>NC_048298.1:173356236-173698339 GCF_013100865.1 Trachemys scripta elegans | reverse complement strand
GTGTTGGTCTGAAGTATTTCCAGAGTTTGTATCACACAAAGGAAATTCTAGAATTTTCTCTGATGCCATGTGATAGGGTGTTTGCCCCCACACTAGCCTAGAAGGGGCTAATGAGGCTGAGACAGTTCCAATTAACTGGATAGGCAACAGCGGAGGGGAAATAGATGGCCTAAGTAATCTTCTGAATGATGATGGACCCCCGCTGAGAAGAAACAGGTGGGGATAGTATAAAGCCAGGAACCTGGCAGCAGAAGGGGCTGCAGTGAGGGAACTTGTAGACCCTCTTGACAGGGAGAGGGAAGGAAGGAAACCTAGGAGAAGAGAGTATAGGAAAAGGCTCAGGGAAAGGGCAGCAAGGTTTAAGATGGTGCAGACCTTGACTTCTGATTCAATGGTCCCTGAGCTGGAATCCAAAGTAGAGGGCCTGGGTTCCCCTACCAGCCACTGGTGAAGTGGCACCATCTGGGAAGTGAATGGGAAGACTGTCTAAGACAGTTTGTGTGGAAAGTCTTTGATACACTGGAAGGCAGGGCCGGCTCTAGCATTTTTGCCGCTCCAAGCAGGAAAAAAAAAAAAAAAGCTGCAATCGCGATTGGCGGCAGTTCTACCGCAAATTCATTCTACGGCGGCAATTCGGCGGCAGGTTCTTCGCTCCGAGAGGGAGTGACGGCCCCGCCATCAAATTGCTGCCGAACGGCCGAACGTGCCGCCCCCCTCTTCATTGGCCGCCCCAGGCACCTGCTTGCTACGCTGGTGCCTGGAGCTAGCCCTGCTGGAAGGTGAGAACTATGGTGACCTAGGTGGAGGGCCAAGCCACAAAGAGAGTGCCCCTTGAGTCGTAGACAGGTGAGAGAGAGGCAATGGCGGCAGAGCAACTAGTGACAGAAGGGGGCATTGGACCTAGAAAGAGTTAATCCTCAGAGCAACCAGGAGGAGGCACCACAGTGGTGAGTGGTAGCCTGTGACATGCCAATAAAATAACTTCTTAATTCTCTACAGAGTTCTTGATATTTTTGCAAAAGTGTAGGTAGAATTTTCAAAATTGCTTAAGTCAGTTAGGCTTCTCTGAAAATTTTATCCTCTGAAAATTTTAACCACTAAGACTAGCTTTTCTGTGTCGGTTTTAGACTGTGGGAAGTCCCAATTATTCAAATCATTGAGGGTCTGTGTGGACTCTGGGGTCTGCCCACATGGAGTTTGTGGCCTAGTTTGGGTCTATCTTTGGTTTCAGGCAATAAGGCTGCAATTCCACAAGGTACTTAGCCACCATTCTTAAAGATTATGCATCTTGCTGAATTGGAGTACAGTAGCTGGTACCCTTTGCCAGTTGTGATTCTTTTTCTAAGCAACTTCAATATATCCCTCATTTCAATGCTACACAGTCTAAGTGTCCCGTTGTTCTGAAAATGCCTTATTAGTGAGGCTGAAAATAATTGCATATGGTAACTATTTTTCATGGTTGTGTCTGCATCTTTCTTTTCTTGCAACAGAGAACCTATGTTATGTTACATACTTGACTTTATTGGTGTCCTGCAATGTTCTACAACACTAGTTTTTTACCTTGTCTGAAAATATATCTTAACTAAAGAAATAACATTTCTGTTCCTTTTTTAGTGATGTAAAGCAGAGCTGATAAAAAGATAGTGCTGCACAAAATTCCTTGGTTTATCTACACTCAGTCTCTTCTGTATCAAGTTTCCTTTCAGGTATCTTACACAGTTCATTGATGCACAATGGAAAATTATGTTGCCATATAGCCTTATTTTCTCCTATTAAATGTATTACCCTTACTAGGAATCAAATGTGCATACGTTGTTTTACATTTTTGCTATCAGTATTTGATTCATGTGTTTCCAGAGGTTTCCAAGTCTTTTGTTATTCAGTCTGGCTTGTGGTAATAATAATAGCCATTTTCTTTAAGAAACGATTATCTGGTGAATAGCCAACACAGTCATTACTGCACAGAACTATGAAGAAACATATTTGTTTCTGTTGAAGGCATTTTTGATACATTAAATAATCACTAACAAGTCCCAGATGCTTATATTCAATATGTTGGCCACAAAATACCTGCATCCGTTATTCTGAAAAATCCTGGCACTGTAGTTTATCCTCAATATATCTGGTTAAACTCACTTGGTATTTGAATCCATGGACGTAGCTGTGCTGCACTTATCTTGTATTGCATTGTCCTCAAACAGGAGCCAGGCATCAAGATACATTTTTTCAGTCTTCATAAAGCAAGCTGAGGCAATCTCTGGGGAAACCAAACTACATCTCTCAAAGACACTTCTGAGTACCATAGATGTTAGTCTTTCAGCGCTCGCATTGAACTACTCTTGTGTTATTGCTTCATTGGGACAGATGCTCTTTCTTGGCTGAGCTTCTTCACTGCAGTACCACAAGAGCCCATTTGAAGGTTTTTTTATTTCTGGCAAAAGCTGACTTGTTCCTACTTACTGTTTGCTATTGCCGCAAACCCAGAGGCTGCTTATTTTAGTTTTTATTTTAGTCCTGGGGTGCGGAATAAGCCATCATAGCCATTTCTTCCCTGCTCTGCTTGGTTTTCTAATTTAGCTAATTAGTTTCTTGATTTAATTTACCGGATGAAAGTTGTCATGTCGAAGGGCTTATCCTAATATCTGTTGATTCTGCTTTAGGTAAAGCATTCATAAAACTCTCAGGCGCCACTCATCTGGAGATCTGATATGTTCACAATGAACTTGGGTCCCTTTAAAAAAACAGAGCATTGTGCTTAAAAGTAAGGGGGCAATTCAGGATGTTACTGTATATATGTTTGTTCACCAAGCTCTGAGTAAACAGCTTATTGTTTAAGCGCCTGTCCCCAAGCATATTTCTGACACAACAGAGTCATATAAGGGCATATGGGTTGGTGCACCAGTTACTTGTTGTCCTTAATAAATTCTGGTGGAGCCTCCTCATGCCATCTTGTGTGCAATTCATAAACTGCATCCTGGGTTGTTCGCTTTCAAGTCCAACTTCTGAACTGCCTGATTATTGCAGCTACTAATCCTTGCTAATTCTTCCTGCTTTTTCACTGTTAATTATTTGAACAAAGTACAAGTCTTTTCAGGCTAACAGTGAAGAGATGATGGTCTTCTTCCCCCACCTCTCCATAAAATTTCATTTCTCAGTTGCTGAGTTATTTCCAACTAGTCTTCCTAACACCTCTTCCCCTAGATGGTTTCCCTTCAAAACTGGCTTGTTTCTGAATAGGTTAATTAACTAGATAAGCTCAGCAGGTGACTTTTTTTCCCCTCAGTGTGCTGAGGCTGGAAGTGTGGGGCCTCGGGTTTGCATGCTAAAGAAAGTCTGTCAGTCTTTGGCTGTGTCAGAACTCTTATCAGCTGCTGACAAAGGCAATGTTGAAGCTCCTTGTCAGATCTGTTCTTCAGAATCTTCATCAGTTCCTCTAGCCTCTTCTGAGCTACCCAGATTTGGCAGTGTTCCTTTTAATATTTCATGTCCCTTGACTTGTCTGGTCTTGAATCTTGTCCATTTCTTGGCAAGTTTCATTTTAAATACCTTGTAGCTATTTTTCATGCCGCTGTTCCCTGTTTCAGGCCTTTGGGGTGAAAATAATATCAAAACAATATTTCCTCTCAAGCAGTGGGCTGGTTTTGATTTGTCACTATTTCAGCCTTCATCTAGTGCCTGAGTTATTTTCACTATAGATACTGTAGGTAGCATCATAAATGTACATGGTGCTTAAGGGAGGGCTAGGCCCGCAGCTGGTGTAAATCTGCATAGAGCCTTTGACAATGATCTGGCTGAAGTTCTTTGCCCAGAAAAGCATTTGAATGTGGGGTATCAGTGGATATACTGTCTATTATCACTGCTGCAGGTTGTAAAATGGGGGTTGAGGGAATATTGTGAGAGTGAAACAGGGAACAGTTGGAGAATACCGTCCCCTCCGCCACTATTCCGCCACCCCCCTTCTCTGGTTCACCTGTTGCCTACACTGATAGGCAAAGGGTTTAAATAAGGCTGACCCTATTGTAATTTTTCCATCTTTGTCTCTGAAATCTTTTTTTCTCAAGTAGGTGGCATGACCTAACATCCTTCCTTAAGTCTATCACACAGTCAGCTCACCAGCTTCAACTAAGCTTTGTTAGTCTTCCCCTCGCTGCAGCTTGATTGTGAAATGTTTCTTATGCTCAGTAGCCACATTGTCTGACAATGGTAGTAGTTTAGGCAATGTGGCTTGTATGCATTTCATTCAATTTGGAAAGAAAAAATGGAGGACAGTTAGGGTTCTACTCTATACAAATATTATGTTCTATTTACTGTAATAAAACTGATTGAATTATCATAACAAGCTCAGATATTTACTCTTTACCAAGAATCCAGTTTTTGCTTAAGAAGTCTGTCATGAATTGCCTTGCATAGTCATTGCCTTGCCTAGTCAACAATTCTAGTGTGGGAGAATAAAATTACCTTTATTCATTCACAATACGTATTACAGAAAGGATAACAATACTCAAAGCAAACTGTATTTGCAATTGTAAAGCAAGCATCACATAATTCATAGCTTTCAGAAAACATCCACTCATATTTATAAAGGTACAATAAGCCCTACATCATTCTTAGCAGCACCCTAAGCTTTTGGTCAGCCAACAATCAAAAACAGCACCTTGATGTGGCTGACCATTAAAGTGCTTTTTCAAAGTCTTCCTCACCCACATAGCTTCACAACTAGTTCTTGTAATGGCCCTTATGTCTCTCCATTCATCTTCAGCAGACAGCTGCTCTGCCTCTAACACAGTGGCAGGTTTTTTCACTTTGCCTCACTGTTATTATGCTGGCTATAATCATGGGGACAGTAGGGTTTGGCTGTTGGGGGGAAAAGGGAGGAGGGTTTGTCTACACTGCACAGTAATGCGCTATGGGGTTATGAGACAACACCATGTTAATACACAATAGGGAACTTTTAGTGCATGCTAGCAGGGTTTGCACAGGTCCGTTAGTGTGCAAGATGTTGGTGCTCTTTAGAAATCACACCCTGTAGTGTGCATTGCTGGGCTATGTAGACAAGCCCTTAGTTTCATATTAATTCCTCTCTCCATGTTCCCAGTAAACCTCTGGCTACTTTTTGGTTGCCCTCCTGTACAGTGGCCCTTAGTTTGTATGGGTAGGAAGCTACGGATAATCGTGTGGCTGAGGTGACTGTAGGCCTATGCTCACCACAGTGCAAGAGTCTCAAGGTATGTCTACATTGGAGCTGGAAAGTGTAATTTCCAGTTTAAATAGACATACCCAGGCTACCCACCCGGAGTAGAATCCCAGCTGAGACTGTAGGTACATACTTCGGGCAGCTAATTTATTGCACCACCGGTAGTTACACTTCTAGTTTTAGCATGCTAGCTGGATCAGAGCTAGGGCAGGCATGTCCAGAAGTGCTGACTTCCCCAGTTCCCAGGAGATACTCAACTCCTGCTCTGCCCCAGGCCTTGCCCTTACTCAATCCCTTCGCACTGCCTCTTCCTGCCCCATCATACCTCTTCCCGCCCCTCCACCCACCTCTTCCTGCCCCCGCTCCTCCCCCACCCCCATAGCACCTCATGCACACCGCTGAGGCACCAGGAGGGAGGGGGAACAGCTGATCGGTGGGGCTGCTGGCGGGCGGGAGAGGTAGGGGGGTGAAGGAGGAGCTGATCCGCAGGGCTGCCGGTGGGTGCTGAGCACCCATTATTTTTTTCAATGGGTGATCCAGCCCGGAGCACCCACGGAGTTGGTACCTATAAGCATGTCTATCCACACTGGAAAGTACATCTACCCACTCCACTGTAGACACAGCCTCAGATGCCACATGGATCTGATGTGTATGTGGGGGTAAATGCTGACATAAGGCAGGATGCTCATTGGGGTCCTTCGTGCAGGGAAAGATGGCAACACTAAACTGGAATGTTCATCAACGCTCATATCTCTCTCTAATACAGTGGTTCTCAACCAGGGGTACATGTTCCCCTGGGGGTACGCAGAAGTCTTCCAGGGGATACATCAACTCATTTAGATAATTGCCTAGTTTTACAACAGGCTATCCATAAAGCACTAGCAAAGTCAGTACAAACTAAAATTTCATATAGACAATGACTTGTTTATAATGCTCTTTATATTATACCCTGAAATGAAAGTACAATATGTATATTTCGATTGATTTATTTTAGAGGGGGCCCAGATTTCCAGGGACAGGGGACTGACTTATTCAAGGTCACAATGGAAGTCCGTGACAGAGCAAGGAATTTAATGTAGATATGCCACATGCTGGGCTAGTGCCCTAACAAATGGGAAATCCTTCCTTGTAATTTTAACAGCTGCTACCAGGGCTTCCCCAAGATTTGGGCCCATAATGAGAGCCATTCATATCCAGCCTGCTATCAGTTTCACTAGTTCAGCTGGCTGGCAGCGCCCTTGGGGAGGGGGGCAGGGGATGATGACAAAATGTTTTGCCACCCTGACCAAATGTATAGATAAATAAATAAACACCAATCAAGTAAGAATTCCGAGATGAACCCTTTCCTGACGTCTTCCTCCAAAGTCACCCGTGTCACTTCCTAAACTGAGCAGGGGCATCTTACATCTCTTCTTTCCTCTTGTCTTTATCTGATTAAAATGGGACTGGATGTGTGTTGAGGGAGGTGGGGAATGCAAAGCAGAAAGGGCTTGAGGGGAGTGTCAATGCCACATAAATCTGGTGTCCCTGTGGCACAACTGATGTCTGACAGGATTTGGGGCCTTACTCCTTATTTTTCACAGGAGATACAACTATTAACTCATTACAGAAAACCAGATGCATTTACTCTTGTAAATGTCTCCGTTATAGCATTAAAACATTTCTAAACTACAGCAGATCTCATTTTCCACACATTCTAATCCCCAGCCTCTGTCTGTATTGAGTATGACAATAGGAGATATGGAAATGTCTTTTGTATTTGGCCTTGAAAGACTCCGATCAATAGGTTCTTTAACCATCAGTCCTACACATCAGGATTTTCACCTGTTTATTTTCCATGTGTGATTTACTTCAAGAGGTTTCAAATCTGTCCTAGGTATACTTTCTGACCTTGACTTTTGAACATCAAGGCCAAGCATTCAATCATTACCATATAAGTTCATACCCTTGGCATACCACTAGTAATTGATCTCATCTCTCTATTATTATGTTAAGCCTATATGGACTTAGAAGGACGAGATCCTTCCTAATTAACCTCAACTTTTTTGATAAGATTACCCTCAAGATTGACATTGGCAGTTCACAATTTATCTAGATTTTAAGGAACACTTTATAAGCTGTCAAGCTAGGGATTCAGAATTATTATAGAAATAGATTTAAAAACCCGTCTTTAAAATGCTGAAAACAAAAAAGAGTCTATAAGCAATTATAGCAGTCATGGAAGATATGTTAAATAGAATCCCAGTAGGAACAGCACCTGAATAAATAGCAAAGAGTACGGAAGTACCCAAATGGTAGATTATGGTTCGTTGCATTTAATGTAAATTAAACTTTACTGATCAAAATACATAATGAAAATCTCAGATAAAAATAAATTATATTGAATGTAAGGGGGAAGGCTATGAATGACTTTGAAATACTGTTAGGATTCTTCTCTGCAGCTGTAAGGGCTGATCCTAAAGCCTATAGGAATGGAAGGCACTCAGCACTTTGCAGAATCAGGCTTTTAGGGCCAGATCTTCCACTGGTGTAAATTGGCATAGCTCCATTGAAGTCAATGAGGGATAATTTAGCACAAAGTGGATGGATCAATGTCAGTTCGCACCTGCTGACAATCTGGCCCTAAACGCATTGTTCAAATGACAATCCAATGTATCCTTCAATGAATTTATGCTGTTATTGTTCTGAGTAACCACAGCGCTGAAGGTATGAATGGGAGAGGGCTGTCCAGTTGCTACACACAGACAGTGTCATATTGCTGTATGTTTTTATACGTAGCTCCCACAAAATGGAAAAGTGCTATTAGGGATGTGCCTAAACTATATGAAGCTTTGATATGATGTAGAAAATGGGATACAGGCATCCAGTGAGATAAACTGGATGGACACTTTTGCAACTGACTGTAAAAGAGGCACAACATCTAAACAGGAATAGTGATGAGGCTTGTCTTGTGAAGGGGGAGGGAAGAGAGATCAATTTCTTGACTGAGAAAGATAAAGGGATGCAGACCAAATGGACATTTTAATGTACTGTAATATTTTTATTTTAGATTGATTAGTCTGACCTTCTTCATTTTATCTAAGCATGGTGCAGTAAGTTGTTTTCTTCTGTGCCCTCACTGGGATTAGAACAAGGATTGGCAATCAGCAGGGCTGGTACTGACTGTCCCAGAAATGGCAGCAGTTAGTTCGTGAGTTGTCATAACTATAAAGGGAAGGGTAACAGCTGTCCTGTGTACAGTACTATAAAATCCCTCCTGGCCAGAGACTCCAAAATCCTTTTCCCTGTAAAGGGTTAAGAAGCTCAGGTAACCTGGCTGGCATCTGACCCAAAGGACCAATAAGGGGACAAGATACTTTCAAATCTTGGGGGGGAAGGCTTTTGTTTGTGTTCTTTGTTTGGGAGTCGTTCGCTCTTGGGACTGAGAGGGACCAGACATCAACCCAGGTTCTCCCCATCTTTCTAAACAAGTCTCTCATATTTCAAACTTGTAAGTAAAAAGCCAGACAAGGCATCTTAGTTTTACTTTGTTTTCTCAACTTGTAAATATACCTTTTACTAGAGTGTTTATCTTTGTTTGCTATACTTGAACCTGAGGCTAGAGGGAGGTCCTCTGAGCTCTTTAAGTTTGATTACCCTGTAAAGTTATTTTCCATACTGATTTTACAGAGATGATTTTTACCTTTTTCTTTAATTAAAAACCTTCTTTTTAAGAACCTGATTGATTTTTCCTTGTTTTAGATCCAAGGGGGTTGGATCTGTAGTCACCAGGAGTTGGTGGGAGGAAGGAGGGGGGAATGGTTAATTTCTCCTTGTTTTAAGATTCAAGGGGTTTGGATCTGTATTCACCAGGGAATTGGTGAAAGGTTTCTCAAGGCTACCCAGGGAAGGGAATTAGCTTTTGAGAATGGTGGCAGCGGACCAGAGCTAAGCTGGTAGTTAAGCTTAGAAGTTTTCATGCAGGCCCCCACATTTGTACCCTAAAGTTCAAAGTGGGGATACAGCCTTGACATGAGTGGAAGCAGATATTTAAATCTTTGTCTGCATAGATGATCAACAGAGCTGTTGATGGACAGTATTTGCAACATTATGGTCATATATTTGTGGACCTAAGGGGATCAGATACCATCTCTCCATTACTGTTACACTGGTAATTAAATATGACAGTCTTATCATACTGTGTTATTAACATTTTGAAAGTATGTCATGGACATGGTGATATGATATTAATCCATTAGTTCTACATTATATTAGTGAAAACAAAATGTTTAATGCAGCACAAAAGATTGCTCTGTAACTCAAAAATCTGGAGTGAAAAAATGGCTAAGAATAATTAAAATGAAGTTTTACAACATATTGTAATTTACAAAACTTGCTGACTCAAAAACCCTATAACAGGGGTCGGCAACGTTTGGCATGCGGCTCACCAGGGTAAGCACCCTGGCGGGCCGGGCCAGTTTTATTTATCTGCTGACGCGGCAGGTTTGGCCAATCGCGGCCCCCACTGGCTGTGGTTCGCTGTCCCAGGAAGCCGCGGCCAGCACATCGCTTGCCCGCGCCGCTTCTCGCCACCCCCATTGGCCCGGGACGGCAAACCGCGGCCAGCGGGGGCCATGATCGGCCGAACCTGCCGCGTCAGCAGGTAAATAAACTGGCCCGGCCCACTAGTGTGCTTACCCTGGCGAGCCGCGTGCCAAATGTTGCCGACCCCTGCCCTATAATATATATAATTATTTTTGAGATATTTATTTAGAAAGTTTTAACAGATTTACAAATAATTGCCTTGTAAATATGAGGCAAAATAACAATAATTACAACCATGAGCTTTGTTTAGAGAAATATTATACAGTAATATAGTCATCAGATCTCTCTGTTTAACGATGTTACCATTTTACAGAGTGAGCCTCTTCACACCCCTCAGGACATGTTGTTTCTAGTGATTTTATTAAACTAAGTGAAATGTCTGATTATACATTTATCTAACGAGGCACGTCTATTAAATGCCAATATTAAAACACAAAAAAACAAACAAAAACAGTCGTATTGGCAGATTCTATCTCTCTGTCTATTAAACTACTTAAATGGCCCCCCTCAATACAGTGTCTGGGCGCTTTGTGCTCTTTTAGCAAATGCTGGTTTTGCTATTACAGCCACAATTAATTTAGTTTAGAAAACTAAGTATGTCCCTTTAGAGAACTATAAATCAATAGGAATAGGATTATGGGAAACACATTCTCCTGGAAATACACAAATATATTTTATCTTCTTGAGTGCATAGCTCAATAACCAATGATGTCAACCCGTGCTCCTGAATCTCCTTCCTAGCTCCCTGTCTTATTTTCTTATTTCTCATCAGATTCAAACTCCTCATTCTTAGTCCAAAGCTCTGTTCATTAATACCCCTGCCTCCCTCTTGGCTCTTACTATTCACAAAGAGCCGGATTTTGATACCCTTTCTCACTCTGAGTATTCACCCTTCCTTCTCGAGTATTCCCATTGATTTCAAAAGGCCAGATTGTGTTCCCTTTACCTATATTGGATAGCACCTTACACATTGATGAGTCCCGCTGAGGGTAAGGTACTATTCATTGTGAACAAGGATGTAGCAGACTGACCTAGCAAGACTGTTTAAGGAATAAGGTACTACTTGTGTGACTAAGGGTATGCCTACACTGCAGTTAAACACCTGTGGCTGGCCTGTGTCAACTGACTCAGGGTTGGGCTAAGTGGCTGTTTAACTGTGGTTTAGACTTTCGGGATTAGGCTGGTGACCAACCTCTAGGACCCTCACTTTGTTCCAGAGCCCAACCTCCAGTCTGAGCCCGAACATCTACACTGCAATTAAACAGCCCCTTAGCCTGAGTCCTGCAAGCCTGAGTCAGCTGACATGGGTTTTTAATTGCACAGCAGACATATCTTAAGAGTACCACAACCTGGCCTTTAAGTTGCACACTAGGCTCTGCCAACTCACCTCACAGAACCCTTCATTTCCTCCTCATCATGCTTCTTTGCCTTTGTTCATGTTGCTACTTCCACCTGGAACAGCCTCCCTCCTCCTGCACAGCTCCTCCTTAAGGTCCCTACTAAAATCTCATTCCTGTCAGATCACCTTCTACAGCAGTCTGCCCTGCTCTGCCCTGCTTTGCTCTGCTCTCATGCCCCATTCAAAACGTTCTAGAATTAGTTGGATGGAAGTCATAGCACACTTAGTTTGCATTTCTGCTGCATCCCTTATCCCTGTTTTCTTTCTTTCTTTCTTTCTTTCTTTCTTTCTTTCTTTCTTTCTTTCTTTCTTTCTTTCTTTCCACTGGCCACGGTTCACAGCTCCAGGCCAATGGGGGCTTCGGGAAGCAGTGGCCAGCACTTCCCTCGGCCTGCGCCACTTCCCACAGCCCCCATTGGTCTGGAGCAGCAAACTGCTGCCAGTGGGAGCCACGATCGGCCGAACCTGCGGACCCGGCAGGTAAACAAACTGGCCTGACCCGCCTGGGGGCTTACCCTGGCGAGCCGTGTGCCAAAGGTTGCCGATCCCTGCACTACATATAAAGAATTTGGGAGGATATTTGGGCTGAGGTCAATGTGGAACTGTTTTTAAGTACACTGTCTTGGGCCTTTTTTCTTAGGTCTCTGGAGCAACACAGCAGTGAAAACCCCCAGCAGTGGAGTGAGTTTGGATAGGAACCTATTGCATGTTCACACTGTATGGGGGAAAGGGCAAGTACCCTACTTGTTTACAAAGCCCAGAGCTAGACATAAACAGTTATTAATCATGATAGAGAAATATAGTCTAGACAACCCTACTATAAGGTGTGGTTGGAAAAATATAGTCAGAAAGTAGTTATCAATGGTTCACAATCAAGCTGAAAATGCATATTGAGTGAGATTTTGCAGGAATTTGTCCTCGGTTCAGTTTTATTCAATAGCTTCATCAATTATTTGGAAAATGGCATACAGAATACACTTACAAAATTTGCAGATGATATCAACCTGGTTGGGGTTGCAAGCACTTTGGAAGACAGGATTAGAATTCAAAATGATCTCGCCAAATTGGAGATACAGTCTGAAATAAATAAGATGAAAATCAATAAGGACAAATGCAAAGTTCTGTACTGAGGAAAGAATAATCAATTGCACAAATACAAAATGGGAAATGATTGCCTAGGCAGGGGTACTGCAGGAAAGAATCTGGGGGTTAGAGTGGATCACAAACTAAATCTGAGTCAACAATGTAATACTGTTGCAAAAAAGATGAACACAGCTCTGGGATGTTTAGCAGGAGTGTTGTAAGCAAGACACTAGAAGTAATTATTCCATTCTACTCAGCACTGATAAGGCCTCAACTGGAGTTTTCTATCCAGTTCTGGGCACCATACTTCATGAAAGATGAGGACAAACTGAAGAAAATCCAGAGGAGGCCACAGAAATGCGTAAAGATCTATAAAACATGACCTAAGAGGAAAGATTACAAAAATTGGGTTTAGTCTGGAGAAGAGAAGACTGGGAGGTGTGGGGCAGGGACATAATAGTCTTCAAGTACGTGAAAGGTTGTTATGAGGAGGAAGGTGATAAATTATTCTCCTTAATCACTGAGGATAGAACAAGAAGCAATGGACCTAAATTGCAACAAGGGAGATTTAGGAAAAATGACTGGGTAGTTAGGCACTGGAACAAATTAGCTAGGGAGATTGTGGAATCTCCATCACTCGGAGGTTTATAAGAACAGTTTAGACAAACACCTATCAGGAATGGTCTATGCCTCAATGCAGAGGACCTGTCAAGTTCCCTTCCACTCTTACATTTCTATAATTCTATGTTTATTATAGTAGTGCCTAAGGGCCAGCCAAGAATGGGCCCCATTGTGCTAGGTGCTGTATGAACACAGAGTGGTAGTATTCTCTGTGGAGTGTCGCTTCATGTCTCAGTCTGATTGACAGTTTGAATTTTTTGTTAGTGAGCACAATTATCTAGTGTTAGATAATTGCACCAAGTTCAGTATTATCAGCCTATTTTCCATTACAGAGAGAAGTGAGAGGAACACAGCAGTGTTTTCCCCCATCTCTTTGAAATTAATTGGATCATCTCCAGATATTTCAATGATAGGTGTGGATGGAACTGGAAATTCTTCATAAATAATGTGTACTAGCTGAATGTAGCTACACTTAGCTGACACAGATTCAAAACGTTTGACATGTTGGCATCAACTACTGATTTCTTTCACTGGATGGATTATTATGGTATCTTTAAGATGACTGTTCTACCCGGTGGTTGTTGTCTCCTGCAGATGTGCCCATTTGACCTCCAAAGGGAATAGCTTGTAAAGATTTATAAGAACTTTCCTAGATTTGTTTAGCAGAGCCAAGAGGTCCACAAATAGCCTTGTCAGTGTTACAGATCTCTTCTAGTATAGACATACTAAATTTTCTATATATAAAATTGCACTTTTGGACTTCCTATATGGGTGGATATTTAGTGAAAGGTTTTTGAAGCATTCAGATGTGGAGGATTATTTTGCAAAGTCTCTGTCTTTGAGCAATGTCCTTGTTCTTGTTTCTCTAATCAGCTTCTTACTATAATTTGGAAAAACCATAAGACTTGATGTGGGGATAAAGTAACCATAAGGTTTTGACTCAGACATCTTCCTTTTATCTCCTTTGTCTTTTGAATAATTCATCTCCTCCTATAATTACAGGCCCTGTCTTCCAGGATGGGTCTTTAAAAGGGTAGTAAGTGTTGCAAAATATTTACTTGAAAAATAATACATGATATTGGGCTCAATTAGAAAACATGCATAATTTTAGGTATCTTCAGACAAAGTGTTTTTTTCCATCACTGTTTATGAAAGAGAACAAAATTGCTGTTTTGTATCGTTGTGGTATTTGATATATAAGACATCTAAAAGGAAATTTACATCAGCCTGTTATGACTTTATACCTCCCCTGTCAAATAATGGCCTTGAGTATGGAACAGAGACCTGAGAAAGAATTTGTCAGAGAAGGAATAGAGCCAAGCAATTAATAATATTTATAACACTTCCTACATGCAATAACCTGTGATAATTTTTTTCTTGCTTTGCATACATTCACTGCAACTTGGTAACTGAAGTCAGTCCAAATATGTGTATGAAAGAAATGTGGAAAGGACTTTGGGTTATACCTTACATGTTTCACATTTTTGGAGTGCAGGAAATAACAAAGAATCAATATAATTCAAAGTGACCCAGGAATTCTCGTGTTAGTTGATTTTTAGCACTCTGGCAAATATTGGTAACTTTTTTTCCTAAAAAGAGGCATGTTTGCTTAAATAAGCTAATATTACAAAAAAGGAAATGTACAAAAGCTTTGACTACTACAGAATGAGATCCTTGATCAAAAGAATTAAATGAAGTGAATTTTATTTATATTTATAATTTTCTAGCAAATATATCATTGATTAATGTGCCCACATAATAATGAAAAAAGTTATATAATAGGAAAGGCTACAGTTCAGAATAATATCCCCAACTCTTTGACTTTGATGTTTGGTATGTATCAGAGCTTAGCTGGTTCTCTAAAGGAGTCAGGGACCCAGCCTACCTCTGACAGGCTCCACAAGGGGTAATGAGGCAACTCAGATTCACCTGGGAGTAATTAACTTACTGAGCAATGCAGTTAAATAGGCAGGAAAATAGTTGGACATAATGAAAGGTTAAGGATCTGACTTAGAGGGAACACTCCTGATGAGAAAGGCAGCTGGTAGAAGGATTGCAAAGAGAAGATTCCTCCAGCAGACTGGTGAGATGCTGTTTGAAAAGCCAGCACTCCTAAGAAGGAGAAACTGAGGAAGCTCCTTGACCAGCAAGGAATTGAGCAGGATGGGTTCTGGCTGTTTCAAGCCAGGGCCTTGAGATGGAACCCAGTGGAGTGGGTGGGCTTGGTTTCCCCTATCTACTCCAGACAAGGCCTTATAAGAAGGCTTAAACCCAGGGTACCTTGGGCTGTGTAGCCCCCACTAAAGCCATGGAAATCCCAACTCCCCATTGTTCTGAAGAGGACTATTAAGGACCTGGCCAGAGGGCTGGATGATGAACTTGATGAGTGTGGCAGCATCAGGGGATGGAATCACATAGTGTAGCCTTACATCCTGCAACAAGGAGGTATTAACACACAAAAGCTTCATATTACAATATGGCTACTGAGACAGGTTCTAAATATCATGGGAAGATTATAGATAAACTTGTGCTTAGACCCTGAAGCTTGCCAGGTGCTGAACTTCTCCTGAGAAGGAGCTATGGGCCAGAACTTTAAGGGTGTTTAGGTGCCTAAAGATACAGATAGGCACTGAGTAGCTTCTAAAAATCATACTAGGCAGTTAACTCCCAACCTAAGCACTTTCTATGGGGCTCCTTGTTACGGAAGGTGCTACTTAGCAAAAGAGGACTAGAATATGGCACTAAGAATGGAACGTTTGATATGAACAGTTGACATGCCATCTGAGATTACTGAATAAAGATGTGTTTTAGGGTGAAGTTTCATACAGGCGAGGCTACTTAGTTGTTAATTTGTAGTTCAGACAGAACACCTTAAGTAGCATGCACTGGAGGGCATGTTGGCTGCCATTTTATTGGTTGCAGCAAGAGCTGTGAGGTCCCAGCTGTTGCTCTATGAAACATGCATTGTAAAACTTATTTCATGTGGATAGCCTCTGTTATTGATTCTTCTGTGAACTTGACTGCCCCATCAATAAGGGGTGGGAGTAGGGGAAAGAATTAACAGAAAATAGGTGTCCTTGCCTTATCAAGTAACCCGGACAGTCTTGGGAAATAGCCCAGTAGAAGCGCAGCAGCAGAGTTAAAGCAGTAACGTTATTAGTATACTAATTTCAATAGCATTTGAATGAGGAGTCCATGTGTCTCTGCTGGTCCACTGCACCTGCTGTGCAGCTGCTGTTTGATTTATGTTCCCCTGGAACAATAGGGTATACATAAGGGATTCAGCAGCACAGCAGTTGTGTTAGAGCCAGACATATAGTACCCGAGTTTAAAAGCCACTTTAGAAAAATGGATCTATCTTTAGAAACTTTTTTTCATACTATTACAGAAAATTGTTAGCTTCCTTAGGCACAATAAGGCTTGTGGAAACTGATCTGAGGCTGTCACAATGTGATTAGAACTGGTTCGTTCACTTCTGCAGAGAATCCACAATGAAGCAGAGAACCTCTCTGTGCTTTTTTTCACAATCCTGGTGGCCTACAAGATAAGGTCTGGCTGTGATCCAGATATATGGAGAGCAGCCCCTTGGAGGGTATCTCTCTCCATGCTGCTGCTCCATTCATCCCTACCACCTAGTAGCACGGCTTAAATGGGAGTTATGCTTCCACTGGCTGAGGACTCCACAGCTGAAAGTAGCAAGTTTGGAAGGTGCTATCGAGATGTTCAATGTTTTCTGAGGTAGTATTAACTCCTGATGGGATACTGGGGGGCTGGACAGGGCTGTTGAGAGAGGCTGATCCCCAGCCTCTTTCCCACACCCATTCCTGATGAAACTTGATTCCCATGGTATTTCTGTGTAGTGATTTCTGTGAGGCCAGGTGAAGGAATTATGATGTCTTTTGGAAATGACACTTCCTCTTCTGTGCTCCTGCAAACTGGATCCATGAGACTTTCATAACTTCTGCCCCTCTTGATAGAGGCAAAAATATGCTTCATTGCATCTTGGATGTAACAGAAAGCATGTTAGAGATAGGAATTACTCCTCTCTATATATCTTAAATAATTGGAGTTGAAATCTGCACTGAGATGCATGCATATGTCTCTTGTCAACTTCAGTGAGTGTGTCACGTGCAACCAAAAGCAGAATTTGGCCCTTGAATGAATAGATCGTAATACGATTTAGAAAAAAATTGTCTGGAAATTACTAGGCAGCTACATCCAATCCAATGCAATCAGCCAAATGCTACCTCATGTGAGTCCCAGACAGCCAAACAGTAAAGTATCGGCCCTCATGCCTACTGGCCCAAGATCTGTACTTAATAAATACTTCATCACTACCTGCTGTGCAGCACAGAAAAGTGCCTGTCAAGACACTGAAAGGCTAGTGCAAACTTGCCTCATTTCTCCAGGTCACTGTAACTGCAGACTTGTGGAGAGTAAATCTGGGGGCAAAGTCACCCTTCTACTTGCTTTCAGACTCGGACAGGAAAAGTTAATTGAAACCAAATTTTGTTTATCCACTAATTATGTGAGTACTAAGACTAACCTGGGCATTCTACCTGGCTATAAACCACCAAGGACCGAGGTCCTCTTGAAGGAGCTGATAGGGATGCTATCTGAAATAGTGATGAAGTTCACAAGACTCATGGCCTTGGGAGACTTCAGCATCCACACACATGCCTTTGATACACTAGCCCCAGCCCTCTATCCAAATTCTCCACCTTAGATTTTTTTTCAAAGGCAGTCTCTAGCCCCAAACATGCAACAAAGCATACTCTGCCCTGGATCCTCAGTTTCCTGGTAACCTGCATGTGGATGTAAGATATGCAAGAACTTTTCTTATTTTAGTCAGATCACTGCTTCTTTCAGGCACAGATAAGCACTCTTCCCATCCCAAGGAAAGAAGAAGGCACCAGCATGGTCTTTCCCTGAACACTCTTCGGACCTGCCAAATTCTAAAATTTGTACAATTTACTTCTTCTAATCACCAAATCATTACAAAAAACAAGATTAGACAAAGCATCTGTAATCCTGGTAGTACTATGTTAGTATTTCAGACTGTACTTCTTTGTCATCTTTATGAACCTATCTACAGAGCCTCCAACTTCTAAATGGTGGCCTCTAAGGATATGTCTACACTGCATTGTAAACCTAGGTCTCTGGGATCCAGGATACGGAATCAGTGTCTCCTAGCATGTGCTTGTGTCCACACTGCATTGTATATCTGGGCTTATTGGTGCTGGACGTGGGTGTCTCAGTCATGCTAACGTGTCCATTCTGCACTATACAGACCTTCTGACTTGAGTTGATGGCTTGAACTGTGTCCACACTGCAAAATGACAGGGCCTGGACCCAAATCACAGTGGGACTCAGGCTTGGACTCATCCTCTCCACTTAGCTGGGACCTAGAACATGGGTTCTGAGTGCTTGCTGACATGAGTCAGACTGATTTGTGGGTGGATGTAGCGAGGCTTGGGCTTAAACCCGAGTTAGAGCCCAGGCTTAGTGTGAAATGTAGGCATACCCAAAGAGATTAAGTCTTGGTTAAAGATTAAATCCTCTGATCTCAGGGTTACTAATCCAAAATTTCTGATATTGCTCTTTGTCTAACATCTCCCGGTCTGCATATCCGTAACACAAGAGATATACAGCCTGGTTTATGTGTGCCCTCACACAATCTCCTCTAATGGAAATGGCAGTGTATTTGTTTTTTACTCCTTCCTCTAGCATCAGTTACAGGAGTAAATGAGTTGGGAGCACTGTCATTTAAAGAACCTGATCTTCAATCCTCCTTTTGAGGGCTTGATACTGCATCCACTGAAGTAACTGGAAAGCTCCTGCTGTCTTCACTGAGAGAGCAACAGTCACTAAGTGAAGATCCTAAATTTGTAAAAAGCCAAAATAGAAGACTTCCAATTCAACCAATGTGTTTCTCTCCTTTACTTTTGCTCTAAGCCCAAATATCATTAAAAATCAAATGGGCTTTAAAATCTATCTGTACTGGGCCAAAGAGTAGTGAAAGTCACATACCTTACTCTTCCTACATGAGGATCTCATAAAATACTTAAGTATCCAATATTAATTCTGTCAATGGATCAGATCAAACACATATCAAGCATAAAAAATATACTGTAAGATACCTCTTGGAGGCATCAAAATACATTCTGCAAGGGGCTGCTCCAAGTCTGGGACTGAGAACCAGAGATATTTGCAGTTCCTTTACCAATACTGTAAGATTGGCACTTTCTCAGCTGAACTTGCTTTTGGTGCTTCTCACTGCTCTTGATATAACTTAAACAAGCAAATAAAATGCTTTTAAACATATGAATAAAGTACAGTTTCCATATTTGTTTCTCTTTCAAGGGTTTATGTTGCCTCAAATTTTATGTTTACTCCTTCCCAGGGAAGTGGTTCTTAGTCCTTTTTATTTCTGAATAGTAATGTCCAAATCAGTGAATACCCATGAAAAGATTAAAAAAAAAAATTCCTTACCAGTTGTTTTAACTTATAATAACAGAGGGCCTCCTATGCTCTGGACAGATCACTTTTCAGCTTATATTCTGCAATGATTGTTATGAATGTTTCCTACTAGCTTATGTAGGTTCAGTTTTAGAGGATGTCTCTTGGGGTCTGTATGAAGAGTGGCAGCAGGGGGAGTTAGAACTCAAAGAAGGAAGGAAAGAATAAGATTCCTCCATTGTGGAATGAGCAAGAATAATAACCCATGAATAAGGTCCAGGCTGGTAGATGCCTGCCATTATGAGAAATAAAAATTACAGTTAACTTTTCTCTTTCCTGGGTGAACAGTGGTGTAAATAATGAGCCACATGTTGCCTCTGATAATCTCAGCCCTTTCCACCGGGTAACTTACAGGCAGCACCCTCCTGAAGTGGGCTGTCATAACTTTGCAGGCTATTCTGGCAGTTAGCCAAGCATCTTGTTGGTAATTCCTCTCAGGTAGTGACCTTGGTAGGTTACAGAAGCATGCTGTACTGACTTTATTAAGGTGTGCCCTTTATTGAGAATATGTTTAGTGCATGTGTTGGGTCTCTAATTAAAATGTTAAAATATGGTTCCAGGAGAAAATTTAACAGACTATTATCTTTCCTACAACGAAGGAGGAGAGCACTCAGACTCTGTGTGAAGTGACTGTACATGTGGCATTTTGGTGTTGTGTATTTAAAATATTCTCCACTAGAAACTTGTATATTACGGGCTAGATTATACTATAGTAGCACTTGTCTTTTGAGTACTGTGTTGGAATAGCAAGCGATCACTTTAAGAATGCAGTGGAGGTCCTGCTGGCAGGCAAGAGGACAATGTGCCAAAGCATAAGATCTGACTCAGACAGGAAAGAACCAGCCTAGAAAATGGTGGAGTGAGTTGTGCCTCTCTGCCTTGAGGAGCTGCTTCTTTGTCTCGCTCTGTTTTTGGGTTCTTGCTGTTTTAATGCTTAGAATTCAGAATGATAACACACATTACATTGCAACCTTCCAGCAAGTATATTTGTTTTCATCTAAATTGTGTGTACACCTTGACTGTAACAGCACTGCTCTTCAGAGGATCAGATGAGAGAACAAATTTGAGTCACATTTCACCCTCTGCTCCCACTTTATTCCCTTCCAAGAGTAAGTTACTTCACCCCTTTTTGTTGAGTAGCTTACCATCTCACTGAGCTTGGCCAGCTGCTCTGGCTGGTAAGTGAGGGGCGGTGGAGCCAAAGGTGTTTCCCATATCTCCACCCACTTGTTGACATAGGGAGCTAACAGGCAAGTAGCCCTTACATGCCCCAAAATGGCTGCAGGGACAATGTGAGCAGGGACCAGCAGAAAGCCTTACCCCCCAATATTGCCCTGTGTGACAAACTAGCCTGAAATGTATTCAGTTTTTAAACCAAAGGGGAAAAAAATTTCCTGTCTGCTAGCTCAGTCTGGTATCTGAAACCCAAGCTGTCGATGCTGCTTCACTCTTAATTGTCGGTGTGAATCAGAAGTTGTCATGTTAGTGCTGCATAAGGTGAGAATACATCTTGCACACCCACACGACAGCATTCTGGCTATGCAGTGTGGAGAGTAGAAAACTATTGCTTTTTGTCAGTAGAACTAGTGTGAAATTACTTGTTTTTTTTGGCTTTGCACTATTTTTTCCCAGACTTTTATGGAAAAGTTTCATGCTAATGAAAATCACATTAACTTTTAAGCACCTTAGCATATTCCAGTCCATCAGCCACATAAATGTTCAAATGGGGGGAAGGGGCACAGGAGCAGTGAAGCTGTCAATGGTCTCCAAAGTTTAGGCCACATTTTTCAGAAATGTCCATTGTGTGATACCCAGGCCTGAGTTTTGGAGGTGCTGATGCCAATGGATGCCCATCACTTTGAAAATCATATTCTAGGTGTCTCATGTTGCTCTCCCACAAACTGGAAGACCCCCAAATTACTGAACACTCTGTGCACCCACCCCAAATGTGTCAATCCAAAAAACTCTTAGGCTTAGATTTATAGACCTTTATAAATTTAGCCTTGAAGACTTTTTTTTTAAACATGTGTTTGGTGTTTGGAGAAAGGTCTCTTACTTTCCTCTGCTTATTTCTTCTTTACCCTTTGTGGAGGGCTTCCAACACTAAATTGGCTAGCGGGTGTCCTACAGCATCCTTCCTGTTGGTGCTATTAAAACACTCATACTTAAGCTGATATAACAGGAATAATTACTTTCTGTTGAGAGTCATACTTCAGTATAGTATAAGTATGCCCCAGGCAATACACTTCACCAGTCATCCAGGGATTCAGAAACCTCCTGTAACACTTTGTACTGTCCCTTTTAAAAGCAAGTTACAGATCCATCTTCTTCCTGGTTTTCATCCAGAATAAGGACATTTTGGGACTTACAATGCACAGAATTCCTCTGTTCTGGGTACAATACAGCGTGGTGCTGGACCACTAATCTGCCTTAAGCCAGGACCAGCATTCTCTGTTAAACCTTCAAATAAAGCAAGTTGATGGTCATGTGCAGGAAGCATGAAATTCCCCTCCAGTGTTTGTCGTTTGTTTTATTTTTCCTCCTCCAAGGGAATCTTTTGAGACCCTCCCAAAATTTTGAAACCCCACTCTGCCTTTGTGCTCTCCATCTTACCAGGCCCTATAATGGGATAGTCAACTATTTTTTGTTACGGTTCGAATTTCTTGGTCAAGGTATAGTCAAGGTCAGGATTTCAGAGAAAATAATAAGATTTCAGGGTCTGTTCAAAAACATCCAGTGGTCCAGATTCGGCCCACGGTCTGTCTATTGATGGCCCCTGCCCTATATTATGATGATCATCCCTCTGACTAAAAAATGCTCAGTGACTCTTTCCAGAGCTCATTAAATTTAAAAGAGCCAGAGAGAAAATTGCCAGACAACATATGTTTCTCTCTTCCTTTTGAGGCTGTTATTTTTGCAGTCTCCTCATTACAGCTGGGTGAAATTTTTCAGATTAATAATTTATTTGACTGAAATTGTTCACAAATTTGGGTTAAGTTTGACAAAAATGTTTCAACTTTTTGTTTTTCAATGACACTTTGGTTTTGAAATTTTGGCAGGATTTAATGTTTTTTTTAAAGGGGTTAAGAACAGTCACTTTTCATTCAACCTGAAATAATATTTTTTCCATTTCATTAAGAACCCTCTCCCATCCTTCTTCCCGCATTCTATTTTGGGTCATCCCGAAACTAAGTGTTTCTCTCTCCCTCGTCAATTTTTCAGTTTGGCCACCGAACCAAATACTGTATTCAATTATTCACTCAGCTCTACTTCTCATCCTCTACCGGCCTAGGAACAAACAGAGGATACCTGAGTCCCAAAATCCTAATGAGCACTCCCATGCCCTAATGGTTTGAACTGTCACTAGACTGGCGGGCCAAACATCTCTTGGATGTGTTTTGGTCTGGGGACATGACTGTCAGGCTTTACATAGTTAGGGGTTTAATTTTGGTCTGTTTTTACCAAAAAAAAAACCCCCAAACCCAAACAATTTTTATCTTACGAAGCTGTCTCTGATTTTAATGCACAATTCAGTCAAATTACCAAATGTGCTGGGTATGTTTCTGAAAAAAGGAAAAAAGTAAATTTTCAGTGATTTCACCAGCAGAGCAATGTTATTCCCATTTTTTTGTCAGTAAATTTATCAGCTGTGGTGTGAAACACAAAGGGAGAAGATTAATTGAAGGCTAGGCAGTAATAGAGGAGTGCAATTGTTACAGCTACATTAAATGCTGCAGCTACTGTACATTTTTAAAGATTAATAAGAACTATGTCTTTCTGCCATAAGTGACCATCCACCCCATATTTCCGTTAAAAATCCTGCAAACTAGTTTCCACTATATCTTTTTACATGTGCATTTTAGTAGCCGAAACAGTGGCAGCTCTTGTTATGAGAAATTAAACTGCCCTTTCATGAGGGAACCTGAGAGTGCATTGAGCTGCAGAGACGTAACTAAGCATTTTAGCTCCCAGGGCGAACTGGCGTATTTGCAACCCCCCTACAGGATTTTTTTGTTATTTTTGCACCCTGGGCAGTGGCTCCCATCTAGTTACAGCCCTGCTGAGCTGTTCTTAAAGCTCATGAAAGAAAAAATTTGAAAATGTTTCACTCAATTTTGTTGCATTAAAGTGACTTATATTTAAAGGAACCAAAGTGGAACAAGCCATTTGCCCCCCAAAACAGGCCAACACTAAGAATTTGGGGTAAAGTCTACATATTGGGCCTACCGACCCCAAGAAGCTGGCGGAAGCGTAGGCAAATTGGTCACACTTAAAAGACCCGACTGGCAAAAGGGCTTCTAGCCAGCCTAGTAAGGTCCCAGGAAAAAATAGCATGCTATTTAAATCCTCTCTCCTACCCACAAGGTAGGAAGCAGCCTGAGCCTTTTAGTGAAAGTATTTATTTGAGTAGACAAATAAGTGTAATATATTGAGGACTAGAATGGAATTGCAAGCTATCATTTGCGTGGAGGATGGGGTATTCCTGGTCCTGTGTGCAGGCCTAGGGGGCTCTGTAGGGAAATAGCAGTTAGTGTGTGGGCTGCAGCCATCCTGCCTAAAGTAAGGTGGGATGAGTTTCACCTCTTTGTTTTAGGGAGCAGCCTGCTTTGTGTGAGTCCATTTTGAGTTGACTATTTTGAATCCAAGTGATCAAGTAGTGTTATGTTGTGTTCCAACCTTCCAACAAGAATGTTTGGGTTTTTTATCTAACTTCTGTGTGTATGCTCTGAACATACCAAAAGGGACATGGTCTGTTGGGAGGAGGTAAGGCAGTGTGGTTTTGGAAGGAACTTCTAATAGGTTCAGGAATTATGTATAAACTTTGGATACATTTCTTCAGGTCTATATAAGCATTAAAGGTGATCTCCTAGCCAGTGGTAGTTCATGCAACACTAATTATACAATGGATCAAATCTTGCAGTCCTTACTCAGTCAGCATTCCTCTTGATTTCACTGGGCGTTAGGACTGTAGGGTTCAGCTCCACGTAAACTAAATACAGAAGTGAACTTAGCCTGCCCAGTGGGGAGGGAGGGAATCGGAAAGCATTACTGCAGCATTTGGTTAACTTTGGGGAAAGTACTGCAGGGTGCATCTCTGTCACTAATGAAAGAGGGCTGCTGGGAATGCTAAGATATGTGAGGCACAGGGCATTACTTTATGTCTTTTTATGTTTCCTTCCTGTTCTCACGTACATAGGCGAGCAGGGATTTGCTGCTGCTTTGCTTTTTTTCTTGGCTGAGGCTTGTTTTTAATTCAATATTTGTCAGGGCACATAGCCCCCAGGACAGGAACCTCTCTAAAAATTTGAAATGAACAGAGAAAGAAAAAAAATTTAATAGTTTTAGAGAACAAGTCAAGGAACAAGAGAGAAATTTTCTCGAACATCATAGAGCAGGGGTCGGCAACGTTTGGCACGTGGCTCGCCAGGGTAAGCACCCTGGCAGGCCGGGCCAGTTTATTTACTTGCTGACGCAGCAGGTTTGGCCGATCGCGGCCCCCACTGGCCACAGTTCACTGTCATGGGCCAATGGGGGCGGCGAGTAGCCGTGGCCAGCACATCGCTCGCCCGCTCCGCTTCCCGCCACTCCCATTGGCCCGGGACGGCAAACCGCAGCCAGTGGGGGCCGCAATTGGCTGAACCTGCCACGTCAGCAGGTAAAAAAAACTGGCCCGGCCCGCCAAGGTGCTTACCCTGGTGAGCCGCGTGCCGAACGTTGCTGACCCCTGTCATAGAGGGTGTGGGGTGGGCAGTACTCCATGCAGAAGTCCAAATGGGAGATAGCAATGAAGGGTTATAATGCTGAGGCAAAAGTTTCCAGACTGTGGTCTGTGGAGCACTTGCTGATCACATGGTGCTGGTTCCAACCCTCCTCACCTGTTCTTTCAGCTGTTAAATTACATTAAAAGAAAGAGTAATGATTCTTGATATTGCATTGAAAAGTAAGTGATTGTTGTTGTGACCGAGGTGCTGTGTGATCTCCAATGGAGAGGAGGTGCTCCATGCAGCTTTGAATGGCAGAGATGTTATCTCTGTTAAGCTGTCATACACTCTATGATAAAAGCTTGGGAACCCCTGTAATAAGGGAAACTAAGG
This sequence comes from Trachemys scripta elegans, assembly GCF_013100865.1. NCBI lineage: Eukaryota > Metazoa > Chordata > Testudines > Emydidae > Trachemys > Trachemys scripta. Next base: position 173,672,844 of record NC_048298.1, on the reverse strand, counting down.
GGCATCAGAGAAGACACTAGCTTTGAGGAGAGTGCCAGAGTAACTGAGAGACCCCAAAAGCCTAGGAGAAACAGAGAGACACTGATCCTGGACTAGGAGATGCACTGGGAAGAAACAGTCCTGGATGAGTTGGAAGAGGGGATCTCCATGGACACACACATAGCCGAAAGGGAGGTTGAGTAGTTTCGGAAGAGCTGGAAGATTATTGGAGCAGTAGGGGTCAGCTGAAGAAAGCAACCAATTAATTCATTGTAGAAGCTAACTAGGAAGGAATGAGATGAGTTTGTAGGAGCCCAGGATAAGTGTGATGTGACTTGGAGAGAGATGAGCCTTGCGTGTAAGGGAAATTGACCTAAAGCATACCTAGTGGAGCTGAGAAAGAAGATTGGAGAGTCCTTTGGATGAGGACTGGAACTGCTGGGGGTTAGGTTTGAGGGGGAGCTTATACCTATTTACAACAGCTAGGAGTGCAGCTAATCTAGAGGGGTAGGAGTGTTGTGAAAGGGGCATAGAGATGGCGAGAGTGTATCTGAAAAGTTACAGAACACAGGAAGGCTCTGAGAAGATCATGGAGAGACCTGATTTTTTTTTTTCATACCACAACACTCGTCTGTGCAACAAGTACAGGAGGCGTGAAGAGGATGCGGCCAGGACATCCCTATGCAATTGTGATATCTGACTGACATAAATTCCTGTGGAGCTCTTGACAGACAGTACGATTCAGAATGGCCCTCAGGTGAGCCAACTTGGCACTGATTGCCCAAGAGTCAAGCAAATGCATAGGAACTTAAAGGTACCTTTGCACACCCCAAGCAGCCAGAGAGCTCTTTAGCTGCAGCTCAGGATCTGGGACTTGGTCTTATATTTTATATTCTCCAGACTGTTTCTTGTTTGTATCATCTATTAAAATGCTGATCCATTTCCCATGAAACCATTGCCTATCATTGCCCAAGTTAAAGCTGGAAAATTCAAATTGGAAATAAATCACAAATGTTTAACAGCGAGGGTGATTAACCACTGGAACAAACTGCCAAGGGAAGTGGTGGAGTCTCAATCTCTTGATGGCTTCAAATCAAGACTGGATGCCATTTCGGAAGATATACTCTAGTCCAACACAAGTTGTTGGGCTCAGTACAGATGTAACTGGGTGAAATCCTACAGCTTGTGTTATAAAGGAGATCAGACTAGATGATCTAATAGTCCCGTCTGGCTTTAAATATATGAATATGAACCTCTTGTACCTCCGTGCACATGTCTAGTGTACAGATTGTTTTCAGTAACCCTAAAGTGAATGCTTGTTTCTGTTATTTAAGATATATAATAAAATGTCCTGTCCTTCATACTTATGCTTATTGGAGGGATTTAAAACTCTTAAATGTTGGGGGAGGGGGACCAAAATGTTGCGACTCTGAATTTCTCCTCAAATCCCCTGTTGACTGTAGGTGGCAGTGTCCTACAGTTTTAATCTTTTAGACTGCTACATGTTGCCCAGGAGGAGTCAAATGGCAGCATGTGTAGTCATGAATGATGCTTGTGAACAGGTAGGGAAGGGAGACAGAAAAAGGTCTTGAATGGTGGGCCCATTGTACAAGTGTTCTTTGTGCTGAGCTTCCATTGAAGTTCATGGGAATTCTGCACATAGAGCTTTTTGTAGGTGTGAAGTTGTATTTCTATCTTTACTAGATGCTCAGGAGTAAAAACTGGCAATACGGTGAATTGTGATTTCCACAAACTATGGGCACACCCCAGTCTGACACTACCAATTTATTTGAAGAGCTTGATGATTTGTCTTCACAATCTAAGATCAAAGATTCCATTCCACCAGGTTTCTAATTGAATCGAAGTATCATAATTGGTTTATGCACAACTCCCAGAGACAACATTCAGCAAAGCTGGGAAAATACTAATACAATGGTGTGTGTGTGTGTGTGTGTGTGTGTGTGTGTGTGTGTGTGAACCTCTCTGTGAATGTTTGTTCACATTTTTAAAGTGAATTTGGTGCACCATGCCCTGTCTGAGCTTACTTTTCACAGATATTGAAGCAAATGAGTTCCCTGGCGGGAAGGTTTGCAACTACAGGTCAGACGTGCAAGTATACAGGTCTGTAGTTGCAAGTATTCACACCAAAAACTTGATACTGAGGGCAAGACTGTGAACTCTTTACTCATGTTGGTGAATAGTTCAGTGGTACTACAGAGGTGAGTAACTGCTGCCCTCTGGGAGTAAGGGATTCTCTGGCTAAATGAAAATACAAACACAGAGAGAAACTTGGGACCAAATCCTCAGCTGGTGTAAATCATCATAGCTCCATTGAAGTCATTGAGCTTAACCCTATGTACAGTAGATGAGCATCGGGCCCCATGTTTTGTCAAACACTGACGCTGAAAATAATAACCCAAAAGAAAGCTAGCAGATTAGTAGTTCTGACAAAGAGTAATAGAGCTGGAAGAATAATTCAGAATGAATAATGTATGTGCTAAACGTTTCTTTTTTCTGTTCATTTCTTTGTGAGTTGTCTGCTGAACAGATCACAACTTTCTCAAATGCATTCCTTATTTTAAATTATTTGCCAAATTGTTTCTGTAAATAATTCACAGCCTGTAGCTCATTTGCAAGCAGCACATTGCAAACACATCCTGTTCCATGAATAGATGAATGTGTTTCTTAGGGCACAATTGTAAATCCCCTTCCCTCACAGGGACTACTCAGGTGAGTAACTACCATCACAAGTAAGAGATGCACGTTAATGAATGGACTTGATCAACAGGTAACTTTTCTGAGGCCCTCCTAACTGTAGCCTTTTTTCACAGTGAAGAAGAGGGGAAGGGAAGGAAATTCAATGGAAGCTGAGGAAATTAGCCAGTGACAGGCTCATAGAAAGATCTAGGAGGAGTTTTCCCAGCCAGAGATGGGAGAGCAGCACCTGGGAACCCAAAAATAACTAGGAAAAAAAGGAGAGAGAAAGTCTCCTCCCAAATATCCCCATTCTCCAGTCTCTCACCAGAGGGTGGTGAGTTTGAATGCCTAGCTTTTAGGGCCTGATCCTGCCCCACTGAAGTCAACTGAAGCTTTACTGTTGACTTCAGTGGATACAGGATCAAACCTTTAGAGATGATGGTGGCTGGTTCTCTATTAAAAACCTCACTTAGCTTGATGCAGCAGGCCTGATTCTCCTCACACTTACAGCAGTTTGCCATGAATAGTTATTACTGATTTACATCAGTATAAGTGAGAAGAATCAGGCCCAATATCTCCAAAAAGTTGTGGTCGCTGATTTTAGAGTTAAGAGACACTGGTACATCAGAGGTATCTCTGCAAGGCAGCGTGCAGCCCACTCACTCACGGACTGCAAGAGGAGTGACAGTGCATGTCCCTACCTCCAAACCTTGGGCCCTCTGCCACAGCAGCCAGACATAGCCCTTCTTAATAACCTAGCCCTTCTTAATACCAATCTGATGAAAGATAAGATTTCTGTCACTGACAACAGAGAATTTGAATACCATGTCTGAAATCTGGGGTGTGATTCTCCAGCCCCTTCTCACATGAGTAAAGGTTGGAGAAATAGGACTTCAGCTTTCATGATAAAATTTGGTATGGTCTACTGTACTGTCTAGCCCAGTGGTTCTCAACTTATTACCATTGTGGGCCGCATTTGCAGCTTTCTGCATTATGTGAGCCGCATTCACACAATATGTGTATGTGACCTGTATGGCCCTGAGAATGTCATATGGGCCACAGCTATGTGCTGATTGGGCCGCAAGCAGCCCATGGGTTAAGAACCACTGGGCTAGCCAGTCATATCAACAGGGAAAACACAATGTAAGCAGGCACAATGTAAGTTTTAAAACACAGTAGAAGTAGAAACACAGCCATTCCCCCTCTAGAAAGAGATGACCCATGCTTGCTTTCACAGCTATGTTACAGGTCAAACATATAAATATAAGATTTATAATACCTTTTATTTGATTTTTTTTAACATAGCATTTATCTTCACAAGCTGGATGATCTCATAACGTGAGTGGTGTAGTGGCAAGTGTGTATTGACAAGTCAGCCCTTAACAAGTGAAGATTAATGTGTTATTCTAAACTAGGCTATTATATGTGCTGTTTATACAAAAGAAGTATTAAAAATGGAAAAAAAATTGGCTGCCAGCCAAAGCGCTGATGACACACACAATATTGAAATAAATAGCTGATGATGCACAAAGTGCTGAAAGATATGTTTATTCCAGCACCGCATCATCATATGTTTATTTCAATGCTTTGGAACTGTTTAGTCAGAATAACAGAAAATCAATTGATACGGGGAAATTCTGCCTATCCCATCCATCCCAACCCGTTGTTGTTTAAAAAAAAAAAGTATATTTATATACTGCACTGAGTAATGTGCTAATTCCTGTAGACATTATTTGAGCAAAACTCAAATAGTTTGCAGAGCCAGATGCCAGGAAGTAGTGTTAGAATTAATAAGACTTAAACAATGAATCAGCATTAAAAGCTTACTCCACATTTTTTTAGAACACCTTTCATGCAGGGATCTCAAAACAGTCATTTCAAGTATCCAAAACAATTTTTGGAGGGTTTGATTTATTTTCATTCAAAGCAGACAAAATTATCAGATTGACCCATACATTGATACTGCTACGGCAAAGCCACATTGCTTATACATATATTGTTAAACACCAGTGGCTGACCTATATAGTATTCACTTCTCTTGTCACTAAAATTCAGCCACTTTTGGAGCCAACAGCCAATGCACAGTAACATGACACAACAATATAGAACAGGAAGTGAAGACATAAGAGAGAATCCAGTTATAACTGCATTGGGCATGTGGTTAGACAGCATGCAACTACCTGAACTGGAATTTGCCAAGGACACTGCAATCAAATCCCCTAGTGGTGTGAAAATTGCCATCAGATCTTTGATGACCACAAATGGTCAGGACCTTGTCTCTGATCTGAAATAGGATGAGAGTAACACTCGCAATCGTTATTTTAAAAATGTGCAGTTGAGGGGGAGAGGGTGTACATTGTAATGACCTCTATGCAGTCCTTTGAGAAGGTCCCATGCTCACCTTTCTCTCTATGGACAAATGAGCTTGGAGTGTTGAGGAAGCAATGCACTTATCTCTGGAGCCTGGAAGGTAATGCCTTGCTCTTGAAAGACCTCATCTGAACATTGCTCAAGGTGGCACCGACAGACTTCACCGGGGGAGCACATCTAATCCTCTATGGCTGCTGGGTGGGATGTCAGGATGGAAGTTGGTTAAGGGTGGTGAGGGAAAGCTTGTGTGGGAGGGAATCACATTGCTTTTAGTGTGGTATTATTGTAATCACATCTTCTTAATGAAAATTGTGTGGTAGGGTCACTGAAAATCAGGTTAACCGTATGTCAAGTGCAGGGTTTGTTAAGGATTAGAAATCTATTAGAGAATAGATTTTGGAATTCCATTGAAGAAAGTAATGAACTACATTTCAATAGAGAGAAAGTAATCTCAGATAAGCAATGACTACAGTCAGCTTGGAAGTATGCTGAAGAGGTTTGAGAGAGGAAGTACAAGTCATGCAAAAACACTGAATAGGCACATGAAAGTGAAGTCTATTATCGGTACTTGTTTATTGCACTGTAGATTTCTTCAGCAGGCTTTCTGCAGTGGAATGCATGCAGGATTGGACCAAGTGAAAGTAAATTCCAAGCTGAACTATTTATCAGAAAAAAGACAAAACTACCCCAACAACATTCCGACCCCAAAAACAAATTATTGTAAGTTCATGAATGTTCAAGGAATCATCAGTAGACTAATAGTCTTTTTTTAAAAAGCTCCCATAGGATAGACAGCCAGAAGCTTGCAGAATGAATGTGGTTACATTTTAAATTTCCTCCAAAATCTAAAGGAGAAAGAGAGGGATGTCTTAACTTCTTTCCTAGATAAATCTTGATTGTGTCTTTCCTGTTGCAAAATGAACTGTTAACAAACTAATCACTCTGGCTGGCTTTCCCAATTCACTTGCGTGTGCTCTTGCTTAAAATGAATAAAGACTTGTTGTTGTTTTTTTTTAAAAAGAGCAGGACTATAGCATCAGTATGTAAATGGTGTGTTGCGCCAATATCATTACCAGGGTGTCCTGGATTCCAGACATACATCTATAGGAATTTATTCTCTGTGCATAGCATGTATATTGGGACTGAATTAACTGTTGGCATTAACAGGTGCTTAAACTAGTGGTGTATTTTGCCAGGTGTTTCCATAGGTCATGGCAAGGCAATAAAATCAGTCACACAATAGTGCACAATGTCTTTTTTACCTTTTGCATATGTGCCTTAAGATAAAGAGCAAACCAATGCTGGGCTTGGTCTAGTTTTCACAACTCAAAGCCCTTGCAGAATTTACAATGTGCAGAGGGAATGTGGTGAAATGGAGGTAGAATAGGCAGTTGCCTAGAGAAGTAAAAGTGTTTATGGGCAGACTTGGATATCCTTACTTATGCTGAGTAGCATCTTACTCCACATGCAATCCCATTATCTTCAGTGGGCCTAAACATGGGGTAAGAGGTGCTACACAGACAGAAGTAGGACAGCAGAATCTGGCCCTTAGTGACTGTCAGTTGGCAGTTAGATAGTAGACAGTAGAGCTGGGACTCAAAAATCCTGGCTCCATTTCCCTGCTCCATCCCAGATTTCCTGTGTGATCTGGGGTATGTCACTTAGTATCCCCGTGCCTCAGTTTCACTGATGTACAATGCAGATAATAGCACTTTGCTACTTCACCAGGGTTGTTGTAAGGAGAAATACATTAAAGACTGGGGTGGGGAGGAGCTCGGAGAATATGATAATAGATGCTAGGTAAGTACCATAGATAGGTAGATACCACTTGGCACTTCAGAAAACCTTAGGTAATAGAGAGACAAGGAGGGTGCAATAATATCTTTTATTGGACCAGCTCTTGTTGGTGAAAGCTCTTGAGCTAAAACAGGGCTCTTCAGCTCTGGGAAAGGTACTCTGAATATCACAGCTACAAGGTGGAACAGAGAGCGTTAATATGTTGCAAGAGACCATTTAAGTTGAAGTGGGCCGTTAACACCTGTACAGTCACAGGACAAACAAGGGTTAGTGAGTGACAGTGTCTTTATTAATCCATGTTTTTTTGGTGTCTAGTAGTGTTATGAATTTAAGCTGCCAGGATGGTCTTTTGAAGATGTTTGCAGATTTCCTTGGAGGAGGACTAAGAGATCAGATGTAGAGTGATCCATTTATAAAAAGCGTTCACCCATGGGTTTTTGTCTTTATGGCATTTTTCCATGCGAGTTTGCAAGTGCAGTGAGTGTCTTATTAACTCATAGTTCTTGTTGGGGCACTTAGTGCACTGGATGAGGTACTCCACATGTTGTGATAAGCATATGTGGAACTAGGGTTGCCAATTATGGTTGGATGTATTCCTGGAGGTTTCATCACATGATATAATCTTTAATTAAAGATTAATCTTTAATTCCTGGAGACTCCAGGACAATCCTGGAGCACTGGCAACCGTATGTGAGACCCATGGATCTTGAAAGGTATGTTGTCGTAGGTATCTTGGATAGATAATACAGAGAAACTATTGGCAGGGAAGACTAGATGTTTTCTAGTTTGTCTATGGAAGTAAAATAAAGGATTCTACAGCCAGCACTGCTTGACTCTGATTTTCTTGATTAAATCAGATTAACCCACTGTGGACTCCAGCCTCAGATCCAGACTTTCATTTCTTCTTATCTATCCAAAATGTGTGTAGCTCTTTCTTGAGCTGATTTGAGGTCTTGCTTCATTTGGTGCCTGCAATTGTGTGTACAGTGGCTGGCAGAGAAGGTGTTAAAGAAAGAGACCAAATTGCTTGTCCTGAGTGCAGCTGTGGGGAATTTATTCCCCTCTATATGCTAGGCGAGATGTGCTGTAGAGAGATAAGTTGAGATTAGCAATGAGTTTTAAATGGGGAGGATCTTTAAGAAGAAAAGGATCTCTACTGAGAGGTGAACTTCAGGGAGCGGGATTTCCTTTCTTTCTTGTGGTTGGCTTATGTGAGATACATTTTTAGATTTTTACTGTGGACTTCACACAAGCTGTTATGCTTATGTTTTGGTTCCTAAGCAGGCATGGACTCATTTATTTTTCTGCTTTACCCACAAGAACTCTCCAAGGGGTCTGCCTGCGCATGCAGAATCCTTTCTTGCTCTGAGCCATGTCTCAGAGTTTGCTTACAGTCAGTTTGCTCTATATTTTAAGCAGCTTATTGGTAATGTCCATCATGTCCTGCCAGGGCTGAAACCACAAACCCATCACCGCTACTGGGTCTTGTGACTTTCCTCTTCACACAGCATGTTCATCTGGGCACCATCAAATCTCAATTGATTTTGGATAACCCCCTCTTTATCTATCCATCTCTCATTCCGTTTAGCTAGTTGCAATCTCCAACAGCTTGTCAGTAGGAACAATCTGTTCCCATCTCTCAAGTGACTTGCGCTTCTCAAGGAGATAGCCCTCGTAGGCTCCTTAACTTGAGCTAGAAAGGGCAAGTCTGATTAACCTTTCATCAGAACGGTAATTCACAAAACCCTGAATCATTTTGGTTGTTCTCTGTGACATTTGTTTAATCTTCCATGACTCCCCCCAGTGTATGGTGACCACCACTGCCTTTAGTAGGTTCAACATGCTTTAATTAATAGAATCAATATTTTGCACTCTTAGGTAAAGTAGAAAACATACACTGTGGTGTGTCTTGGTGGGGGGAGGGGCAGGGAGGAGATTAGTTGCATGATTGTTTCTCCATTCTGCACACAATAAGCACTACAGGTAACCTTGGTTATCAGAATGTAATGGGGGATAGAATAATTTTGTATGACTAAAAATTCTCTCAAATGTCCAAACTCTAACTCAGGGGTTGGCAACGTTCAGCACACGGCTCGCCAGGGTAAGCACCCTGGCGGGCCGGGCCAGTTTATTTACCTGCTGACACGGCAGGTTCGGCTGATCGCGGCCCCCACTGGCCACGGTTCGCCGTCCCGGGCCAATGGGGGCGGCGAGAAGCGGCACGGGCGAGTGGCCCCCACTGGCCATGGTTCGCCGTCCTGGGCCAATGGGGGCAGCGGGAAGCCGCAGCCAGCACATCGCTCGCCCGCGCCACTTCTCGCCGCCCCCATTGGCCCGGGACGGCGAACCGTGGCCAGTGGGGGCCGCGATCACCCGTGTCAGCAGGTAAATAAACTGGCCCGGCCCGCCAGGGTGCTTACCCTGGCGAGCTGGTGCCGAATGTTGCCGACCCCTGCTCTAAGTGTATTTAGTAGATGCTCTTGTTTCATATGGGGAACATGACTCTTGTGGCAGGGCAAATTCACAGAAAGGCTACACTCAATGTTTCCCCAGTCAAACCAATTCTCTTCCTTTCAGGTGTACTGAAGATGGACAGTGGATGACATGGTATGAATATGAAAGTTTGACAGAAGGAAGTTTGCTATTTTCAAATGTAGTATCTTATTACCAAGACAGTAATGTCTGGAGCTGAGCATAATTTAGGAAATTGTACAGATATTCCTACATTAATTTCCATCCTATCATGTATTACCTTTAATACTACAGCACTAGGTCTTCATCTCTAATGATCAATGGCTTCAAGCAATGCCTAATTCGGATAGCACAGTAATTGTGATTAAGGCATAAATTCATTACATGCTAGATTTAGAGCAACAAACTCACTTCACCTATGACCTAAACTGAATACGAACCTGCTTCCTCTTAAGTGAAATGCTGATGTATAAGCCCATTGCCCAGGGAATTACAATACACATTTTCAGAGGTTTAGTTGGCATTTTAGACTTGAAATTCTGGAATTAGTTGGAGAGCTGGTCAAAATGTCTTTGGAACTGTTTCTATTGAAAAATACATTTTTGTCAAAAGTGAAAAGTTTAGCAGAAACCTGTTGATTTCAACAAAGATTTTGATTGGAAAAAATTGGAAATAAAATGTTTTACACTTTATATTTTAATAAAATATTACATTTAATATATGTATATATTTAATAATAATATATCATTTTAAAGGTTGAAACAAAGTCAAATCAAAGATTCTGATGTTCCTGAATCAAAATTTTTCAGAATTTTTGATTCACAGGAAATTTCAAAATTTTAGCTTTTCATTCCGACTCTGAACTCTTGTTCCCCAAAATGTTGAAATTTCTGATGAAAGGGAATTCCAGTTCCCAATCAGCTCTAGATACTTGGTTAGCTTCCTATGCATAATGCTGAAAATTAACCCCTTATCATTAGGGTTTGTCAATGTACTCTAGGAAAGAAATACCTTTTTTGTTTCAATAAGTGGGGAGCCCATATGAAAGTGAAATAACTAGTTGCAACTTTTTCAAACCTCCTTCCCCACATGCTCATGTCAAAGTCAAATATATGCTAGTCAGGCCTAGAAATAGCTAATTCATATTTCTCAGTTAAAAATTTTTAATGCCCAGGATTTGCTTCTTGCTTTCATTAGAAATAATCTACATGCTACTCTGTGTTGGGTGAACAAAACAATAGAGGCCTCTCAAATGCATTTCCGTAATGTTCAGTAAATTTACTGCTTTAATAGAAATAGCCGTTGATCATGTATTTGCTTTATGGAGTTTCACTGCATATTTAAAATTGACATATATTTGAGCACTTTACATTTATATGTTCATTGGGTCTATTCACTTAATAGGGCAAATAATCATTATATTTCACTGGGATGCTGGGTTTTAATTCATTTAACATTTTAATCTTTCATCAGTTTTTCATTTAAGAGGATTTCACTGCATATACAGGATTTGTATAAATCTGTGTGCAGTAAATTTATTCTTTTAACAGTTTTATTCTTTCATCAGAAATTCATTTAAATGGATTCCACTATATATCACATCCACTTCCAGTGCAGCTTTAGGTCAGGCTGTAATTGATGCAAAAGCAATGAGGTATTAAAAAGATAGGAAATATCTGAAATTGGAGAGCGTTCCAAAAGTATGCCATTGTAAGGGCATGACATTCTTCAGATAAGAGAGGGGAGGGGAACTAATAAACCATTTTGATCCAAAGCCTCACATGTTCGATAATCTGAATTTTTTCTAAACTCGGGCTCGACACTGACAGGACTGGCACCTTTACGGCAAAATTAAAGGTAACATAATCAACTTAAAACAACATATGGCCATGTGAAAATGTACCTGCTGTTACAAGTATCCCCTAAAATGACTAGCACAGAAGGATTAAGGAAAAAATATTTACTTCCATATTTTCAGTTTGTGTACTTTGTGCATTTGACAGCACTTTGGGTACAGTCAGCTTCACTATTTTGTTGACAGTAGGTTGCATCTCTGTCATGCATTGGTCTGGGTTGGACCCCTCATGCATGCTCTTCTCTAGACTGCAAAAGGACATTTACCAATAACAGCACCAGAAAATAATGCTGCTGAAGAGGCCACAGGCAAGAGAATGTATACAGAGAAAAGAGAGGAGGGTTCAGAGAATTTTGGATGCAGCTCTCCTCAAGCTTTCCCAAAACACAGGAAGGAAGCAGAAAAAGACCTTATAGAAGCCAGTGTTCTGCTTTTTTAAAAAAAAATGTCTTAAACACTGTTTACAGGATGCTGTAATAGAAAACTGTTTGTTAAAATAGTCAATTAAAAGAGAGTCAAATAAAAGATCCTTTCACCTGTCAGAATCGAGGCCTTAATGAGTACAAGTTAAAACATGGATATTTTTTGTTATCTTGTTTTAAAATAGATAGTCCACTAAATATTATGTTCTCTCTTTTTTTTAAAAAATGCTACTATGCTGGGACCTTGAAAGTCAAAATTTGGGCAAAGGGACATTTTTATAGCTGAGGTATCAATCCCTGCCAATATAGGTTTAGAATATAAATCGTGATTTAATTTCAACAATGTACTTTGGTGAGTAATACCACCATAATAAGGATAGTTGGTCAGATTCACAAAAAGATTGGGTGGGGAGGTGTTGGTTGGTTATATTTTAACTAAAAATAAAAATGATTCTTTTTACTTTTTTAAATGTATTAAATAGTTTTCATTATTACCAAATTCTGTGTATTGAAAACCAACATTCAGTGTTAATAATGTGAAATCACACCAGTTATGCACAATTTCAAGTGACTGCATACATTTTGTGCAATGATCAGTGGATTGATAGTACATGCTTTGAAGGCCAGAGCCATGGGTGCTGTCAGAAAGATTATGTCAAAGGAGAAAAGGTAAAATAGATATGTTGAGCTAGACCATGGACTATTCTCTTTAATACCTGAATGCACCTATTTGAAAATCTGAAATAAAGCCTACTCTGTCTGGCTGCAGCTAATACCTCTTTATCCTCTTTCCCTTCCTACTCACTTACAGCACTTCTCAGGTATGTCTGCTATCTTGACACATTTTCACATTGATCCTGATCTCTAGTGATAGCTGTCCACATCTTTCTTAGCTGTCCCTGCAGGAATGTTTCAGTAGCTTTTCCGAACTTCCTCAGTTCTGAAAGGCCCCTCGTTATCCTTTCTGTTTAATTTCTCCTTTCTCTCCAGGGGTCTCTCTTCTGCTCTGGATTCCATCTTTACACACACGAACTTGTGAGGGAATAAGTATGCCTTGTGAGATGCTGTAGACACTCAGTCCCCTGGCATACGCCTCACACAGGGCCAGCTCCAGGCACCAGCGAAGGAAGCAGGTGCTTGGGGCGGCCAATAGAAAGGAGTGGCCAATAGAAAAGGGCGGCACTCCATCCGTTGTTGGGGCGGCACATCCGGGTCTTCAGCGGCAATTCAGCAGCGGGTCTTTCACTCCCTCTCTTCCTCTTTGGCGGCACTTCGGCAGCAGCTCAATCGTTTTTTTGTTTTTGTTTTTCTTCACTGCTTGGGGCGGCAAAAAAGCTGAAGCCAGTCTTGGCCTCATAGATATCCAGACAGGAATGAATGCTTCTCTAGACCTTGTTAACTGAAACTTGGGTTCCCTGCAGCTCCCCAGGCTTGGCTAGTCTGAAAGTCCAATCTCCTGCATCTTCTGTGTCCCCTCCCCCTACACATGCAGCATCCAAACGAAACTCCACAAGGAGTTTCCTGAGTCCCCTGTCTCCTTCCTGCAGAAGAGTACAATGTGGCTCTGAAGGAGACAGAGTGAAAATGAAGAGATTAGACTCCTTTAGGCTATAAAGTAACTGTCTGGGAAGTAGAGACAATTAGTTGTGACAAGTTAGCCAGCAAAAAAAAAAAAATAGCTATTTTAAAGTCTTGTGGGATCATGTAATCTGATTGGTGAAGAGGCTTTATAGTTCTTATATATGCATTCATTAGGAAATGATGATGGTCACTTTTTTTTAAAGTCTATTTCCTTAGATGACTAAATAATGTTTGCACAGTAACATAGTTCTTCCTACATAGAATAAAGACGTTAAGGTTACACCTGTATTTGCAGTATTACCTAATCTATCTAAGACAAAATGGAAAGTTTTTAATAGCGCCCGCTGTATATGGATTCAAAGCCTCTTTAATGGCAATCAGATTGTAACTTTCATACAAGACAGTTTAGAAAAAGATTTAGATACATAGCTAAGAATTACTGTACCCTAGTGAAATTATATTTGTTCAAGCTTTGACCATTTTAGGCCAGATTCTGCCATACTCATCAATCTTGAGTAGTACCCTACTTCATAAGTAGCCTGTCAGCATAGGTCAGGGGATCACAGTTGGCCCTTTGATAAGCAAAAGCAACACTTTGTACCTTTTGTGAAATTCATTTACTTTTATTGTACATTTTATTTCCTATGCAAAACATATTTGATAATATGCAGGAAGTAGTTAGGGTTACTATCTTGACTGACCAGTAGGGAACATATTTTCCTGGAAGAAAATTAGCGCATAAACTGTGCTATGTAGGATCTTTTTAAGTAGCAATGGTTCTCTAGCTTCTAGTGTAGTATTTCTATACTTGAACTCTGATGGACGTAAGATGCAGTATGTATTACCATGCAGAATTTGAGGAAAAAATATAAGCAATAGAAGAAAATTATGCATTATTTCACACTTGCAACTCTATTACTTGATGTCAGGTTATCTGTACATAGTCCAGTAATCTGCTTCTCAAACTGTCCTTAAATAGTGCATCCAATGTAAACTATTCTAAAAAAAAAACAAAACAAAACCAAAACACTCCAACAACAACCAACCTCTTCCCCCCCACAAAAAACCCCACACACCCGTGAAAGATTAAAGGCTAATGGGGGCTAGTAGAGGGAACCCAATTCTTCAAAAAATGCCACCTCTGAATAGTTGCTACAAAGGAAATGTTATGCAGGTCTAATTTTAAGATCAATATGATCTAAATTTATCCTTGTAATTTTATCTAATGTGAAATTTAAGTTTCTTAAATAAGTTCTCTGTCTTGCTTACACACTGACTCAGCTTGTTCCTACATAAAAAGCCAAGTACAACCATTTTCTTTTAAAATATAGGCCATTATAACAATTAGTTACCAGACTGCAAAGGAACTTGAAGGTTCCATAGTCTGAACAGAGCTGGAACAATACTTAATTTGAACATTTTATTAATATTTTGGTTGGTCTTGCCAGCAAGGTAAGGATGAAATATTAATTTACAGAACAAGTGGGAGTAGGGTTGCCAATCCTCCAGGATTGTGCTGGAGTCTCCAGGAATTAAAGATTAATGTTTAATTAAAGATTATGTCATGTGATGAAACCCCCAGGAATATGTCCAACCAAAATTGGCAGCCCTAAAGGGGAGAAGGGATTTCTGTGATTTTTCTTTTTAATGTCTTCTAGGATAAATCAGACAATTTATTCCTTAAAATTAAAATACATATTTCTTGCATGTTAACAGTTCAGAGCAATCTGCATTCAACTTGATGATCAGTGCTTCCTTTCCCCTTCTAAGAGGGTGCAGTGTCTATAAAATTTCATTCCACTGCTTTGAAAGTTCCAGCCTTAGTCTGATGTGATGTCACCGTATGTCAGGGAGCTAGTTCCTTCAGCTTGCTGCACTCAATTTGTTCTTGACAACAAAGAAATTTGATTTTTATAATGAGGCGTAAATCATAGGAAAGGGTTGCCTATAATGGATTTCAGCAAAGTCAGGAGCAAGAGTGCAGTAGTTTACATCAACGCTAGCTTATAATAGAGAGCTTCAGAGTAAAGGATACACACTCAATGGAGGGGGAATTCAGAGAAGCACTGCATTGCTGGATATCATTTATACAACTAGGATGTATGAAAGCTCCCATTGCTCTCATCCTAGCCCACTGTAGTGTCACTGAGGCATGAGGGTATGGCATACAGAAATGCTGCTCAGCCCAGAGTCTGGACAAAAAGGGAATGATGAGGTAAAGTGCAGGATGCCTGAAACAGCTGCTGTATGTCTCAGTGTTCAGTACACTGAGCTGCGTATTGGTTCAATTTAGTTATTCCTTTAAATGAATTTGATTGAATGGGAGGGGGAATGAATTATAAAAACCGCTTGGAAAAGCTATAAATACAGCTGATAGAACCTACCATCACAAACAGGAAAAGTCTATAAAAATATATTGGGATGTTTACACATCACTTTCCCTGTGGTGGATTAGCAGGCAGAAGGAAATCTTAAAACCACAGGGGAAAGGTTTAAATGGGATGAAGCACAGATTAGTGAATGATTAACAGTAATTTCACAAAGGTGGAGGGTAAGCTGCTCATTGTGCAGAATCTCACAAATGTGTTTTGAACGATTAACTAAATTTACTTGGCAAAAGTTTAATTAGGAATGCCACTAATTAACTGCAGTTATGTATACCCTGATGCCAGGGAAGCATAGTGTTAACTAGTTGCAAGAAATTCAATTCTTCTTTAGTACACTTGAGGCTATACTTTGAGACTCAGCCCCATAGTGGGGAGGGGAGTTGGAAAGACAACATCCAAGCAGGAGCTCCTGGAGGCATTGTGGCAGGTACAATTCCTTTTGAGGGCTCTGGAGGTGTGCATGCCAAAGCTGCCTCTGCTGCAGTTTTCTACAGGGGCAACGTGCTTCATTCACATGTGGGACCAGCTCTGCTAGCCAGTTTGGCAGTGGGTAGGGCCATGGTCCCGCCTGCTTTGGTGAGGCTAGAGATTCTGCTCTCCTCAGATGTGAACGTGTATAGCACCCCATGTGGACTGGGTTGTGTCTGGCCCCTGCACATGAACTCAAGACAGGGAATGCTCCTTTTACCTTACCCGTTTTAGCTCCTACCCCAGCCTGCTGCTCTTGTGCATCCAGACAGGCCTAGATGTAATCTGTCAGTGGCTGGTCGCACTAATGTTTTCATGTGCTGTCTGCTTCTTTAGAATTCTCTGTCCAACACGAGTAACACAATTATGATACCAGTCAAGCACATTCATGCAAACTGCTGACACATGTAGTTTAATAACACTCTTTAAAAGAGAAAATGGTCATGTGATAATTTATACATAGAGCTGGTAGGAAAATAAGCAGTTTCCACACAATTCCTCATTAGAAGTATTTTGTGGATTTTTTTTAATGAAAAAATTATCCGAAAATTTTTGTTTAGAAGACAAAATCTATGTCAAAATAAAAATGCCGGCCAGCTTTACATATAATGCAGTGTATAGTTTCAGAAAAACAACTGGGGAGAGTTGGCAGTTTTTCAAAGGGACACTATTAAGGGCCCAAAAGCAAGCTATTCCGCTGGTTAGGAAAGATAGAAAATGTGGCAAAAGACCACCTTGGCTTAACCACGAGATCTTGCACGATCTAAAAAATAAAAAGGAGTCATATAAAAAATGGAAACTAGGACAGATTACAAAGGATGAATATAGGCAAACAACACAGGAATGCAGGGGCAAGATTAGAAAGGCAAAGGCACAAAATGAGCTCAAACTAGCTACGGGAATAAAAGGAAACAAGAAGACTTTTTATCAATACATTAGCAGCAAGAGGAAGACCAAAGACAGGGTAGGCCCACTGCTTAGTGAAGAGGGAGAAACAGTAACAGGAAACTTGGAAATGGCAGAGATGCTTAATGACTTCTTTGTTTCGGTCTTCACCGAGAAGTCTGAAGGAATGCCTAACATAGTGAATACTAATGGGAAGGGGGTAGGTTTAGCGGATAAAATAAAAAAAGAACAAGTTAAAAATCACTTAGAAAAGTTAGATGCCTGCAAGTCACCCGGGCCCGATGAAATGCATCCTAGAATACTCAAGGAGCTAATAGAGGAGGTATCTGAGCCTCTAGCTATTATCTTTGGAAAGTCATGGGAGACGGGAGAGATTCCAGAAGACTGGAAAAGGGCAAATATAGTGCCCATCTATAAAAAGGGAAATAAAAACAACCCAGGAAACTACAGACCAGTTAGTTTAACTTCTGTACCAGGGAAGATAATGGAGCAAGTAATTAAGGAAATCATCTGCAAACACTTGGAAGGTGGTAAGGTGATAGGGAACAGCCAGCATGGATTTGTGAAGAACAAATCATGTCAGACCAATCTGATAGCTTTCTTTGATAGGATAACGAGCCTTGTGGATAAGGGTGAAGCAGTGGATGTGGTAAACCTAGACTTTAGTAAGGCATTTGATACGGTCTCGCATGATATTCTTATCGATAAACTAGGCAAATACAATTTAGATGGGGCTACTATAAGGTGGGTGCATAACTGGCTGGATAACCGTACTCAGAGAGTTGTTATTAATGGTTCCCAATCCTGCTGGAAAGGCGTAACGAGTGGGGTACCGCAGGGGTCTGTTTTGGGACCAGCTCTGTTCAATATCTTCATCAACGACTTAGATATTGGCATAGAAAGTACGCTTATTAAGTTTGCAGATGATACCAAATTGGGAGGGATTGCAACTACTTTGGAGGACAGGGTCATAATTCAAAATGATCTGGACAAATTGGAGAAATGGTCTGAGTTAAACAGGATGAAGTTTAACAAAGACAAATGCAAAGTGCTCCACTTAGGAAGGAAAAATCAATTTCACACATACAGAATGGGAAAAGACTGTCTAGGAAGGAGTACGGCAGAAAGGGATCTAGGGGTTATAGTGGACCACAAGCTAAATATGAGTCAACAGTGTGATGCTGTTGCAAAAAAAGCAAACATGATTCTGGGATGTATTAACAGGTGTGTTGTGAGCAAGACACGAGAAGTCATTCTTCCGCTCTACTCTGCTCTGGTTAGGCCTCAGCTGGAGTATTGTGTCCAGTTCTGGGCGCCGCATTTTAAAAAAGATGTGGAGAAATTGGAAAGGGTCCAAAGAAGAGCAACAAGAATGATTAAAGGTCTTGAGAACATGACCTATGAAGGAAGGCTGAAAGAATTGGGTTTGTTTAGTTTGGAAAAGAGAAGACTGAGAGGGGACATGATAGCAGTTTTCAGGTATCTAAAAGGGTGTCATAAGGAGGAGGAGAAAACTTGTTCACCTTAGCCTCTAAGGATAGAACCAGAAACAATGGGTTTAAACTGCAGCAAGGGAGGTCTAGGTTGGACATTAGGAAAAAGTTCCTAACTGTCAGGGTGGTTAAACACTGGAACAAATTGCCTAGGGAGGTTGTGGAATCTCCGTCTCTGGAGATATTTAAGAGTAGGTTAGATAAATGTCTATCAGGGATGGTCTAGACAATATTTGGTCTTGCCATGCGGGCAGGGGACTGGACTCGATGACCTCTCGAGGTCCCTTCCAGTCCTATAATCTATGAATCTATGAATCTATAAGAACCAATCTATGGTCCTCTGTATGCTGTGCATCAGTGGTAAGGTCAGAGTGATATGGTATACAAATCCCACACCATCATGGAAGGGATTAAGGCTAAAGCTGTTTTGGGCTAGAGTAGCCCTGCGCTTCCTGCAAATCATGTTGGGTCTGGAGGAGTTAAAAGACGGGAACGCCACTCAGATGGGGGCAATCCTAGAATGGAAATGGTCTGTTGAGTCCCCCAGTTTCCAGAGAGGTCTGTTCGCTAACAGAACCTCCGCCCTCACATAAAGGAGAATACGAATACCCTGGACTAAGAAGGGAAAAGAGACTGAGTCTTACACTGGAGACCCAGTGGACCCTGGGGTGTACTGTGATACTTACAAGCCCTTCTGAAGTAAGAGAGGCCACCTGCAGGCTTGCTGTCTTTTCCTTTATGCTTCTTATTTAACCGTTTGCTGACCCTGGACTGCTTTGTTGGGATTCTGAGAGGGAAAGGAACAGCCAGATTGCTTCAGCTGGAGGACTGAGCACCAGCCCTACTAGATTGACACACCCCTCAGCAGGGGCAATTGGATCTGCCTGCTTACACTCCCATGTAGCTCCTGGAGGAGGCGCTCTGCCAAGGAGAGATTGATGACAGTTACACTCTGGCAAGAATGCAAAGGGTCAAAACTCAGAAGCCATGAATTATTTTTGCTTAGGTCATTCTGCTTAGACATATGGCAGTTTTTGCCTACCCTGTAGCTCTCTGGATATTCATAAACTGCTATTAGTGCTTCCAACAGTGCTTTAAGCTAAGCACCTGTGAGTTGAAGTATGTTTGCTTCAACATGTATTTACTTAAATGATTGAGTTGCATCTGAAGCATTATAAGGGGAGCTGGTAGAAACCCATGTATTTAGATTGGCTAACTATTATAAAAGATCCTTTAAACCTCTCTTGAAAAGCTTTCACACTTCCATTGTTTGTATCAGGCCCTTGACATTTGGCAATGGGAAAAGCTCTGATGCTAGAGAGGTGTCTCTTTATTTCATGAAATTCCACTCAGGTTTTGCTTAGATGTAAATTACCATTCCCCCTTTTCCCCCTCTTTGCGTGCCTCACAAAAAAACATGGCAGCTTGCCAAAATAACTGAACATGAGCATCCTAAAGAGCTGAGCCCATTATGCTACCAGAGCAGCAGCAAAGACAACACTGAGAATCACAGGAGGAGACATCCCGTCTGAGAGGTTGGGAGAGAGAAGTGGCCCCCCAGCAATTCTTCCCCTGCCTGGACCAGCACAGCCCCCACAGCTGGGTAAGGAGTTTTCCTTACCTTTGGAGGGGGCAGGCGTGAGAGAGAGAGCCAGACTGGTCACCCTCAGCACACGGCTCTAGTAGTGCTTGTATCATATGCATATTCACAAGGGGGTCGATTTAAGGTTGTGTGGACAATCTGAACTCTGGCATTTCCTAACAGCCAAGTGCTTGCTTGACTTTGCAATCTTAATATCTTTTAACATATTTTTGTATACAGTTTTAACTTAGACTACACAGGATAGTTAAATCAATCACAGTCATGTAACTGCCAGTTTTTGTGCAGCTGCATGTGTGACTTTTCTTACCAGTGAGAATAAGTCATCATTTCCCCCTTAGGTTCTCTTCACTCAACACCTACCCCCAACTGCACCCTAGGAGCAGGTGGGGTGGGGGAGAAGAAGGCAGGATCCTATTCTTTGGCATCCTCAAACAGATGTGTGATGGCAGGGACCTGGGGGGAGGGACAGAAAGATGGAGAGAGCCAGAGGCAGTCTGTGGGAATGGGGGAGTTGATGGGAGGAAAACTGCTGGTGGAGTGAATGAGGGTAGGTAGTCAGGGGGGCATTATGCTGAAGGGGGCAGAGACTATTCAGGACCTGGCCAAGAGGGCTCGAGTCATAAAAAGGACTAGATGAACGCAGAATTGGGCGCAGTGAGATGAAGGGGGAGGGAGACAGGTTGGTGTAGCTCCTCATCTTGCTACAAGGGGGTGCTAACATATAAAAGCCTCCTTATTCCAATGAGTGTCGTGTGAAATGCAGGATACTTGGCAGCCATGATTCCTTATATCCTCAAATCCCACACGCGGCCTTACCACGCTGCTAATTTTTAAGCAGCCTGCCCTATGCCTTCAGTGAGCAACTTATTTCAGTGCTTCCTTGTCAAAACTGATCATTTGGTACAAAACTCAGATGTATCAACTTCAAACTGACATTTGTCTATTCAGCTTATGGTGCACACATATGACCTGTGATTTGTGCCTTTCCAGGTATCCCAGCAACCATCAATTCAATCAGAATCCCCTAATATCAGTGTTAAAAATTAAACTTCGTACCCTTATACTTTATTTCTTTGCAAATATAAATTATTTTAAAATGTAAATAATGTGTTTTTTTTGTTCAAACTGTACAGTAAAGATACTGTAAATCATATAATTGTGATTCCTTTAAGTGAAGCTCTTCTAGAGTCAATAAGCCCTATTTTCAAATGTGGGTACTTAAAGTAAGGTGGCCAACCCTGAGATTTGGCAGTCCATGGCTAGTATTCTATTTAGGTTCTTGTACTGTGCTCCACACCATTATATTGGAGTGCCTTTCAGACTTAAAAATAAGCATAATGACTAACACCTGTCAAGCGGAGTTCCTCTCCACTCCTTGGGGAAGAGGTTGCATGTTCTCTTTGAGTAGCTGAGCTGCTCAGTTGTTGTTTGGAAGGCAACTTTGAAAAGTATGTTCTGTATTTGGAGTAGGAAAATGGTGTGGTTTGAAGCAGTTTGTAATTCCCGTGGGAGTGAGCCCCACAGTCTTGGGACAGTCCTCCAGGAAGCTTTATCTCTGGCATGAACTGATGAGCTTCACCCTTGCAGTAGACAATTCGGTTGTGTCTGAAGCTATGTTTATACTACCACTTATGTCACTCAGCGATGTGAATAAGCCACCCCCGAGCAACATAAGAGACACCGACCTAAGCACCAGTGTGAATAGCACTATGTCAGTGGGAGAGCTTCTCATACCACGATAGCTACCGCTGCTCATTGAGGGTGGATTAATTAAGCTCTCTCCCCTCAGCGTAGAGCGGCTACTCTAGACAGCTTACAGCAGCACAGCTTCATTGGTTCAGCTGTGCCACTATAAACTCTCTAGTATAGCCATAGCCTGAGGAGCAGAATTGTCAAGGTCTCAGAGTGATTTTAAATGAGCATAAATTGCATTGCTGTAATCCAGTTGGGTTGTGACAAAGACATGTATTACTGAGGCTAGGCCATCACCAGCAAAGATGAGACAATCTTCTAGCTAGCTACAGGTGGCAGAACTAGCAGATGCTGTTATGTGGGAGCTTTGTGTCACTAAGGAGTCCTGAGGAATTTCTAGTCTGGTGGAGTGGTCTGATGATTTGTGGGTACATGGCGTAGACTGGTGAAGGTTGCATGGTGGCTGAAAACCCTTCAAAGGATCTTTCTCTGCATATAACTCCATGTTGTTAGGATTTAACTTTAACCAACTGTTCCTCAGCCATACGGTGCCCTCAGTGACACACTGGGCTGGCTGGCTTTTTTGCAGTGTTGCAGGTTACATTTGATAACTGGCTCCTATAGCATTTTTACACAGATGTTGGGAAATGCCAGTGTAAACAACACTTTATATCAGCCAAAAATATATACTTCTTCACCTGCAACAGTTACCTGTGCCTGATCTCATACGCATAGAAGTCAATGGGAGTTAGGGTG
Source organism: Trachemys scripta elegans (assembly GCF_013100865.1). Classification (NCBI taxonomy): domain Eukaryota; kingdom Metazoa; phylum Chordata; order Testudines; family Emydidae; genus Trachemys; species Trachemys scripta. Next base: position 173,650,366 of record NC_048298.1, on the reverse strand, counting down.
ACCAGACAGCAAATATGAAAAATCGGGACAGAGGGTGGTGGTGGTGGTGGTGGGGTAATAGGAGCCTATATAAGAAAAAGATCCAAAAATCAGGACTGTCCCTATAAAATCGTGACATCTGGTCACCCTAATGGGAGTCATTCTGTTGACATCTGTTAATATTGGATGAGTCCCATTATCCTTAGTGGTAGAACCACAGGCAAGATACACATCTGACAAACCATGAAGAAATCCAAGGGAAAATCCAGGCTTCACTCACAGACATAAGAAAGATCAGAAATGAGCCCTAAATGTGACTAAGCAGGTTAATGGAGAAAATACACCAAGTGAACGTAATCTGCAACATGAAAGCTGAATTAAAGTCGTAAGACAAAGGTGATAGGACATTTAAGGTACAATTAAAAGATTGCCTTCAGTTATATTTGTCAGTGTCTATTCCTGCATAAAAGTGGCTTACAATTAATGGAAGATTAAAATTGAGTTAAACCTTGACACTGTGCATTGCCAATTTTCTGTAAACAAAGTAATTAGTTTGGCTTAGTTCTATATTCTGAGCAACCTTTATGAAGCTCTGTTTTCACAAAAGTCACCATCCGTCTTTTAAATTCAGCAGTTTTATTTGGCCTGGCTTTCTCAGACATTTTATTTTTTTTACAGAGATTAAAAAAATATACTGTGGAAGAAAATTATCTAAGCTTTGAAAGTATGAAATGATGTCTGCAGCAATGCACCGGAATGTAGTAATTCACTCTGCCAGCTCTAAAGCACAGATGGGAGAGTATAGAAAGAGGATTAAACTGCTTTCCATATCCTAAACTTTATCAGGGATAACACAGAAAACTGTGTCATTCATTACTCCCTGGGGAGTTCTTAAGTGTTAACAATTTATCTCGTTTATACATTATAAAAGCTAGAAAGTGTATTTTTTCCATTAGCAATAACAGACTGCAACTGAAATGAAAGTCATAAGTTGCATTGCAAGAGTTTTACTTGTACAATTCCAAACAAAGAGGAAAAACAGACTTTCCCACCTGACGATATGACTTCCAATAAATTTAGCAGCATGGACCCAAAAGGTGTTGGAAGATAAATTTTAGAGAACATTTTCATTTACACAATACTGTAACAGTATATGTAATGTATGCCTTAGAACCTTTGTTTATCAGTGTTGGTTTTTGATGCACAAAAAATAAAGAACAACAATAAGACATTTGTAGCATATCCTATCATCCTTGGTTTGTGTGCATATAGCTTGCTTAACATTACAGGTAATTTCACAGATGTGATTTTTAACGTGTGATCCAAAACCCATTTGAATCAAAGGGAAGACTCCTGTTGATTTCAGTGGGCTTTGGGTCAGGTCAATAGAGAGATCTAGAAACCAAAACTACTGGGGGGAAAGAAAGTACAGCCAAAGTCTCCTTTGAATTACTTGTTCCACCTTCATCTTTGTCTTAACTCAGGGGTAGGCAACCTATGGCACGCGTGCCGAAGGCGGCACGCGAGCTGATTTTCAGCGGCACTCACACCGGGTCCTGGCCACCAGTCAGGGGGGGCTCTGCATTTTAATTTAATTTTAAAAGAAGCTTCTTAAACATTTTAAAATCTTATTTACTTTACATACAACAATAGTTCAGTTATATATTAGAGATTTATAGAAAGAGACCTTCTAAAAACGTTAAAATGTATTACTGGCACGCGAAACCTTAAATTAAAGTGAATGTATGAAGACTCGGCACACCACTTCTGAAAGGTTGCTGACCCCTGTCCTAACTTGTATATTTTAATATTTTTCTAGATGATTTTATCTAATCTCTATGTTTAGGTTTTGAAGTTTTTCAACCTCACTAATTTTGCTTCGAGTCTTTAGTTTGTATTAATCCAAAATGGTAACGCAAAACTCAGACAATGCTGTCAAGTTTAGTCTGATTTATAATGAAACTGGTGAGCTGAGGCAGTTCTGTCTATGATATGAAAATGTTTTGTTCATTTTGCAATGAAACCCAGAAATACCACATGGAATTTAATAAGGAAAAATACTAAAAGTTCCATAGGAATGAAATAGGGTTCTATAGATATTACTCTAAAAATGGGCATGGTTTAATGGAAAAGTTGCTCCTTTTTATAATTTTTTTTTTAAACCACGCTATAACATTTAATAGAGAAGTATATCTTTGCTGTTGAATTTGATAAACTGGCTTAAAAATACTATGGAAGTTATTCTCAGTCAAATTCTGTAGGACTTTTACATACAGATGATACATGCTAGCTTTGGGAACATTTTATACTGTAGCCAGGCAGCAAATAGACTTTGTTGGTTTTTGCCTCATTTCAGGTTCCATTGCGAATGATTGGTGCCAGATCTGCTTCTCATGCCTAACTCCTATCCTGTTCACCTTTGCCATGTCCAGGTTCTAGAGACAGTTGAATCCAGCCCTCCCTCAATTTGTAGGATTAATACAAAAATAATGTATAGGAAAACTTCTGCAGATTAGGCATATAAAATTGGATATTTGCCATAATACATGGAAAAATATTTTTGGGTACTTCTATTGTGTTGGTTTTTTTACCTGAGGATCTCTATCGGCCCTTTACAATTAACTAAGCCTCAAGACACTGTATGTGAGGTGATTCTGTACCCATTATACACATGATTAAGGTGATTAACAGTGGGGATTCGGTCCTAATTTTTAAGTGTCCATTAACTTTAGGTGACTTAATTTGGGGGTTTCCAGCTTGAGGCGCCTTCTAATAACTTGAAGTAGAGCACCCAAACTTAGTGAACACTTTTTAAAAAATTGAGGTCTAAATGCTTGTCCAGTGTCACCAAGTGAATCAGTAAGAGCTAGAATAAACCCAGGTGCTGTAATAGCCAGTCCTCTGCGCTAAGCTATACTTCCCTTGTCATACTGCCCTTTTAGTCTTTAAAATCCTCAGAACAGAAACTCCTCTTCTATGTCATGTACATCACTGGACTCACACCTTGGATTGTTCTCCCCAGATTTGCCCCTGGATTGTCGTATCTATATGTGGCTCTCCCCTCTTTTACATGGGGTGAAGGGTAGTCAGCCAGCTGCATTGTACCCTTCTCCCAGTGCCTAATTTCAGTTCGCAGGAAGGGTGTTTTGCCTCTCTTGCCCAAGTGCCAGAAGGAGGTAGGCACTGGGCAGCTGGCAGCAGGGCAGAAAGGATCCATTGCATCCCCTCCTCTGATTCCTCAGAGCATAAACAGAAAAAATGATAATGAAAAACCTAAATAATACACAACGACGTAAAAATAAAATGCAGCACAAAATTATCCCCCTTCCCTTTTCTAGTGGAGCATTCAACTTGGTCCAGTGGTTAGGGACACTTGAACAGAACTCTTCCAAGTTCTTGACAAGTTCCCACTCAGCTACAAACCCCCTGTGTGACTTTGGCCAACTCACTTAATCTCTCTGTGCCTCAGTTCCCCATCTCTAAAATAGGGATAATAGCACTTCACATAGGGGTTGTGAGGCTAAATATATTTTGAGTATGAGGCACATAAGTACCTGAAATGGATTATTTTTTCTGCCTTTAACAGAATCCTCTTTAAACTTCTGGTTATATGCTACTCTGAGGGATGCGGATAACTCTGCTTCTGTAACACTCAACCAATATGCATGAATTTCATTAGTCCATTCTTGGTCTATGTGTGGAAGTTAAGAAGTTATTTTAGGACATTCCTATCTGTACAGGCAGTGTTTTCTTTTATGTGTTATTATAGTAACAGGTTTTCAGACCACATCTGGATTCAATAGATCTAGGGGAAATCTTGGCAGGTCCTTGGTTATCCTGGAAAAAATGTCATCGATTCCATGAACCCTACTTTGAAGAAATACAGTGATATAAGAGCAGGGGGATGGGTCATTCTTTGATGTGAAAATCTTTGATCTATGCTGCCTTAGCTGTCTGCAACTCTTTCAGATCTCTGGATGCCAGTCACAGTTCTCCTTCGAGTCACCTTATTTTTCCCTCTCTCTCCCTGAGTTTAACAAAGTCAGGGCACCTAGATACAAGCTGCTGCGCAAACTTAGAAATAGCTGTGCGCAATCCCCTACGCCATCCATAACTCACTAGGACTATAACCATTACTTGTTGAATGAACCTTTTCTAGCAAAAGCAGAAGGATGCTGCGTTTTCAGGAACAAGTCTTTGACTGCATGTTCCACTTCCCAAGTTTTCTAGAATGCACTCTTGAGGAAATCATAGTAGTTTTGCAAATTAAGTATAACAATATCTGCTGAAAACTGTGGTAAAAGTTTCAGGAATTGGCATTTTCAAAACACCATGTTAAGTGGAGTTGGATTTTAAACAACTAATACTCAGTTTACTCCTCTGAGACAATTTGTCAGTCTAATGCGTCTTGAGAACTAATCTACAGCTAGGAAGCCTGTTCTCCATTGAAATAAATATGTACTGGTTTTCTGCCAAGGTCATTCTAGGACTACAAATGGCATCAGCTCTAGCAGCTGGATAAGCCCCTGTTTGGTGAGAACGTTCAGATACTGAGTAGCTCGCGTAATTCTTTACTGGTATCTGATCACCAGAATAAAACTTCTGGCTCCCCCATTTCATTTTAGAATAACACAGTAGCCTATCTGTATTCCCTGTGATGTCTCCTGGAAAAAAATTGTCTCCTTTCCCTTAGTCTCAGCCTCTTCTGCACAGATAACTCCCCCAATAAAGGCCAGTGAGTTCTCAAGAAGAAAGACATTGGTGGTCAAATTCTGCAGAGACATGCAGTGGGGTAAGTTGCTAAGAAGTAGTATGAAAGGTAAAAAAAAAATGGCTGCAAGAAGTAATACATCTAAACTATGAAGTGAAAGTGCACATTCAGTTACACAAAGAGGAGGGAGGGGGTGCTGAAGCAGAAAAAAGGGTCATGGCTAGAAAAAGGAGGACCTGTCAATCTGGAAACTCCACTATTCACATGCAGATGGAATATCAATGGCTCAAAAATAAAGAAGCTCTCCTCTCTTTTAAAATGTACACATGCCCTAAAAGTCATCTACATAGTTATAGATACAGGGTGAGATGCTCAGCTAGTATAAACAGGCATAGCTCCATTTAAATATGTGGTATTGTGCTGATATACACCAGCTGAGGATCTGGCCCATTAGGTAGTCACCCCAGATAAGAAAAGAATACTGACCAGCATCCTTTGCGGGACCGATATCAGACAACAAGTCTGAGTTGTGCAATACATAAGGATAAGGAAAGAAGAGTGCTTTAAGGATGGCCCTTAATAAGGGCACAGCTGTGCCATATACGTGCTATGTGCCTTGCTCTCAAATAGTGTTGTTATTTTGTACACCCATCAGAGGACAGGTGGGCACCATGGAAAAAGCAGGGTTTGCACCATTCCAAGTGCCTAACTTAGATACCTCATTTTGCACCCACATTCCAGAATTTGACTTTTTAAACGTATTATATGTTAGCATAATTTATCATGCTTTATTGGGGACCTTAGCTCCTGCAGGAATGGAAATGTAACTCTCAAGGCCCTAGGAGGAAGTCTCTGTGTGATAGAATGGCAACTACATACACTTGAACACGCTGACTAATGTGTATGTGTACCACTGCCCTCTAGTGGCTGGCTAAAAGAAGAACTATATTTTCTCTTCCAGAAACATAGTTTCAGAGACAACAAGGAGTCTGGTGGCACCTTAAAGACTAACAGATTTATTTGGGCATAAGCTTTCGTGAGTAAAAACCTCACTTCTTCGGATGCATATGAGGAGGAAGTGAGGTTTTTACTCACGAAAGCTTATGCCCAAATAAATCTGTTAGTCTTTAAGGTGCCACCAGACTCCTTGTTGTTTTTGTAGATACAGACTAACACAGCTACCCCCTGATACTTGACATAGTTTCAGAGATTACTGGATCAATTTAGAATCAGTTTGATCAAAATTCCATTGCTTTGCAAGATGTACTCGGTGATTCATCTTAGACGATGCAGAGAACAACTCATCAGCAACATGAAGATCATCTAAAACTGCTGTGGCTTAAGGATATTGTAACTTGTGCTAAGAGAACAAGGGAACGCTTTTACCTTTCCCCATCCCCTTTGGGTGTTGTAACATGGGAAACTGTGGGGCTGCATACTAAGCTGCTGTGAATCAGAATTAGTCCCTAGCTAATAAGCTGTGTTGATTTCCATCAGCTGAGGATGTTTTTCTACATTTACATCTTGGTTTTTTGTGACTGTTTCTTTTGGAAGCATTGCTCTACAAATTAAAGAGGAGAGTAAGGGTGGGGTGATGTCTAGAATAACAGCATGTATGAGAAATAGGTCAAGTGAATTATCCACAGAAAACCCTCTCACCACTTAAATGAGATACTTAAAAAGTTAGTACAGAAGATCTGCATCCTTCATTTTGATTTACATAAGTAAACACTGTAAGACTCATACAAAATTGATGTGAAAATTAAAACTCTAGTTAGGAATTCACTTAACTCTCACTTCTACTCTCACTTAACTGCTGTGACATCAATGGCTTTGACAGATATTCCTGATTCTCACAAGTGTGAGAGCAGAGTCAGGGACCAAGAGCATAATAGTATGCTCCTTAATGGGCAGAGGAGAACTTTGAGTCTTATTCTCACTGATGTCAGCATTTGGGATGGGACTGGTGGGCTTGACAACAGATGGCAGACACAGGTTATTTTTTTTAAATAACCTGTTTCTCCTCAAATTATGCACATCTTCAAAAATGTGCCATATTTCTAATAAATGTTAGAGAAATCCCAAACTAGACTTGATGGCCATGGACTTGATTCAGTAATGGGCTTGATCCAAAACCTTAGACTCCTGTTGATTTTCAATTGGCTTTGGATCAGGCTCTAACTGAAGAGATGGACTAACAAGCCCTTAACATATCTTCTTATATATAAAAGTAGATGTAAGCTTTTTTGCAAAGTGAATTGGAAGACTTGTGTAAGCCTTTCAAAACTCAAAATTCTGTTTGTTTGTTTTTTAAATGCTTTCTTGAGACCTTCAGGCTGCTGGCTGAGAAGGCAAGTTGATTTTTCAGAGCTATCTGTCTGTGTCTGTTTAATAAAACCATTGTCTTAACATTGGGGGAGTGGGGAGTCAAAATGCCATGAAAAGTAAAAGGAAATGGGTGGTGCGGGGGGGGGGGGGTGGCATATCCAAACTTTAAGCCTGTATGGAAAATGTTTGCAAAGCAGGCTGATTCTCCTGAATTTGCCAATCCATTACACAACAATAATACATGGACTGTGTGACTAAGAATACTAAATAGTAAGTACAGAAATCAATTCTGTTCAGTGAGGATTCAAATCCCCTTGAGTCTTTTTTTTTTTTTAAGGTTTTAAGGAGGTGGGGGGGGGTGACATCTCTTCTATAAATGCACAGAATTACTGAGCATAGGGGATTTATTTAACCAGAAAACTTACATTATTGAGATTAGACATCTAGTTTTCAAGGTGCTCCTGGAAGATAATGACTTCCATCCCCATAATTCACTGTAGACATCAGTTTTGTCTGGTAGTATATAAATGGGCCTGAAGATGGAATTTAGCAGTTTTCACTCTGTATTGCAAAACAGAATAAGGTAGCATTAAAAAAAAAGGGGGGGGCAGTTACTCTGGATTTTAATAGTTATGTGGGCAGACAATTTAGTCAATTAACTTTATTTATGAAATTTACACTTTTCCTGTTGTTGGGTTCTGATAGAATGATGGTCACCTTGATTTTGAAGATGACATCGACAATCATTGTTTGTACTAATGAGTGTATTCCACAGACCAATTGGGGAAGAGCAACATTTACCGCACTGGCCACAGAGCCATTTGCTTTGTTGTGTTGCTTGAGCTGCAGTTTGTTTCTACACCTGGTGCTGTGATTCCAGCTGCTCCATGTGATTCTTGTCAAAGTGGTGGCCAGCCACCCTTACGATCTGGGGTCATGCAATATGATCAATCGCCAGTTGCTCAAAGGTTGAGTCAGAAATGTTAGTTTTGCGCAGATTTTGTTTCACAGTCTCTCTGAAGATTTCATCTGCCCTCCCTGCTTACAATTGCCAGAGCTAAATTCAGAATATAAGACTTGTTTTGATAGTTGAGTCTCAGGCATTCAAATTACATGGCCAGTCCATTTAGTTCCCGCTGCTAGGCTCTGATCTACTTGCCACCCACAGAGTGTGTTGAGTTCCCGCTCAAGGATCTAAAATGCATCCCTATAACTGTCGCTGTGGTAATCCAGCTAATATGTCAATTTAGTGTTGTGTTATGTGGGCAGAAAGGAGATGATCACAGAATCATAAAATATAGGGAAGGTACATTAAGATGTCATCAAGTCCAGCCCTCCATACCGAGGCAGGACCACGTAAACCTAGATCAACCCTCACAGGTGTTTGTCCAACCTGTTCTTAAAAACGTCCAGTGATGGGGATTCCACAACCTCCTTTGCAAGCCTATTCTAAAACTTAACTACCCTTAATACTCAAAAAGTTTTTCCTAATATCTGACTTAAATCTCCCTTGCTACGGATTAAGCCCATTACTTCTTGTCCTGGTGTCAGTGGACATGGAGAACAATTGAGCACCATCCTCTTTATAAGAGGCCTTAACATATTTGAAGTTTATCAAGTCCCCTCTCAGTCTTTTTTTCCCCTCAAGACTAAACATGCTCAGATTTTTACCTTTTCCTCATAGGTCAGGTTTTCTAAACCTTTTATCATTTCTGTTGCTCTCCTCTGGACTCTCTCCAATTTATCTGCAGTGCTCCAACTGAGTATGTCGTCTTGTAAGGGAGTGAATTGAATTTTGCTATGTTTGTATGACTTCTGGGTTATATTTGATTTCAGAGTAACTGATGGGTCTGTTTGTTTATTGGTGTCTCTTATAGAGAGCATTTGTGAGCCACCTAATGTGCTCACACAGGGGAGGAAAGGGAGGTCAGGTGCTCCCATTCTCTGGTCTGTGGACTACCTGCATCGCCAGTCTGTGCAAGGGGCAGAACAGCTACTCCTATCACGTAGATGTGTGGAGAGTGGATGGAATCTCCCAATCTAACAGTCAGTGCTGCAGAGTCAGTATGGAGAGGGAGATTCCTGTACCAAGGAAAGCTGGCATAGTTTATTGGATCCATGCAATGAGGAAAAAGTAGGGACTGAACTGTGACTCTGAGGGCGGCTGTACACTTAAAACGCTGCAGGGGCTCAGCAGTGAAGACACTATTATGCCAACAGGAGAGCTTCTCCCGTCAGCATAGCTACTGCCTCTCATGGAGGTGGATTAACGAGGTCGATGGGAGAAGCCCTCCCACCAACATAGCGCTCCCACGTCATGGGCTAGGTCAGTATAACTTTCTCACTCGGGGTGTGGATTTTCCATGCCCCTGAGCGACATAGTTATACTGATGTACGTTTATAGTATAGACCTGGCCTGAGTCCCAGCCTGACCTTGACCACCTCCTGAGGTTGCACAGGCTACATGTTGCCCCTTACTCAGGGCAGATTGCATGGTCCAAATGTAGCCTTAAAAATGTCAAGGAGGCCTAGAGATTTGGATGAGAAATCTTTTATTGTACAGGAGTAGAAACTTACTACAAACCCAATAAAGTACATTAATTGAGAGAAGCTGTTCTGAGCCGTGGTGAGAGCAATGAAAGACTCAAATTTCTTCAAAGTCCGTGTTCCCTCTGGGGAAAGACACTTAGAAATAGAATAAAGAAAGAGAGACAGGAAAAAAGCAAAAAAATCCATTTTTTTTTCTTTTTTCACTCATACCCAACTAGTAACCTCTCTCACTGCACCAGGTCCTCAGAATGAACTCTAAATGCACACTCCCATGTTATGCACCTTTTGAGTTATGGTTGTTGTTGTTTTTTTTGTTTGCAACAATGTTTCCCCTCTTTTTTTCTTAGAAGTCATGTAGCCCACTTCCCCCATCCTACATGAGTCTAGTCCTCTGCATGTTCACACACCAGCAGGATAGATTCTCTAGCAGCAACAACAGGTGTAAGCTCTCAAAACTTCCTCCTTCTTCCTGAAGCCCATCTTGCTGGAATTAAAATGAGCTGTAATATATAGAGAGAAACAGTGCAGTGAATTCACATGTATTTTAGCTGATATAAACAGAACGAACACAAAAATAGTTACAGAACCCTAGTCACAAACACGTAACATTTACATCATAGCTTATTTTCATCTGCTATCTATAGTATGGAAGAAGGAATATCAAAAGTTTGAAATGGTGTTAGCTAAAGACCCAAATGTTTCAGTGCTTATCCAGTTTATCCTAAACGCTATGGTGTACCAGACAGGATTCAAAAGGAAAGACTTTCAAAAGATTTCTCTCACAGTATTTTGGCCTGTTCTCTAATGTGTTGCAGCGTACAGGTCAGAATGCCATGCCTGTCTATGCTTCTCATCACAGGCAAGTGGTCAGGGGTCATATCCTCCTTATTTTTTCCTGTAGTCTGAGCACTGATTGTGGCCCTTCTGTTTTTGGACCTGGAGCAAGAGTGGGCAAATTACGGGCCGGATCCAGCCCCCCCAGACGTTTTAAGTCGGCTCTCGAGCTCCTGAAGGGTCTGGTATCTGGGGCTTTCCCTGCTCCGGCACTCCAGCTGGGGAGCAGGGTCGGGGGCTTTCCCTGCTCCAGCGCTCCAGCTGGGGAGCAGGGTCAGGGGCTGCTCCACGCAGCTCTCGGAAGCAGCCACATGGCCCCGCTCCAACCGGGGAGCAGGGTCGGATGCCAGTCCACATGGCTCCTAGAAGCTGCGGCATGGCCCCCCTTCAGCTCTTATGCGCTCCAATGGCCCCCTGCAGTGCTCCAATGGGAGCTGAAGGGGCGGTGCCTGCCAATGGGGCAGTGCGCAGAGGCACCTGGCCATGCCTCCGTGTAGGAGACGGAGAAGGGACATGCCACTGCTTCCAGGAGCTGCTTGAGGTAAGCACCGCCTGGAGCCTGCACCCCTGATCTCCTCCCGGGTCCCAACCCCTGCCCTATCCCTGATCCCCTTCCCGCCCTCCAAACCCCTCGATCCCAGCTCAGAGCATCCTCCTGCACCCCCAACCCCTCATCCCCAGCCCCACCCCAGATCCCACACCCCCAGCTGGAGCCCTCATCCCCCCCGCATCCCACTCCCCTGCCCCAGCCCGGAGTCCCCTCTAGCACCCTGCACTCCTCATTTCTGGCCCCACCCTGGAGCCTGCACCCCAACTCCAATTTTGTGTGCATTAATGGCCCACCATACAACTTCAATTCACAGATGTGGCCCTCGGGTCAAAAAGTTTGCCAATCCCTGTTTTAGAGAGAACCCAGAAGTATGGAAGTGGATGTGGGAGTTGGAGCAAAAAAAGTTAAATGAACTTTTGCAAAAAAATTGAGTTTGGGAGATAAGGTTCAAGAGTTTTCCATTTTATAAAGACTGGTTTGCATATTCTTAATGTAGAGTGTGGTTTTGCTGCTTTGACATATTTCTGCTGCTAATCACTCTCATTTCCCCATACCTACTACGGAAAAGCACAATATTTTCCTTACATAACTCTTTCTAATTAAATTTGATCTGCTAGGTTCTTTTTAGCTTTTGCAACCCCAAATTCTTTGTCAAAATAACTCTGCCAAGTGGTATCTAAGCAGACCTTCTGATCATTTCACCTATTCTACTCATCCTAACGCACTACTATTGGCCTATTCTGGCTCATCATAATTATCATAGAAGCTAGTTCACAGCAATAAGCACCTTGGGCCTGGAGTCCTATAGATCATGAGACCTATAGTCTAGACCTACCATCAGATCATGACTCTTGCAAGTCATCAGATCAATGAATTAGTGTAGCTCTCAAATGTTGTCTTTTCTCCTAATAAGGGCATCCTAATATATTATGAATTCACAAATCTAGAATAGCAAGTTCAAGATCTCAGTCCTTCTCTTCAAGATGCTCAACAGCCTGCACCCAGCATATATCAAAGTTCTCCTAAAGCTCTTGGATAAAGACTGTGGCCAACAGCTCTGCTCCTCAAGCACAGTGGGACTTCCTGCCATAAGGGTAAAGCTTGTCTGTGCAGGAACAGAACTTCTTCTTCCAGGAGTGTCCCTGTGGGTGCTCCACTTTAGGTGTCTTGGCACCCTACGCTTGTAATCGGAGATTTGTAGTAGTAGTGCCCCGGTTAGCCTCGCATGCGCGGCAGACGTCTCGCACCTCTCCAACCACCCCCTCATTTCCTTCTCTACCACCTTAGGAATGAGTCAGAGCGACAGCAGCACCCATCTATCTCGTAGATTGCTTATATTCCCATCTTTATTTATCCTTTTTGCCGGTTTTCTTCTGTTTTCCCATCTTTATTTACCCATTAAAAAAAAATTATTTTGTTTGCCCCCTCCCCGCCACCAGCAGGTCTCTGCCGACCGTGACTGAACTACGACTGTTTCCATAGATCTGGACTGGACTTCCTCAGGCATGCCTGGTTCTCCCGGCTTTAAACGTTGCCTGACCTGCAGGCTATCTATTCCTGTATCGGATGGTCACACTCAGTGCATCCGCTGGCTTGGGGAAACCCACATACCACAGAAGCGTCCACATTGCAAGAAATTATCTGCCAGGACACTGAAAGCCAGGGACTACCAACTACAATTATTAATGATGGAGAAATCCTCAGGCCAGCCTCTGACCCAGAGTCCAGGACTCCTCCTCGCCAATGGTCTCCAGCAGCAGCCTCAGACAAGGGCTCCATGCAAACCATGTCTAAGGACCCTGAATCTAAAAAGGTGACCAAACATCAGTCGCAGTCATTGCCACAGAGAGATCCCCCTAAGAAGAAGCAGTCTCCTGGCAATAAATCTGCCCCAGTACTGATGGCACCAAGATCCTTGGACCAAGAAGCACCAGGAACATCCGGTACCGAGACGTCCCGAGGAGCCAAGTCACCAACACAGCCAGGCTCTCACTCAGGTGCATGAGCTAAACCTAAGCTCCCTAGCTTGGCACCAACAGTGCCGAAGAATGCCTCAGCACCCGCTAGTGTCATAGTGCCACCTGCTGAATATACACAGCCTCACAAGACCTCTGCACCGTCAGAGCATACTACACTGCCATCCGTGGCACCGAGCTTCCCGGTACCACAACCCTTTACCAGACAGGCAGACCTGGCAATCTCCTCCATGCCGGGAACACCCCTCTTTGGCACCGACGGTACCCCAGTCACACTGAATAGGCACTCCTAGTGGATCTACACCTCCACTATCTAGTGATGAGGATGAAGAGGATGATTCAGGTCTTTATACCGCTCATCATTCCTCCCTGAAACCAGGACCAACAACTACCTATGCAAGGGCAAAGCTTGCAGGCACAACCATGGATACCACTGCCCGTTGTTATGTCACCCAATTGGCCATACTGGGACCCATGGTCAATCTACAGAGCCCAAAAATCTTAAACCTCCCAACCCACCAGTATCAAGGGACACCCGATCCCCTTCACCCACGAACCCACCATCATTGGAGGTCCAGGAGGAAGGGAGGAGGAGCCGGAAGAGGCTTCTGAAGGCGACACACTGCCACCCACCCATATTTCATCCTCATCCCTGGACGAAACAATTATGCCAACGCCTCCCACCACAGGAGATGATTTCAAGTCCTTCCAGGACTTATTCAAAAGAGTTGCAGAATCTCTAGACATCTCTTTATCAGAGCTGCCAGAGACCCAGCATAAACTTACTGACATCTTGCAGGCATCCCCATCAGCAAAGATAGCTCTGCCCATTAACGCTACTCTAATGGATCCTGTAAAGATAATATGGCAGACATTGGCCATTTCCTCACCCTCCTGTAAATGCTTGGACAGAAAATATTATGTACCAGTGAAAGGGGCTGAGTTCTTATTTACTCACCCGGCTCCAAATTCACTGGTCATAGAGGCAGTAAACCAAAACAGCACCGGTCAAAACCACCCCTTATGACAAAGACTGGAAAAGGTTTGATCTCTTCAGATGCAAAGCCTATTCCTCGGCCTCACTGCAATTTCACATAGCAAACTACTCTGCTCTGTTGGCAAAATACACCTACAACATGTTTATAAAATGACATCTTTTATTGAACAAGTGCCAAAGTAGTCAAAGGAGCAATACAAAGCTAACATTGCAGAGGGCTCCTTAATTGCCAAAACAGCATTGCAGGACTCCCTTGATTCTGCTGACATGGCAGCTCATTCCATCACCATGTCCATGGTCATGTGTCAAGCATCATGGCTCCACCTCTCTAGATTTCCTAGGGAAGTACAAGCCACAGTTGAGGACCTGCCCTTTGAGGGACAAAAACTATTTGTGGAAACCACAGATGCATCCCTACATACCTTTTTAAAGGACTCGAGAACCACCTTCGGTATTTATGTCCTCCGAAACAAGAAAAACCAGGGCAGATTTTATACACAAAAATTCCATCCTGCCCCGTACTCCCAACCCCAGAGACAATACGATCAATGCCTCAAGCAAAAACAAGCAAGGCACAGACGGAACGAGGATCAAATTGCCACGTCTCAACCTTCAACATCCCGTCAATCGTTTTGAAGTATTGGTCGAGGGCTCAAGACCTCTTTCTTTTCCCATGCTGAATTATCAGATGACCTCCAGTCTCTTTGGAGACCACCTACTACCACACTACCCAGTCTGGAACAACATCACTACAGACAAATGGGTGCTGGAAATCATCCAGAAGGGATACTCTATCCCATTTATTTCTACTCCCCCTACCCACCCACCTTCCCCGTCCTTCTTCAGGGACCCCTCTCACGAGACCCTGTTGCAGCAGGAAATAAATCATCTTCTGCAACTAGGAGCTGTGGAAATAGTACTACTCCAACACAGAGGAAGAGGGTTTTCTTCCCATTATTTTCTCACACAGAAAAAGAACAGAGGCTGGAGACTCATTCTGGACCTACGCAAACTCAACAAGTTTGTAAGGATGCAGCACTTCAAAATGGTTACCCTGGCAACCATAATTCCGGTATTAGAGAAAGGAGATTGGCTCTCATCCCTCAACATACAGGATGCCTACTTCCATGTCACCATTCATCCAGCACACAGATGATTTCTGTGCTTCACACTAGGCCATTAACATTACCAATATAAAGTACTACCCTTTGGTTTGTTGACAGCCCCCAGGGTATTCTCCAAAGTCCTAGCCATCGCCGCAGCTCACCTCCGCAGGCTAGGGGTAATGATCTTCCCATACCTGGACAATTGCCTCATAAGAGCACCAGCTCAGCAGACAGCAGTTCAAGCTACACAAACCACTATAACCCTATACATCCAAAAGTCCACCCTGGTCCTCGTGCAACAACTAGAGTTTATAGAGGCCTATCTTGACTGTCTCGCAGCACAAGTGAGATTACCCTAACAGCGATTCTTCAAGCTAACCAGGCTGATAACAACAATCACAGACAGCCCCCAAACATCTGCCAGGGCCTGCCTACAACTCCTTGGGTACATGGCTGCTACAACTTATATAGTCAAACATGCTTTACTGCATATGAGATGCCTACAGGCCTGGCTCCACACCTGCTATATGCCACATAAGCATTCCCTCCACAAACAGCTCACTATGTCCTGCACAGTGAAGGATTTCCTCAAGTGGTGGATGCAACCCCAAAATATCTGCTCGGGGGTCCCATTTTAACAAAAAGCTCACACTATAACAATTACCACAGATGCCTCCCTAGTGGGATGGGGAGCCCATCTGGACAACAACACCATCCGTTGGTCCCCAGCAGAAACCAACCTACATATAAACATATAAACCCCACGTTGACACCAGGGAGGCATCCCTTCACACACTCAATGTCCATAAAGCTCTGGCTTTCTACCTAGAAAGAACAAAGACATTTAGAAAATTGTCACGTCTCTCTCAGTCACAGAGCAATCCAAGGGTGAGGCCATCTCTAAACAAAGACTATCTAAGTGGATTTCTGGCTGTATCCACCTGTGCTATCATCAGAACAACATCCCTGCTCCACCTGGGATTCCTATGCACTCCACCAGAGTGCTATCCATGTCAGTAGCGTTCCTCAACAATGTACCCATCGTAGACATTTGCAGGGCAGCTACTTGGGCCTCAGTCAACACGTTTACCAAACACTATGCCCTGGAACAACATTCCTCTGCCGACACTCAGTTCGGACTCTCAGTGCTATCCGCCATCAACAAAGATATGCTGAAGCCCATCTTTCCATTGAGGGGTACTGCTCCATAGTCACCTAAAGTGGAGCACCTACAGGGACATTCCTCGAAGAAGAAGAGAAGGTTACTCTCCTTGTGCAGTAACTGAGGTTCTTCGAGATGGTTGTCCCTGTGGGTGCTTCACTGCCCTCCCTCCTCCCCTCTACTCTTGAGTTTCATGCTGATTCTCTGGGGTAGATAAGGAACTATGGTATGGTTGGCTGCACATGCTAAGTCGCCACTTGGAGCAGTGCAAGATAGCTGCCGTGTATGCACGGCCAACCGGAGCACTGCTACTACAAATCTCCGATTACAAGCTCAGGGCACCAAGACACCTAAAGTGGAGCACCCACAGGGACAACCATCTCAAAGAACCTCAGTTACTACACAAGATGAGTAACCCTCTTTTTTCCAGAGGTCAATGTGAGACTGTGGAACAAATTCCCCTAGGAAGTAGGACTATCACACACTCCACCACCTGCCACTGCAAGTGCATGGTTCACTTTTTCAACTTTATCTTCCCTAATATAAACACATAGCAACTTGTATATGAACAATCATCACCAAATCAAAACACAATACACCAATACACACAGTTTTCTCAGAGAGTATGAGAGAATGGACAAACCACATGCTAGGTGTTAGTCACATCACTGAATGCACTACTGGAAGGCATTTGGATATTATGGTGATGAGGGTGGTTTAAAATCCTTTATAGAATAGGTACAGTCAGAGTTAATGGTTACATTGGAAAGGGTGCGAAATGAGTCTTTCATGAAAATGTGCTCAGTGCAAATGCAACACTTTTCAAGAGGGACTACCCTAAAATCACATATTAAAGAAATTGTGTGTGGGCAGGAACTGATAAATGACACCTTTAAGTAAGTTTCAACAACTTTTGCTATGATCGGTATATGTGTTGGCAAAACCAATAAAGCTCACCAACTATCCACATCTAGGGCAGTTTTCACATTGAGGTTGTTTCTTTGTGCTCCCCATTTTTTCTTCCTCAACTTTTAGTTCTTTCTTTTTCTTTCTTTATTACTCTTTCTGAGATTTAAGAAATATTTTTCTTACAATATCATGTAGAAAGTATCTCTGTTTTAGTTCCAGCTTTGTCATGGTGATTTTAAAGCCAGTCCTCACTGGGTTAATGTATGTTTCCCAGTTTCAATTTCCAGTTCTATATGTGATAAGAGTCCGTCCCTGTTTTGCACAATTGACTCCAGTTAGGTAATTTCCTAGTTTCACTGTTTCTCAGACCTTGACATATGGAGCACAACTTGTGCTTTTGTCACAATGGTGGAGAAAGAACAACTGAAACAAGAGTTGGCCCTCTGTCTTGAAGAGTTTCCAGTTGTGGGCGTATCACTTGGTCAAGAAAAGCTTCCTTGTACACTATGCCTCTTTGGGGTGCTACACAGCAATTGAATTCTGCTAAAGAAGGTAACTAGTACAGGGTAACAAGACAGTGGGTTATTGCCTTTTTAGCTTCTTTATGATCTATAAATGTGGGCTTTAAAAAAATAAACATTTTTTTAAAATTCTTCTTGCTTTTTATCTTAGGAATATAGGGATTGTTAAAGCTGTTTTCCTTAGAGGACTTCTTGAATAACTCAGAAGGCATGTGTTTTCTGAGGTCCTACTCTAAGTGGCTGTGATGTAAAATGCTCATTAGAGAGCTTTTCTCCCAAGTGTTTGAGATAAATATGTATTAACAAAACAACACCAACAAAAAAAGAGTTTTAAACAGTCTGGATAAAAATCACATCTCCTCTGTCAGGTTTCATTTCCTTGATATCTGTGATGTCATCCTACTAGTTCTCCAGTCATCATAGATTTTCCCAGTCTAGACAATGTTACAAGAGTGCACTAAAAAAGAGAACTGATGATAATATCTAGTTCTTATCTAGTGCTTTTGATCCATACATCAAAGTGCTTTGCAAAGAAAGCGAGTTTCATTATAACCACTTTACAGATGAGGAAACTGAGGCACGGAAATTAAAGTATTTGCCTGAGGTGTGTCAGCAAACCGCTGACTGAGCCAGGAATTGAGTGCAAATCTCTTGAGTTGCAATCCAGTGCTCTATCTGCTAGAGCGTACTGCCTCCTATGCCTGTATATGTGTATATATGTAGATTAAGTGCCAGTTGATAGCACTCAAGAATATGCAGCATTGTTCCTCACTTTTGTAGTACATGTCTTGTTGTGCTCTGCAAGTGGCTTCTAGTGTGTAGCTCTTTACATGTACCTGTTAATTTTCCTCAGTTTCTAATGTTTTTTAAAAAAAAAACAAGCAGGAAAAACCAACCAACCAACCTAGGGTGGTTGATGGGAAGCCTTCCCAGCTATCTTTATGCATCACAAAGAAGCAAAAAGACCTTTTTGGGTCTGTCATTTTGCTTTTTGGGGGGTTTATGGTAGAAATTCAACTGTGAAATGTGTTGATCCACAAACTTCTGCAGCATAGAAAACCCACAGGGAACAGAATTACACTGCAAAGAAGTGACCTGGACAGATATAGGTGGTCAGGGCTATGGGCAATGAGAGGGAAGTCTGGCATTTACAAATATAGTTTTCCCAGTTCCACCCACACCCCACCCCTACCATATTAAAGTAAATTTCATCTTGTCTCTTTTATACGGTCAGATTACTTGTTCATATAACCAAGCACTATAGTTGTCATTGGGGAGATGTGGAATGAGGGCTAATAGGTTGGGAGGGAACAAGGTCCACAAGAGAATCTAATCTTAAATGATTCATAATAGGAAACAGTTTGAGAGCCATTGAGCTAGTTTCCTTCTTTCTTCCTTGTTTTCCTGGAAGTCAGGTCAGTACCAATATGTGCTATTAGAACTTGAACTTCTCGAGTCAGTGGCGCTCTGTTAATTTACACCAGTTCATGATATGGGCCATTGTCTTTCTCTCCTGTAAGATCGCTCCTTCTCACCATTCTCTGTCACGGTGGACAGCACCAGTATCCCCCTAGTCACACAATCCGTAACCAGAGTCATTGACTCGGCCCTCTTTGACTTCCTCACTTCTAGTATTTTCTAATGGCAAAATTAATTGTTTCAGTCTTAGTCTGCATCATCAAATTGTTGACATGTTAGATTGCTGTTGGGAACTTACTCCTTTGTATGTAGGTAAGAAATCAATTTCTTCTGAGTGATTCAATTCAAAATGAGAATAAATCTAGGCCCAGATTACAAAGGTAGGTTCCTAAATTTAGGCACTTTTTATATTTAGGTCCCTAAATCTGAATTTAAGTATCCAACTTCAGCCACCTACATTCAAAAATGTGGACTGCAGTGTGTAAATCACTGATATGTCAATGCACTGGCTGAACCAAAAGGGAAAAAACATTGTTTTGTGTTGAACAAAACACTTAGTTTGACCTGAGATAAAATTTTGTATTTTGAATGTTTTTAACCTTTTTCTGCTTACATAAAATTGAAGTAAAATTCTGAATGAAAAGACATTATGAATCAAAACATTTCGTTTAGAAAATGCCAGAACAAAACTTTTCAACTTGGGGGCTATTTCCCTCCTCCCCCAATTTTATTTATTTATTTAGTCCAAAACAATTTGAGAAATTCAACATTAATTCATGAAATGTTTGTCAACATGAATCTGAATTTTTTGGTCAAAACAAGGTTTGGCTGAAAAATGTCATGCTGCTGTAGTTCACAGTAGTTAAGATGTCTTTTATTCTACCATTTTTCTGTATACAAAATAAACATGTTTGTAAAAATTCCTGCTCTGTACTTTGTTTGCCGTGTTATTGTAGCCATGTTGGTCCCAGGATATTAGAGAGACAAAGTGGGTGAGGTAATATCCTTTATTGGACCAACTTCTGTAGGTGAAAGAGACAAGCTTTTGAGCTTATACAGAGCTCTTCTTCACATATTACCTCATCCACCTTGTCTCTCTTGTTGTATACTTGTCAAATAAATGAAGTGAATCCAGCATGCTTGCCTTTGAGTTCTTCATATATTCCACTGCTTTTAGACAGAAGAAGCTTAATGTCCATTATGATGATAAACTAGATGGTAACAACAACCTGTAAAAGACTGTATTTTCCTAGTCCACCATAATTAGTCATGCCATGCTTTCGTTTTGTTGGTAAACATTGTTCATTAATTTTGGAAACAGTGTGTGCTGGTGCAGGCAAGCCTGTCTCATTTGATAATGGGATCTGAATCCAGTGGATTATTGCAGGGGATTTTATCTTGCTGTAATCTCCAGGGTGAAATGTACAAACAGCTGGGAGGACAAGAAGGAGCTGCATTGTGCGTCTGGAATTCCTTGAAACAGAATTTTGGAGTGCTGAGTTGAGCATCATATCAAAATGAATCTTTTCTGTTTTTCATTGGTAAGTCTACTTGCATTTTATAGCTATTATGTGTTACCATATTACTGGTTTTGTAAACTGAACCGACACATGTAACCAGAATGAGGACAGAGATTAAAGTTATTGCGTAGAGAACAGTACATTGCATGCATCATACAAAAAGCCCACTTTGGGGGAAAAAAAGAGGTGTGTGTGTATGTGTATAAAAAAAGCTGAAGATAGGGAAATATGTTTAAATTAAAATAAAATGTAAAGTAAATAGGGTGACCAGATGTCCCGATTTTATAGGGACAGTCCCAATATTTGGGGCTTTTTCTTATATAGGCTCCTATAACCCCCCATCCTCTGTCCCGATTATTCTCACTTGCTATCTGGTTACCCTAAAAGTAAATAAAAGTAGACATTTGGGAGCTTTTGAGGACACATTGCGTGCTGCTTATGATATCTGTGAAACTTTGCAGTTTAAAAACTGAACTGCTAAATGTTGCAAATTTGACTCCAAAAAACTTAGAATGTTTCCTATTTGTATCTCAATTATGAAATAAATTAATGCTTTAATTTGTTCTATTGTTTCTGAGATGCTTCAAGGATACTGAGACTCATATTTTCTTTCTTATGAAGTACCACAAAACTTTTTCTAGCATGTTTCCCATTAGCAGAGCATTGCCAGTGCACAATCTGAGGCACTAAATTAGTCATGTGGCTGCATTCACTCAAGGATATAGAATTTGATTTAAGTCCTTTTCCCCCATCTCTTGCCTGAGGAGAACTGGTCAAAGTTAACAGGTAGAATCAGATTTGCAAAATCCATGGAGACTCTTTCTCTTTTCAATGGTTTATCTTCCAGCGTCAAGACTGTATATTAATAGTGACAAATTTGTATATTTTCTATATTTATATAGTACACTACACCTGTCTGCCGGTTTGTCTTCTCTTTTCCAGATATTTTAGTGTATATGCAGAAAGAAAGAAAAACTTATTTTTAAACTGCATGTGGTGCTTACAGTACAAGTATTAGTGGTTCCATTTGTTTGAATTGTGATTCCTTTTTGTTAAAGCTACTTCACTGCAGAATCCCCAGCATTGTTCAATTTAAGGATTTATTTCTGCTTTTGGATCTTGAAAATAAAATGCAACAGATTTTCAGGGCTTTTCTTTCCAGAGCAGCCTCAATGAACAGTAATAACTCTGTCAGAATCCAGTGAGGGTTTTGGTCCCAGTTTAATATGAATAACTTTTCTGTTGGTCAAAGTTAACACCTAAATGTATGTGCAAAATGGCAGTTTGACCATCAGAGAAGCTTTAATTTGTGGAATTATCTAGGACTGTAACTGGCGCAGTTATACCAGTCTTTTATCATTACATCAGAGCAGTAGCTTGCGTTTGATGCAGTCCAGCTGTTAAGAAACAAGACTACTGCATGTTGTTGTCAGATGAAAAACAGGTGCACAGCCAAAAAGATGGGTACACAGTGTGGGTAAAGAGTGGGAGACCCAGTTTTTTCCCCAATTAAAATGACTTCCCCAACTAGTGCTGCTCTCATTGTGACTCAAACAGAAAATGCAATATAGCCGCCTTATGTGTGAAAGTCAGTGTTGCTATAGCTTCTTTATGAAATAGTTCATCTCATTTAAAGTTTGGTTCTAAGAAGTTAATCTATATTCTTTGCAGGGTCTCTATATGAGCCATTCTGAATACTGAGATAATCCTTTGAACAGTTGGCAAAACATCTTACATCATATCAAAAATTGTATTAAGACAATTTATTGGTCACTAATCCAGATATGCCACTTCATAAAAACTAGGTCCATGTGCACTCATCCCTACTTGTCTGATGAAGTGCAATTCTTTGCTAAAACAGGATTGTCTGTCTTGAAAGTGGGTTATTGGTACAAATATGTCTGCTTAGCAACTTATACCCTAGTATTCAACTGAGTCTTGAAATGGAATATGGTAGTGTGGCAATTTGTAGAAAGAAAAGGGCAGTGGCAAATGGGGTTAAGTTGTCAGGAAGGGACAAGTTTTCTCTCATGAGTCAAAGGGAAAATATGTATGATTAAGAATAGATCGGATGGGTTTTTTAATGTTCCTTTTAAAAACCAAAGAAGCATCTTGCTACATCACCACTAGACATGTGTCACACTGTGGGATTTGTACAGCATTTCACAAAGGTGCTCCCGCTTTTCAGATTTGTTGGGTTTTTTTGTGCTAGAATAGCAAAAATGCTTTTTTTAAAAAAAATAGAGGGTTGACGGATTCTGATGATGTGCAGATTGGTGACTTCCAAGTCTTAGTTTAAAAAAACAAACAAACAAAACAAAACTCATCTAAGTGGTAAAGCTTCTGGCAATCTGGGCACTGGTGGAAGGGGTGGGAAAAATTCCAATCAATATCTGCCTTCCCTTGCCCATGAACTCATAGTTTTAGTGAGTAACAGGCGGTACTACTACCATATCAATGGGAGAAAGCTCTGATGTCAGAAAAAGTAATTTGGTAGTTCACCTAATTAATCACAGAATCTTGCAAAGTTGAGATGGAATAGTTAGATGTTGGGTGGTCTTGTCCATCCTTCAGTCAGGGTGAAATTGTTTCCTGCAGTATACTCTCAGGAGATTTGTACAGTCCAGTTTTAAATGACAGACGCAATGGGGCTTGCACTAATTCATGTGCAAGGCTACTAATAGATCCCACTGTTAGGAAAAATGTAATCTTTCTTAATTTTATACCATTGCTCCCAGGAGCTGGAGAGCCTATCAGATTTCTAAAGCAGAAGACTTTATAAATAAAATAAATAAATTAATTAATGGAGATATCCTATCTCCTAGAACTGGAAGGGACCTTGAAAGGTCATCAAGTCCAGCCCCCTGTCTTCACTAGCAGGACCAAGTACTGATTTTGCCCCAGATCCCTAAGTGGCCCCCTCAAGGATTGAACTCACAACCCTGAGTTCAGCAGGCTAATTCTCAAACCACTGAGCTATCCCTCCCCCGCATCTTTGAACAAATCTTTAGACTCCACCCAAATTCCATGCATCTAAAATGTCTTTACATTTATGGATGTGCATGAGATTCAATTTAAGATCCTAAAGTATTCCTGTTCCAAAGAAAAGATGCAGAATGAGTCGAGCACATCTCCCATAGTATAGCTCAATGGGAAACTGGCTTGTTAGAATGCAGAAAACCATCATGTCCACAGAGACTACTAGTAAACAGATAAACCCAATCTCCTTTCCCCTCCTGTCTCTTCAGAGTGACTTCTAGCAGTGGAACCACCCAGTAAGACAACAGGGCAGAATTTCAGACATTTCAAAGATGAATACATCCTGTATGTCACAGACAGCAGCAGAAGTTAATGTGCAGGGAAGTGTCAAGAGGATCAGCTGATCTTCCTCTCCCTAGCCCTGGTGTGGAGGGCACACATTAGGGCTGCCATGGCAGCTGCAGACTAGTTCTGCAGCCTGCCCTCCCATCCACAGGCATGGCCAAACCAGCTATTCAGGCTGGGCACTGCACTGAGAATCTAAGCCAAATAAGATCCCTTGCATTTCTGTCTCTCTGTTCCGTATGGTAGCCTGTTAGCTGTAAGTTTTGCTGGTAAAACCTAAAGTTAAATACAGTGGGGCAGTTTAATCATCTGTGATTTTTGGAAACCTAGAACTAGTTTTGTATATTGTATCACAATTTGATTTAGAGAGGCGGAAGGCTGATAACATCATATCCAAATTATTGCATTTGTTCATCATTTTATAGCCTGAAATGTTTTGCAAACAGACCAAGGTTCCTATATGATAGACAAAGTGAAAATGAATATTACCATTATAAAGTGATGCGATTAATACACTGCTAATTAAATTAGGTAAAGCTTCAGTACAGTAAAGTAAGAGAGTTTATGGGTAACAGAAATGCCCTAAACATGTAAATGCTATGTTAATATTGTGATGTGTTTAGAAATGTGTTCAATTTAAAAACACTTCTTTGTGCATGAACCCCTTGAAAGAGTCAAAGGGACTTCTCCAGCAGACTGTCAGCTGGAATAGTTTGTTGTATTTCAGTGCATTGTCCTTCTCATTCACTCCTTGTTTTCAGTATTTGAATTATGGCCAGCCACTGCACAAGAGTCCAGGATTAAACCAAGAGTTGGGCAGTGAATGGACAGCCCTGCTAGACCCGTGTGTGTGTGTGTGTGTGTGTGTGTGTGTGCGCGCGCGCGTGTGCGTGCATATCCGCCCATACTGTGGTGATGGGCGTCATGTGTATAGTAAAGAATCACAGAAAATGTCTCTTCTGATACTGAACAAGGATCTTTCTTGATGTAAACTCCAGAGCTAGAAGTCTCAATAAATCTCTCTGCTCCCCCATAGAAGAAAGGAGAAATGCTGGCTATGGCAGGTTTAATGGACATATAAGAATTTCTCCCCAGTGCAACTCTGCACAGAGTTTTGTTACCTGGAGTTTGTGTTCTGTTTTTTGGAAGTGATATTAAATGGTGCACATAAACCTATTTATGAAAGAGGGGAGAAATTTGATAGGTTATAGCCTGGAGAAAGTAGGTCACCCTGAACTGACCGGTAATGGACTCTAATTGGGATGTGAGCTCAAATTCAGCAAAAGGAGTAGGGCCTTACTTGGGTTGACTTGCCCAGAGATTCTAGACCAGTGGTGGGCAACCTGTGACCAGTATGTCCCTGCAGCCCACGCCGCTTCCCTCAGCTGCATTGGCCGGGAATGGCGAACCATGGCCACGAGGAGCTGCAGGCGGCTGTGCAAATGTAAACAAACTGTATGGCAGCCCACCAGTGAATTACTCTGATGGGCCGCAGGTTACCCACCACCGTTATAGACCCTGTTTGAAATTGATGTTGTGGGACTAGACCTATTAGCAGCTGAGCTGGTGAAATTGACGTTGTGGCTCCTGATAAGTCTGTCATAGAACTGCTGGAGCTGATTTTGCTGAGCAAGGACTTAGCATAAGGACTTAGCTGGTGGAGATGACTTTTTGGAACCAGACCTGGAAGCCCCAGATCAAAGTGGGACCCGGTACTGTAGACTTGGACTGGAGTAGACAGTGAGGAGAACCACCTCCTGGTGCCCACTTGACCCCCGACTGAGTCAATACGGATTTGTGTGTGAGTGAGGAATATGTTCTGAATAAGAGCTCTGGGCTCCCAACAAGCCATGTAATGGAAGCCATGGGATTGGCCATGCCCCTTGTAATTTCCTTGTCCTGTGTAAATAGATGCTTATCTTGTCTTCCTAAATAAAAACAATTGGTGGCTTCATGTACCCAAAGCTTCCCGGGCGCTTGTGAGTAGGAAAAAACACTTCCAAAGGTAACCAAGGGAATTAAAATTTATCCTGGGAGCAGATAAGATTTAGGCGGGGGCTTGAGCCAATCACTATATTTTAGAAGGCATTTTATACAGCATTGAACCTGGCCCCTAGTACTGCTAATGACACCTGGCAGAACGGTCACCTAGACTAAGGAAAACAGTATTATCTCTAAAGCTACTCAGCCTTTGTCTGCATCACTACAGAGCTTCTGTCTAGATTAGAATCTTCCCCTCTCCTCTTCCCGCTGCAGATTATTGAAAGAAAAATTACACATATCCTTATAATACACACATCATGAAATGTTTGCATATAGGGTTGGGGGTGCGGGCAGATAGAATCCTTGCATGCTTTTCCTCACATTGTGTTCTCACAGGGCTTGTCGCATCCTAGTCCTAGCTCGGTTGTATGCCTTGCAGGGTTCTTATTCCAGTGGCAGTTTGTAGCATGCCAGATGTTCTAACCTCAAATTTGCAGGGTCTATTAGAATTACTGTGATTTAGAGAGGAAAAACTGTTTCTTTCAGAAATAGACACTTTTAAAAATAATTTATTGTAGTACAAGCTGAGTGTGAATGATTTCTGTGTATTTCAGAATCAGATTTCCTTAACCCCAAAAGAGTTCATTTTCCTTTTAGTGTGGAGTTTTAAAAAACTATACTGCAATCTAACCAGTGTGCAGTCAGCTCTTTGTAGCAGTCCTCCTGCTTAGAAAACCCAGCCCTGTTATACAGACAAAACAGTTCTAATGCTAGCAAGGGACAAGCTCAGATGAACTCATTTGCCCTTTAAGCCCACTACTAGCTTTTAGGAAGGTAGCAAGCACATGTTGTTCTACTTAAGCCATGTGCTACATTTCCAGAATTTATTAACTCATTAGTTTCTGGAATAGAATACTATATAAAACATAAGGATAACCAAGTATTTAAACCTTTAAAAGATGCTCCCTTAACTTTTAGCTTTGCTTTTCAAGGATGTATTGGCATGAGGCTATTAATGTTCAGTAGATAAGCACAGTACTTCTGACCTATGTGGATGCAAAGAATAATTGACATGGCTTTGAACTACTGTATTACCAGCCAATAAAATTGTTCTTCTAATCCCAGGCAGACTTTACCTAAGGCTCAACATGCTGTCTAGTTCCAATCTGTAAAGCTTCTAAACGTTAGCAGTATGGCTTCAAATAACCTTCCCAGGGCCAGTCTTACCTCAAATGGCACCCTGGGTGAGGCTGGAGGTGGAGCAGAGTTTGGGGGTGGAGTTTGTCTGGGTACAGAGCTGGGGGCAGAGCGGGCCACAAGGTGGAGCAGAGGTGCAGGCAGAGCGGGGAGTGGAGGCAGCCCGGGGCTGTGAGGTGAACAAGATTTCGGGGTGGAGCTGGGCAGGGGGCTGTTATTGTGACACTCTCTCGATGGCGCACCCTCCTGACCATGGCGCCCTGGGTGGTTGCTCACATCGACCACCCCTACGGCCGGTCCTGAACCTTCCCTTTGTACCAGAAGAATAAATGCTGTGGTGTAGTAATATCCAAGTTTATTTCATAATATTAGTGTTAAAAGTATTAATTAGTTATTAGGGGCCAAATTCTACTACCCTTAGTGAATTTCTTCCTTGATTAACTGAAATCAGTGGGACAATTCATGAAGTCAATTTCTACTCAACATGAGTAAGCATGGCAGAAACGAGGCCCTAGGAAAATTGTACAGGGATAATCCTATGTAACCACTGTGAAACAACATGTGTTTTCAGAAAGAACCTTGTGTCTGACTACTGTTATGACTGTACATAGTTTTGACTGTGAAATGTAACATGTCACTATGGCTGCAGTGCAGAGGAGATACAAGGATTGAATACAGCCCTATGAAAAACCAAAGCTCACCTGCAGTGTATGCACCACTCCCTGCTTGCCTTCCTGAAAGAGTTCTCTGTAATAACTGCTGCTGTAGACCACAGCGGGCCACAACTGACCCAGAGATCCAAGGTGGGTGAGGTAATATCTCTTATTGGACCAACTTCTGTTGGTAACAGAGATGAGCTTTCAAACTACACAGGGAAAGGTACTCCCAGTGCCACAGCAAAATGCAAAATTCATTACTCTGCTAGACACTAAAAATTATGGTCTGAACCGAGATGCTGGATTTATGGCTTAATTACAACAATCTGTAACCCACTAACCCCCTTCTTTTTTTGTCTTATGACTGCAGAAATGTTAACAGGCCACTCTGCCTTGAATGGTCCCTTGCAATATGTGCTAACTACTTATACTAAACAATCTCTTCTGCCTTGCATTTTGCTGTGATGATCGGAGTACTTTCCCCAGATCTGAAGAGCTCCGTGGGTATGTCTATACAGCAGTGGTTCTCAAACGTTTGTATTGGTGACCCCTTTCACACAGCAAACCTATGAGTGTTACCCTCCCCCCAAAAATTAAAAATACATTTTTTTTATATTTAACACTATTATAAATACTGGAGTTGAAGTGGGACTTGGGGTTGAGGCTGACAGCTCACGATCCCCCATGTAATAACCTTGCAACACCATGAAGGTCGTGAACCCCAGTTTGAGAATCCCTGACTCGGGGTCATTGGGCTTGGGCTGCGGGGCTGTTTCATTGCTGTGTAGATGCTTGGGCTGGAGCTCAGGCTATCGGAACCTGCAAGGTAGCAGGGTTCCAGAGTCTGGGCCCCAGCCTGAGCTTGGAAGTCTCACAGCAATGAAACAGCCCCACAGCCAAAGCCCTGCAAGCCTGAGTTGGCTGACACAGGCCAGCCGTGGGTTTTTCTTTGCTGTGTAGACATATCCTCAGTGGCTCAAAAGCTTGACTCTCTCTCACCAACAGAAGTTGATCCAATAAAAGATATTACCTCATCCACCTTGTCTCTCAAATATCCTGGGACCAACACAGCTACAACTACACTGCATACTAGAGATCCAAGGATGTCTCAACTTGCTCAAAATGTTTAGAAGCCATAAATGAATGGAACTTCAGCAGTGCAGTTGCTGTGCAGGTCACTTTAACTTCTGAGCAGGGAAAGACTAGATTGCCATCACTAGAATGACAAGCATTGAAGGGTTGATTGTTAGAATGTCTAGATGCCTAAAAGTCTATGGAACCAAAAAAATAAGAACACAGAGAGATAGCAGATGGAATAATTGCATTAAAGACAGCAATTTCACAACACCTTATCTGAAACAAAAATCATAATGATGTAAAAACAGGTCTACTATAAAAAAAGTGTGTTAGTAATTGCTATCAGAGAAACGAGATTGATGAAAAAGAGTGCTCTCTGATAGAGAGAAGATCCCTAGCAAGAATCCCTGGCAAGAACAAGCTAATGAACAAGAACAATGAATATACTATGATCTTCATAGCATTGAATTTGCAAGAGTCATAGGTCATTTTTAACTGCCAAAAGAAGTGAAAAAGAAGTGATGTCCATAAAGAAGTCAAGAGTAATTTCCGAAATGGAGGCCTATTCTTCTATTAAGAAAAAAATATTCATTGTTGAAAATATGAAGGCTTTAATTTTCTTTTCAATGAAGTGGAGAGTCATTTGTAACAATATTTTGTTATATTTAGAACAATAACATGCCACTGAGACATAGATAATTGCCTTGCTTTGGAGTATGCTGGGAAATCTGACCACTGGACTGTGGAAGCAGAAGACTTACGTTTCAGACCTTCATATGGGTAAAGGAATGCGAGGATGGCTACATACTGTTGTTTTTATCTTGTTAGGTTTGGCTTACTGTTGAAAGTTCATTTTTTGATAATTTGATTGTGACTGAATAATCACAGACACATCTGTTGGCAATTTTCATCTTCATTGTGTGTATATGAAACCTTGCAGTACTTACTCAAAGGAACAGAGTTCACATTCTTAATAGCAAGAGCAGTATTTGGTTTTGCCAACTCTTACAATTTTGTTGTTGACTCTCATACTATTGGATGTTTATCTTAAATCTCTACATCCTGGTATCATGGGATTTTGTGACAATCTCAATTTATATTCAAAACCCAAAATGTGTCTAGCCCTGATAGTTTCAGAAATAAGCTTGAAAATGTGAAATCTAAAGGCTCAAAAGTCAGAATGAAATATATTTATTTTTAAAAATCTTATGGTTTTTAAGCCAACCTCATGATTTTCTGGGGGGCCTGACCCATGATTGTTGAATGCTTGGGGTATGCAAGGTATAGAAAAGGGAAACAAAAATGATTAGGGGTATGGAACAGCTTCCATATGAGGAGAGATTAAAAAGACTGGGACTTTTAAGCTTGGAAAAGAGGCGACTAATGGAGGGGGGGGGAAATATGATAGACCTCTATACAATCATAACTGTGTGGAGAATGTAAATAAAGAAGTAGTATTTACTCCTACTCATAACTCAAGGACTAGGGGTCACCAAATGAAATTAATAGGCAGCAGGTTTAAAACAAACAAAAGGAAGTATTTCTTCACACAACACACACTCAACCTGTGGGACTCTTTGCCGGAGGATGTTGTGAAGGCCAAGACTATAACAGAGTTCAAAAAAGAACTAGATAAGTTCATGGAGGATAGGTCCATCAATGGCTCTTAGCCAGGATGGGCAGGGATGGTGTCCCTACCCTCTGTTTGCCAGAAATTGAGTATGGCGAAAGGGGGTGGATCACTTGGTGATTACCTGGTCTGTTCATTCCCTCTGGAGCACCTGGCATGGCCACTTTGGAAGACAGGATACTGGGCTAGATAGAGGTTTGGTCTGACCCAGTATGGCTGTTCTTATGTTGAATGCTTGGGCTTTGCAACACATTTTATTTTCCCTTCAAGGAAAGCACTTAGCCTTCTTCAGTAAAGGCCTATATCAGAATCCCCTTCCCTCTGTCTTTGTTCATCGCTCTTTTCTGACAAATGAAAGAGAAATCTTTGCTTTTTTAAAATTTAGTATAATGGTTATTGATCCTTTTAAAATGGGAGTTTCTGCTCAACCCTTTGCTTCATTTCCATCTATGGAACCTAGTATTCAGTTTCCTCAGTGTCATGATCTAGGAAGCAAGTTCCAGCATCTGGACATAATTTATTTTAAATTTGTTTATATATGAAAAAAAAAAAGTCCTGGAAGTTTTGAAAGACCCTGGAGAAGCTCTGTGCTTTCATTGTATTTTATCCATCATAAAAGCTTCTGACTTTCTTTTTCTGAGTGCATGTGTATAAATGCACAGCTAATGATATGTGCATCTCTGTATTTCAGGAAGGCTCCATGGACAGCTTGTATGAGCCAGTCCAAGAACACCAAGACCCCAACGAGACCATTAGCATCAGCAGCAGAGCTAGCACTCCACTGAGCACCTATGTGAAATGTGGACCTCCAGACAGATCTCTGTCTTTGGTGAGTGGAAATGAATGAAGTACCCCATGCACTTTCCTCCAAACCATTACTTTTCTTGTCTGAGCTTTCCAACAGAGCCAGCATTGTTGTCTCAGCCTCAAATTTTAAATATCTACACTCCTTGGAACCTACCAAAATCCTACTAAGGGTTTTTCTCAGACCTTCATGCTTTTGAGATAGATGAAATGAGTGCTGTCCAGTCTTACAAATAGGACCCTAAAAATAGGTCCTCAGCTCTGTAGCACTTTGGACAAGAGCCAAATCCATTGAGGTCAATGGGAGTCCTTCCATGGACGTCAATGAGCCCTTTATGACTAAGTAGCCATTATATAGAAGGACATGCAATATAACCACGGACTAAAACCATATAAGAAGAGAGGTTGAGAGGGTGTCTATGGAAAAATTATTTTATAGGCAAAGTATGTGATTCCTATTTATTAGTGAAAATAATGAAAGGTGGGGGAAGAACTATATGGTAAAATGAAAGGGTTCACTGTATGATTAAAACATAGAGCAGCAAGTTCCATAAAAGGATGCTAAAGGAGGAAAAAAACAAAAATGAATGAAAAGTAAGCTATTAACAAGGCTATATTTCTAACATATAGCATATTAAAATATGTACTTTGGTACATATTTGCTAGAATCTTTGAGTTTTCTACTGTGTATTTCCAAAAGCACAGACCAGCAGTGAACTAGGGAACAGACTGTAGCAGTATTTGGATTTCAATATAAGTATCACATCGTTAGAGTTGGCCACAATACTTCCATAAAAAAGTCAATGGAAAATGACTTAATGGAGATTTTCACACACACACACAATCTGTTTTCATCAGCATTTTCCAGGTTTTTTGTTTTTAAAAAAGTGAAAATCCAAAAGCTGAAAACAATTTGGCTCTTGTTTGCTTTTCAGTTGCCAAAAACCTAATAAATAAAGAAATAAACATGAAGAAAAATTTGAGCAAAAATGAAACAAAAGTTGAAATTTTTGTAAGGGGGAAAATAATTTCTTAACCAGCTTTATGTACATTGATTTGCAAAGTCAGAAATGTTGGTATGTTAAGGAAGTCTTTTGGGATTGCAAATTAGCATGAGGTATAAATAACAAGAGAAAACTAATACAAACTAAGAATTTGGCAATGCAAAGAGGAGAGAGATAATAATAACAAAATTGGAATTAGGCTCACTATTTATGTCCCTTATGAAAGATGTACCTTTTAAAGTAGCTGCATTTATAAATTGGAGGACAGAAAATAGAACAGAGTGGAAAAAAATTAGGTTATCTTTCTGTTAAATTAGTGATTCTTATAGTTAAGCATAGGAAAGAATTAGGTTAATATTCTCACTCTTGTGTTGTGGATAGAGTAGTTGTTTCTCTCCTCCCCAAAGGTAGCTCCATTTTGGACAGGTTGACTAGTTAGTAAAGCACTCTTGGGAACACTACGGATGAAAGACATTAGGTAAATGTAAACTGTTGCTATATATTTATTATGAAGAAAATCAGGGTGACTGTAACCAGAGGCTTTCTGAAAATCAGCAGAGCCACCAAGTCTATTACCAGACCTGGATTATTTCTCTAATAAGCACACATGCAGTAAACCATCTGCACAATGCTTGGCTGTAAGATTAAAAAAAATATGTTGACTGTATCCAGTATGAATCAACAGATGTTATTTTCAAACTGTGCATGACATTAGTATGAATATATTTCAGCTGCCTCTTGAAATTCAGGTCACTATGCTACTGTATGTGGCCAAGATTGAAGTCACAACAAAGGGTAGTCAAACAAGAGACATGATCCTGCAAAGAGGTAATCCTGTATGTATCCTTACTACCATTTGACAGTGGGATTATCATGGAAATTTGCAGGACTGGGCCCGAGGTTAGCAGTGATATACAAATTGTGGTCACAGATTAGCCAGACTTAGTCTGTGGACCTAAGGTTAGCATTGCAGTAGGCAGTCTTCTCCACCCCCACCCCAACTGGATGTATCTTCCATTCTTCTTCTCTTCTTTCTTGTTATCAACCTCAGCCCAGACCCTCTTCTAATTAAAATGAATTAGTGGTACCTTTTCTCCCTTCATCATGGCTTCTTACAGACATTTGCATTACTCCTGGTGATTATGTGAAGGCAGAATGGCTCCAATTTCACAGAGGGTCAACACCAGAAAATGCAGAAGGAGGTTGTTTACTGATAAAATCCATGACTCAATGCCTTTTTGATCATTATAAGGGCCACAGGCCATTTCCAGCATTAGTCCTGTTTTCCCACATGACCAGCTGAGGAGAGTCACCCGTCCCACTCCAGCTAGGGGATGCCAGCCGCAGTCAAAGAAGATTTAACCACAGAATGACTCAAAGGGGATCCATTCCCTAATTGACTATCCAGTCTACCAACAAGTCATCATGCTTCCTGTACAACCAATTACTCGCCCATCAGAGTCTGTGAGATGATGCAGTTTGATAGCGCTTGGCACTGTACAAAGCTAGAATAAGAGACAGTCCCTGCCCCCGTAAGTTAAAAACACAAAACAAAGGGTTGGAGAAGGACATAACACATCAACAGAGTGAACAGAGGGATTGTTTGCAAGTGTCATGTATATCTCATGATTATTTTTAAAACAATTTTGGGATGAATTTTAGAGGTTTGGATATTTTGATTATATCACCGGTCTACAATTTTTGATAAGTCGTCTGCTTCAGAGATAAAATGTGCTATTTATTATGTATTTTGATGTGCTGAATTCAAATATGACAATTAAAACAACTGATTGACTACTGTTTCTAAGATATTTAAGTTTTTACATTTTATGTCTATGTATATTGTGTAGATAGTAGAGTTTTAATCATAAATTGTAAACCTAGGTCTTTTCATGTGTTTATGGTTGCTTTACATGATAATATTTCACCTGTCCTGTTTATGTAACACTTTAAAAATCAGCAAAAGGGTTATATAAATCAAATTTATTATGAAACAAAAGGCAAAAAACTATTATGTACATAGTTTAGTCCTATTCAGTGTCTACTCGGCGCTTCTTGGCTTGTCTCTTGTATTCATTAAATGGAGCATCTCTTGTCACTGTCCAGCAATAGTCTGCAAGCATTGATGGGCTGCATTTGCCCGATAGCGTTTCTCCATTGTTGCAATGTCCTGGTGAAATCGCTCGCCGTGCTCGTCGCTCACTGCTCCGCAGTTTGGTGGAAAAAAATCTAGATGAGAGTGCACAAAATGTATCTTTAGTGACATGTTGCAACCAAGGCTTTTGTATGCCTTGAGGAGGTTTCCACCAACAACCTGTAGTTGTCTGTCTTCTTGTTTCCGAGAAAATGTATTGCCACTAACTGGAAGGCTTTCCATGCCGTCTTTTCCTTGCCACGCAGTGCATGGTCAAATGCATCATCTCGAAGAAGTTCACGAATCTGAGGACCAACAAAGACACCTAACTTTATCTTAGCTTCACTTAACCTCGGAAATTTTCCATGGAGGTACTTGAAAGCTGCTTGTGTTTTGTCAATGGCCTTGACAAAGTTCTTCATCAGACCCAGCTTGATGTGTAAGGGTGGTAACAAAATCTTCCTTGATTCAACAAGTGGTGGATGCTGAACACTTTTCCTCCAAGGCTCCAAGGAATGTCGGAGTGGCCAATCTTTCTTGATGTAGTGTGAATCTCTTGCACGACTATCCCATTCGCAGAGAAAACAGCAGTACTTTGTGTATCCAGTCTGCAGACCAAGCAAGAGAGCAACAACCTTCAAATCGCCACAAAGCTGCCAGGAGATTCCACTGCTGTAGTCTGGAGCCCAACAGCTCTGCCTTACTCTTGGGTAGTTCCAAATCCCTGACAAGGTCATTCAGTTCATCTTGTGTTATGAGGTGAGGTTCAGAGGAGGAGGATGGGAGAAAATGTGGGTCCTGTGACATTGATGGTTCAGGACCAGAAGTTTCATCCTCTTCCTCTTCCTCGACTGACTCAAGTGAGAATGATTCTGGTGCATCAGGAACCGGCAGTCCTTCTCCGTGGGGTACTGGGCGTATAGCTGATGGAATGTTTGGATAAGGCACAGTCCACTTTTTCTTCTTTGACACACCTTTCCCAACTGGAGGCACCATGCAGAAGTAACAATTGCTGGTATGATCTGTTGGTTCTCTCCAAATCATTGGCACTGCAAAAGGCATAGATTTCCTTTTCTTGTTCAACCACTGGCCAAGATTTGTTGCACAAGTGTTACAGCATATGTGTGGGGCCCACCTCTTGTCCTGATCTCCAATTTTGCAGCCAAAATAAAGGTGATAGGCTTTCTTAACCATAGTGGTTATACTGCGCTTTTGTGATGCAAAAGTCACTTCACCACAAACATAGCAGAAGTTATCTGCACTGTTCACACAAGTACGAGGCATCTCTGCTCACTTTGGCTAAACAGAAATGTGTCCCTTTGCAAAATCCAACACTGACAAATAAGAGAGCACGACACTGTATGATTTCTAGAGCTGATATTGGGCAATTTGTTCAGCAGAGTGATGTAAGCTTCGTTATGATTACATCATCCATGACTTCTAGGAATAACATGATGCAATTCATATCATGTATGACGCAATACCAGCTTCAGATTCCATCATTCATTGTTTTGCCTAAAAAGCAAGTACTGTCCAAACCCAGTCATAGATTTATTCATAGATCCAGTCAAAGATGTGTTTTAGTCATTTCTGGTTTAAATTGAGATCCCTTCCCTTTATAACTCACTTATCCTCCGCCATTCCCAAGTCAAGGGTCGTATATACTGACCCAATAGCATATCTTGAAAACTAGAGCCAATCAACAATTTTAAGCATCATTTTCGTTCTCAGTGACCCAGAATTAGTAAAGTTCAACTACATTTATTTCAGAAGCATTTTGGCTGTAGAGCAGTGTATTTGTATGAATTTAGTATTTAGGGCAGGAAAGGTGAGGAAGGAAGGCATGAAGGGATTAGCTAAAAGAGAAGGTAAAGGAAGGCAGGGGAAGCATGGCCGCAAGCAGAGGCCATAGAAACAGATGGGGTTTTTTTGGTGTGTGTGTGTGTGTGTGTGTGTGTGTGTGGAGGGGGACACCTAGGTAATGCCACAGGTATCATTGAGAAAGGCAGCAATTTTTCAGCGAGCATCTTGTTAATATTCTGAGAGTACATTCCTTGCTAGGGACTGTAATGCAGAAGATGGGTGGAACTTAAATGTACAGAGGAATTTCCCTTTGCAAAGGGACACTTAGGTTTATCCAGACTTTCCATATCAATGAAGCCCGGCACTGGTGACTATGCTGTCATTCTTTCCGCTGCTCTTTGTTTCTTATAAAGTTCCTTTTTTTAAGAGTAAAAGTAGACTTACATGTGTTTATACCTATGGCAATTGAGAAAAGCCTTTACATTTCTGCTTTAAAAAGAAGTCCTTGAAATGTAAACACACTAAATAAATTGTTTGGATTTTTTTTCTTTCCCAACTAATATGTTGCCTTTTTTAATCCTTCAAGGTTAGTGCATTATTGGTATCATATATCATCAGGGCTATGACAAACATTTCTACTTAGTGTATTAATGTGTTTTGATAATCTCTTCTTTTCTGCCTAACAATGCTCTTCCAATCATAAACACTATCTATCTCTAGCTTTGCAAAATAAATTGTGTTTAGAAAATCTACTCAAAGAATAAAGAGAAGTCAGAGCTGCTTGTGTGCAAGAAGGGAGAGGGCGGCATTCATTTAGGGTTTATGCCAGCATAAACCTTTGCATAAGTACCTTGTGGCCAAAAATCTACTGAGTGATGACGCTGCAAAGCAGATTTGCTTGTGCTGGTGGAGGGGCATAAGGGATCAGTGCTCTCTGTACAAAGGACAGTGCTGGTTTGACAGATGGAGTGGTCAGAGCACTAAGAAGTGTGGTTTTGGAATTCCTCCTGTTGGCAGAGCCCCTGTGCAGCCCTGACACAAATTAAAGCTGCTTCTGCTCCTGGTGAATGGAACATAGTAGTGGTATCCTCACCATCACAGTTGAACTACCTTTGAGGTGAACGGGGCTTGGCAGGCACAAGGAGGTGTAATTTACACATCCCTCTGGCAGTTCTGCTGAATTTGACCCAAAATGTTTCTTTCATTGTTCTTGTGATTTCATTTCTCTTCCAAGGGGATTCAATACACAGCACACATGTAGTAATATATACCTATAGAAATGCCATATAGATTATGAAGGACCTGATCTTTTGAGGTATTGAGCTCCCATGAAATGAAAGCAGTTAAAAGTACTCAACTTCTCACAGGATTGGACCCTAGCTAGCTATTTGGGTGCTCCGTGCACATGTCCAGAAGAAACATACCTGTGAGGTAAGATGCTGAGCATCCAGATGTTATAATTAAGTTTCCACTTTTGGCCTCTGAATGCAACAAGTGTGGTATTTGAGGGAGTAATAACACCTTTTAAATACTATAGGATCCTGTCCATGGAGTCTGCCTATGAAAATAATATAGTTATGAAGGTCTTTTTTGATTCCTAATACCCAAGTCCTTCTACTATTATTAATTTATATTGTACAGGACAGTGTTTCCGCAACATTTTCTGGTTGGTGACCCCTTATTAAAAGTCAACTTTTTTTTTTGACCTTCTTATGTTTACTATATAAGTCAGAATAAAAAATGTATCAAAGATAACAATAAGCCTATGGAACCTACATGTGTTTTGAGAAGTTGATGGAGAATACTTGTTCTTGAAGAGTAAGGGTGTATGCGGGGAAGAGGGGATCGAAATTTTCTTTGCTTTAGATTGGGAAAACATTTTCAATGCCCCATTGATTGAGAAACACTGCTATCAAATATCATTACCACTGAACATTAGTGAAAACAGATCCCTGGAGACTGAAATCCTCGATGTATGCCCAAAACAGATGGGCACAGAATAGAAACCTTCTCTCTGAAAAAGGCATAGAAATCAAGTGACATTACAGAGTATAGCAAAGGCAAGAATGTAAGCTTCCCCTTTCTACCCTGTCAATGCACCTCAGCCTTGACCAGATGGAACCACTTCTAGCACTAAGGTCATATCTACTCTAGGAAATAATCATGTTTAAACGTGATTGTGAAACATAACTGTAGCCTAACCAGAGAAGAATCTAATTAATCAGATTCTAATAAACAGAGTATAATATTGTTGATTTATGTGCATGACCAGCAAAAAGAATACGTATGCAAGAGAACCAAGTTT
This sequence comes from Trachemys scripta elegans, assembly GCF_013100865.1. Taxonomy (NCBI): domain Eukaryota; kingdom Metazoa; phylum Chordata; order Testudines; family Emydidae; genus Trachemys; species Trachemys scripta. The sequence continues at coordinate 173,611,887 of NC_048298.1, read as the reverse complement.
TAGATAAAAAGAACAGGAGTACTTGTGGCACCTTAGAGACTAACAAATTTATTAGAGCATAAGCTTTCGTGGACTACAGCCCACTTCTTCGGATGCATATCGTGGGCTGTAGTCCACGAAAGCTTATGCTCTAATAAATTTGTTAGTCTCTAAGGTGCCACAAGTACTCCTGTTCTTCTTTTTGCGGCACAGACTAACACGGCTGCTACTCTGAAACCTGTCTTTAAACATAGTTATTCTTGTAATGTAAGTGGGGCCTTAAATAATATTTCAGTCTCCATGTTCATTCAGTCTTTTCCCCCTCACCTGAGCCTATTAGCTAATTAGTGACAACCATGCTAATATTTTCGGTCATACTGATGCTTATGTTCTAGGAACTGGACTTCGCAAAGCAAATTCAAAATTAAAATTACTTTTCCTCATAGGTTTGTGTCCACCTACAACATTTGTAACAGGTATGATATATAAACCCTTAATGTAATGAGGACACCTACAGATAACTAATAGTGCTTATCCGCTAGGTGGTACATCTATAGAGATAGATTCACAACATCAAACTGTATTGAAACATTACAAAAGCACAAGAGTGAGAATTAAAGGATAGTGTGACAGTTTTAACTCTTCTGCCCTCTTCTCCCCTCCCCTCCCCTTGATTCAGTGGAATTAAATCAGGCTGTCTTCATTATTTTAATGTAGGGTTGGACTTTGGAAATTATTATTTGACTAAATGAAAATAATCAACCTTCCCGACATAAAACTTTTGACTGAGCCAAACTAGAGAAGCAGATGGGATTTACAGTTCATGTCCATTAGAAAATCCAAGATTTTAATCTGCATAAATTGCATCAAAACATTGTGCACATTGCTTAGTGGGGTTTTTACAGCACACAGTGGATTCTCCACAAAAATCTATGCACAACAGTAGTCATAGTAAATCCACCATTTCAGCCCTCACTCACCCGTGTCACATATTTCAGTTTCCCTAAATGGAATATTTTAGAGCTGATTTACTTATGTTTCACTCCATTAAAATTCGGCATCGATAAAAGTGCTGCTAAATCAGTTAAAAAACTGCATAGTCACCAGACAAACAGATTATTGTGGGGGTTATTTTGTTTTGTTTTTTTAGGAATATTCAGTTCAGTAGTTAACTAAAAATAATGGCTGGATGCTGTGTCACTGTATTGGCTGCAGAATCAACAAGATTATTTATAAAATAGTCTCTAGAAATGGAAACGGAGATTAGTGATGACGTTTTAGCTGTAAGGCCTGTGAAAAAATGCAGCTAAGGCCAATGTGCTATGTGTAATCTTATCTGCTATTTCTAGCATCTGAGTTACTTGACTTACACCTTATATTCAGCCATTAAGCTTATTAACTGAGTCCGTTTGTACTTCTCCCCCATTTTAAATTACATCACTCAGTTCCATTCTACAGGGTGCTCCCCCAAACTTGATCACGTCTGAGCATTTTTTACCTCTCTAGTGCCTCAATTCAGGAATCCATCTTTATTCAGCAATGTTCATGCTAACTGCATTGCTGAATAGGGAGGGACTTGAGCATGTGCTTAAGTGCTTTGCTGAATTGGGGCCTAACAGACCCCACATCATTTGTTATCCCTGCATGAACCTTCTTAAAAAAAGACGACCTGAAGTCAGTGTTTCTATTTGAGGGACCACCTCTCTCCATACATTGCCATACTGCTGCAGCTATGGCCAGAAGAAGAGCTCAATCTTGATGCCCGTTGCTGTAAAAGATGGGGGCTGGTAGAAGAGCATTCACCCTGAGAGGCTCTTCAACTGTGGAACAAGAGTCCCCTTTCAGTATGAAACAGATCTTCAGGGAACACTGCAAGATGCATCTATTTGCACAGCTTGCTGCAAAGGTGGGCATTAGGCGGGAATCGATTTTGTAGGAGGGGGAGTATTGTGTTCTGCTGGTTCTGTTTTTGTAATCTATGGCAGATGTGCCTAGAGCCTTCGATATGCACATTTTTTCTCTTTTGTATAAAGCTAAATAAATTTAAAAAGTCACCTGAATCTTGTAAGAGTTAACTCCCTCCCCCCATTTTTTTTAAACACTGCATAATTCTTTTCTTGTGGGAGTCTTGTCTGCCATAATAAAAGTTATAATTGTAGTTGTGCTGTCACATTCTGCCTCAGATGTGGAACTGTTGTGGCAAAACTTGCGGAGTTCTTCTGTTAGTTAAAGCCATGTAGGTGGTGCTTCAGGGCAAAGAGTTAGGGCAGGAGCGGGCAAACTTTTTGGCCTGAGGGCCGCATTAGGTTTCGGAAATTGTATGGTGGGCCAGTTAGGGGAGGGGGTCATGGCCAGCCCCTACCCTCTATCCACCTCCCCCTGGGACTCCTGCCCCATCCAACCCCCCTTATTCCCTGATGGCTCCTCTGGGACCCCTGCCCCATCCACACACACCCGCTCCCTGTCCCCTGACTGCCCCCGGAACCCCTGTCCCTGACTATCCCGCGCCGCCCCATCCAACCCCTCCTCTCATTCCTGATGGCCCCCCCCAGGACCCTTTCCTCATCCAACCACCCCTTCTCTGTGTCCCCTGACTTCCCCGGGAAGCCCCATCCCTGACTAACCCCCACCAGTCCATCCAACCCCGCCCCCCATTCCTGACTGCCCCCCTGAGACCTCTGCTCCATCCAACCACCCCTTCTCCATGTCCCCTGACTGCCCCCCCAAGACCTCTGCCCCCATTCAACTCCCCTGTTCCCCGCTTTCTGACTGCCCCAACACCTATCCACAGCCCCACTCCCTGACCGCCACCCCCGAACTCCCCTGCCCTCTCTTCAACCCCCCCTCTTCCTGCCCCCTTACTGCGCTGCCTGGAGCACCGGTGGCTGGCGGCGTTACAGCTGCGCAGCCTGGCTGAAGCCAGCCGCACCGTCGCTACCACGCAGCACAGAGACTGGGTCAGGCCAGGCTCTGCAGCTGCACTGCCCCAGGAGCTTGCAGCTCTGCCGCCCAGAGCATTGTGCCAGCGGCAGAGTGAGCTGAGGCTGCGGGGGAGGGGGAACAGCAAAGGAGGGGCTGGGGGCTAGCCTCCTGGGCCAGGAGCTCAAGGGCTGGACAGGATGGTCCCGCGGGCCTGATATGGCCCGCGGGCCGTAGTTTGCCTACCTCTGAGTTAGGGGCATATACCCTTTTAACCCCCCTTTAGGCATCTTTCCAAGCAGTGGTTATGTGCTCCTGGCCCAAGTAACCTGCACAAGTGGCCACATAGAGCTGTGTCCTCAGGTGGAAAATAATAGTGCTTTTGTACACCATGCTTGCTTCCTTCACAAACATCTAAAGACCTACCCAGCCTGTGAAACATTCTGACTAGAATGCTTCCACATCATTCTGTGTTCGTTTTGTATTGTATTATGCTCCATTGTTCCTGCTGTGTCTTTCAACTGTAAACTTGTCAGGGGAATGGCCTGTTAACTGTGTGTCTCTCTTCCCTCACTGCACAGCACCAGGCACTTCAGCAATAAGAACTAAACATTGTTTCAATGTTATTTTGCATGTGTATGACTGGCAAAGGTAAAGGGGGCCTGAATCTCACTTACTCAGTTTCTTTTTCAACAATGGTATCTGGCCACAGATAGGTAACTGAGGGGGATAATAATGGGTATCTTATTAGTAGGACCCTACCAAATTCACAGTCCACTTTAGTCAATTTCATGGTCATAGGATTTTAAAAATAGTAAATTTCATGATTTCAGCTATTTAAATGTGAAATTTCATGGTGTTGTAATTGTAGGGGTCCTGACCCAAAAAGGACTTGTGGAGGGTCCCAAGGTTATTGTCGGGAGGGAGGGCTTGGTACTGCTACCCTTACTTCTGCACTGCTGCTGGTGGAGGTGCTGCCTTCAGAGCTACGCAGCTGGAGAGCGACAGCTGCTGGCCAGGAGTCCAGCTCTGAAGGTAGCAGTGCAGAAGTAAGGGTGGCATGGTATGGTATTGCCACCCTTACTTCTGTGCTGCTGGTGGCAGGGCACCACCTTCAGAGCTGGACGTCTGGCCAACAGCTGCCGCTCTCCAGCCATTCAGCTCTGAAGGCAGCACAGAAGTAAGGGTGGCAATACTGCAACCCCTCTTAAAACAACCTTGCAACCCCCCTGCAGCTCCTATTTGGGTCAGAACCCCCAATTTGAGAAATGCTGGTTTCCCCCATGAAATCTGTATAGTATAGGGGAAAAGCCCACAAAAGACCAGATTTCACAGTCCATGACGTGTTTTTCACGGCCTTGAATTTGGTAGGGCCCTAGTGATGAAGCTGTTGTTCCATATTACCAGTACCTTCTATAGCTTAGGGTCTCACTGTCATACCTGATCAGCTGGTTTATTTCTTAAGCCCTTTGAGAATGTTTTCATCACAAAGATTTTTTTTCATACATTTTCTGTCAGCTTGCAATTGCCAAGCATCTCTATAAAGTTCTACACGTTCGTCAGCTACTGACCATGATATGACAGACTGCCCAGTATATCAGAAAAGTGCCAAATAACTTATCTGTCTTTCAAAGTTATTGCCAGAAAAATCAAAATTTATCATTATACTTTCATTAATCTGCAATATTATAATTGGCATTGGATTTCAGAGGCTTTAAGGAGAGAGCTGGTTGCCTAAACTGATCACCACTCTCATCTCATTACATCAATCAAGCTGTGCCAGGTATTTGTCAACTAGTAAGCATCAGAGGAACCCCCCCTTTTTTTTTTAGTTCAGTAGTTATAATGTTGTCCTCCTTTCAGAGTTATTTAATGAAAGCATGTAAGAAAGGGCTTTATTAATAAAAAAATGCTATGAGCTCATGTGTGCGAGGAATTTATGTACAAAATATATCAGCAGTGTTCTATACTCTCAGGGAAGATTGTACCTACTATCAATGAATATTTCTGCATTTACAGGAATACACATTACAGCTTTTTTATAATACTGATTTAATTTATATAATAAATAAAAATATAATTTCTGTGTCACATTTTTATCTACAAATTTGTTTGTAGAGATTTTAAATGTGACTGTGTTTTGAAAAGGGACAGTAAAAGTGACACCACACAGTTTCCTACTGGCTCTCTCAAAGACTTCTACATTGCATTTGCTTCCTTTGCAAGTGAAAATATGCTGTTTCTAATTGCCAACCCTGGAAACTCTGGAATCTGAAAATCAAGTTGTGTTCTTTGTCTCATATATCACCAATAATAAAGATTCTGCAATTAGAATATAGCCAGAAATTTTGCTCATATGCTGGTGAGAATCCAGCTCTCTTCCATGGCTGCATTGATTCTGCAATACAAACAATAATTATTTACTTTTGTGCCTAAAGTAAGCCAGTCTGACTCAGCCATGACAAGAAGCAGGTCTGTTCAGTAAGTAGGTACAATTTTCACATGGTCTTTTTCAGACCACTACCATACTTTAAGATAAGTACCGGATTGACCATATCATGATCAACAGCAAATGGTGACACTCACTGACAGATGTGAAAGTGAGAAGGAATGCAGATGTTGGCAGTGATCACCACCTTGTGACAGCCTCCCTCAAGCTAAAACTGAGAAGTGTGGGTCCACCAAACAAAGGACATAGATATTATGATATTGACAAGCTAAAGTCCCTTGAAATACAGAAAGCCTTTGTTCTGCAGTTAAAGAACAGGTTTCAAGCACTTGCAGACCTTGATGAAGAGGAAGGGGAATGCGGATGAGGAGATCAACAAGAAGTGGGACAAAGTAACAGCAATTTATAAACAGAGCAGTGAAGCCTGTCTAGGCTACAGGCAGAAGAGAAAGAAGGAGTGGATTACACCCAGCACACGGAACACCATAGAAACCAGACGAGCCCTGAAGAAAAAAGTTTTAGACACAAAATCCCAGAAGCTAAAGGACAAATACCACGAGCAGTATAGCAAGGCACAACGGGAGGTCAAACACTTTGTGAGAGCAGACAAACAGCATTATATTGATAATCTGGCAATGCAAGCAGACAAACACTCTCATCAGGAACAAACAAGACCACCTACTAACAACCAAAAAAGAACAAGAAATGCGGTGGACAGAGCTTTTCAAAGAATTGCTGAACATGGAGCCACCTAAAGAGGAAGCAAACATCCAGGAGGCAGAAGAAGATCTTGATATCAACACAGACACCCCAACTAAGGAAGAGACCATTGAAGCCATCAAATCCTTAAAAATGGGAAAGCTCCTGGGAAGGGTAACTTAAATGCAGAATTGTTCAAGGTAAATCCTAAATTAGTAGCATCTATCCTGGCCCCTCTCTATTTACATCAGTCTGGGAAAGGGAAAAAGTGCCAGATGAGTGGACCAATGGGGTTATAGTGAAGATACCAAAAAAAGGAACTCTCAGTGATTGTAATAACTGGCGTGGTATCACACTTTTGTCTGTGCCAAGTAAAGTATTGTGTAAGATCATAGTCCAGCGTATATAAGAGGCAGTTGATAGTGTTCTTAGAAAAGAGCAAGCTGGTTTTCGGAAAGGGCGTGGATATATATACCAGATCTTCATTCTATAAAACATAATAGAACAGTGCTTAGAATGGCAATGGCAACTCTACATAAATTTCATAGACTTTGAGAAGGCTTTCCTTGGATTCACAGAACCAGCCTATGTCACATTCTGCGGGCATATAGAATTCCTTTCTGTATAATCAATGTCATCAAAAGCTTCTATTTCAACTTTACGTGCAGTGTTGATCACAGTGAGCTCAGTTTTGAAGTCAAAACAGGAGTTCGTCAGGGGTGTGTCCTGTCTGCAATCCTCTTCAACATTGCCATCGACTTGCGGCATACAACAGAAGACATGCCAAGAAGCATTAAATTGACACTCTTCTCATCCCTTGAAGACCTGGACTTTGCAAATGATGTTGCTCTCCTATCACATACCCAACCCATATACAAGAAAAAACAACTCAACTCAACGCATTCAGCCAGCAAATTGGACTGAAAATCAACTGCAATAAGACAGATATCATGACCTTTAATATTGCCTCACCATCACCAGTACAGATAGAGGATTATGTTCTCACCAATGTAGAAACATTCACATACTTGGGCAGCACCATAAGCCAGGACGATGGAACAAGCCAGGACATCCGGAACAAAATCAGTAAAGCCAGGAACACCTTCAGGAGCTTAAATACAGTCTGGAAATCATCAAAATACAACACCAAAACCAAACTCAAGATTTATCAGCGCTGCATATTTTCAACACTACTTTATAGTGCAGAATGCTGGGGAATGACAAAGTACGACATGTCCAAACTCTCTTCATTCCATACAACCTGCCTCAGAAAATCATCCATATCTTTTGGCCCAGAACAATCTCAAACCAAGATCTATTGACACAGTGCAACCAGAGGATCTGAGCACCATCATTGCCAGGAGGCATTGGAGATGGATAGGTCATGTGCTTCAGTTGGAAACTGATTCCATGACAGAGTAGCAATAAGATGGACACCCGAAGGCAAGTGAAAACGAGGCTTCCCGAAAACAACATGGCAAAGAGCTGTGGAAGCCGAGCTGAAAAACGTGGGGTACAGCTGGGGAATCATTGAAAGACTTACCAGAAACGGACAGGAGTGGAGGAGCTTCGTCACTGCCCTAAACGCCAGAGGCGTGATAGGAACATGATGATGATGATGATGTCCATACTTTAATATTTAGTCACTGTTGCAGTATGTCCAATGAACATACCTGCAAAACCATGTAACTGCATATAAACATCTAGGTAGATTTAAATAAACAGTTGTTGAAGCATAGATCTGAAATTATAAGGCAAACATCTGTACCTACATTTTCATGTTCAGTGCCAGTGGAGAATGAAGGAATGTTCTATGTCAGGCTTCTGGCTTTAAAATACGCAAATTTATTAATAATCATTTAGAATTATAATACAATAAATTGTAACTAAATATAATTAATTTCTGGATGGGTGGATAAATTGAAGTTTGGTGTAGTCTGACCTTATTTTTCCAATGTAGAAAGAGGGACATGAAGAGCTAATTTCAAGTGTTCTCAAAATATTCATTTGGGATTAATCTTCCCTTATTTCCCCAACGAGTGAATTAGCAGTCTCTCCTGTTTCATGTCAATATAATCTCTCAGTTGACATCACAACAAATAGATGGATTCTGGTTTACAAAGTTCTTTTTAGGACAGTTGACTGCAAAGGCAGAGCTGCAGTTCAGCTTGAGGCAGAAACCCGCTAAGAATTTGGGGGGCATTTTATCCTTAATAATATTGACTAAGATCTCTGACACCCGAACACAATTCTTTTTCTATGAACACTATTGAAAAATCAAAATGTATCGATATGTTACAGCAGTTGTTGGCACCATGCTTCCAAAGGAATCTCTCGAAAACATTACTCTTTCAACCTCTCGGGACTTACTGTATATACAGGGGGAGTAAACTGAGATCTTTTTCAGAGTTTTGTCTACACCTCTATCAGAGACAGCACCATAAAAGCATTACAATTAACACCTGTGAGCTCTCCCTAGTCTTTCATATAGCACTTTGTGTGGAAGACAGTATCTTTTCCTGATAGGTACTGTGATGAAGTAGCAAATTTAGAACATTAAAAACGTAATCTTTTATCTGGTTAAATTCTAGATCTTGCCTGAGTTGAAAGTGCGTTAATTAATTCTGGTTTGTGATGTGGACTTCTGTGTGTTAGGATCTGAGCCTAATTTAATGAAGCCATTTCTCTTAGTGCTACTGAACAGCCTCATATGAGCATCCCAAGATGAAATATACTTTAATCCACAACACATTCATCTTAAATTGCATGCAGTATTTCAAAGCATAGACTGAACATTGTTTACTGTTTTGATTTGTGCATTGCACCAGTGAACAAATCTCCGATACATAAACATTCTTTAAAAATGGCACATATAATAATCAAAATGCCAGGACATTAATAGAACCTTCTACCCCAGCTAAAACAATCCCATGCAATCTATATAAAAGTATTCTCTTTTAACTCACCTTTCAAAAGAGACGTGAAAAGTGTGTAACAAAACATTTAATACATAAATTCCACGTTTGGATTGCCCCCTCCCATAGTAAAACCCATCAGAAGGATTATATATTAAATGTTACGGATGAAATGTTTAGATTCCATGGTGTTGATCACAATATAAAAACATAGATGCCATTTTATGAAGAAGGTTAAATAAAATAAAATAAAATGAAAGTATGGGAGGAAACAGTTGTATAGTTATATTTATATTACTTTTTCTTCTTTAGGATGTATCACTGTCTGCTGAGTAGAAATAGGGTACATCACAGGTATTTTTACCTCATTTTGTGCTTCCAGCACAGGCATCAACAGACATGAAATTGATTTATTGTTCTAATATTCTATATAAAGAGGTATCAAAATAATATTGTGATCAGAGATTCTGTTCTATCCTAGCTTGTCTTCTGTGGCCTTTCCTGAAGTTAAGTTTTACTTGAAGACCAGGGTGGGTCCAACTGACTTAGAGTGAGGATTCACCCCCCAGAGTTTCTTGCTGTCTTTCATGCACTGACTTTCCATGCATGTAATCAAAGATGCCACAGCATGCATCTTTCTGCTCCCTTCTAGAGCCACATTCTATTGCAATGGGCAATTACTATATCCTCCTAACACATATGGTTATTTTGTACTTTTTAGGAGGATATTTCTAGGAATCACGTTGTTCAACAAATATGGCATTTGCTTGCTGATAAGGGTAATGCGGGCTGAGTTTTCAGAGATGTTCTGTTTGGAAGTGTTAATTTCAGAGTCTTGTACACTCAGTAGGAAGTGTATATGTTCAAGCTCCTGAAAACCAAGCCACCTAGATTTTGACTACATATCTTGCCCATTGTACAGTGACTCCCTAAGCTAAAATATTTAAGATTTTATATACTAGTATGTAATAAACACAGATGGAAAAGAATATGATAGCTCCTTTCATAACATGTATTGTATGAAGACTATTATATGTAGATTAAACATTCTTCATTTTCACAGAAGCTTTTCTGTCTTTTTAAAGGAATTTTCTGATTTTGAGAACACTCTGACAAGAAAGAAAAAGTAAGTTGAGATCATTTCAAGTTCTATACGTTGTCAGTATCTTTGTCTGTACCTCCTAGCTTGTCATTTATAGTATAAATTGTATGTGTATTATTAATGATGTATCAGTGTTCTAAAGGTACTGCAGGTTGGAAAGCAAGTCGCAAGCTCAAAATGCATTACTAAAGCTCTTTCGCCATTGCTTATTCATATGCATAAATCCTTCCATCCAAAATAAAGGAACCAGGACATCCAAAATCAAGTGCAGTGAGTCCTTGTTAATCAGAGCTTGCTTGAACCATATGTCTGTTTTTCTGAAAGATTTAAGTGGTAACCCAGTTTCTAGCATGTTTGTACCATTGACCCGATAATCTTCTGAAGGGGTTTTTGGTTGTGTTTAATCCAAATAAAAAATTAGTTTGCGAAATGATTTGGATTAACTAGACTGTATTTTCTAAAGTATTTATGTGACAGCAGCATAGTTTGAGTATGTTGTATGTGAGCCAATGTTATGATTTGGGCTAATGACCAGTAAGTACTAAAAATATAGTGAGGAGTGTAGTAGAGGAATTTACTGAAAATTCTTTGTTGGCTTAAGAATCCAGGTTATTGTATTGCTAGAGAGGTCTCTTTCAAATGAAATCTCATCTAATGACATGTTTGAAGGAGAGCTCATCTGTCTGTCTGTGACAGACATGAAAATCCCTGGACTCTGTATGAATTATTTGTTTAGTTTTGCTTTTTTAAATGTAGACTCTAATAACTTCAGAATAAGTGTTGCCAAGCAATATAGTTGAGAAATTCAGATACCAAAGTGTTCAAAGACAAAGGGAAAACTTCATGATGTTGGCCAATGGTCTTACTCTACATCTGGTCAAATGTTAAGAATACTGATTTATAAGTGTGCTATGATTTGTGAGGTCTTACTAGTTGTTGGTCAGTATTCTGATAAGTACCAGGTCCTTGTGAAAATGTTCACAAGTTTCAAAAGTGTAATGAATTTTAGCATGAATGATTGTTCATATATTGCTACTGCATCATTTGTGATTTTCGTTATTCCCATGTGGCTTGTCTACTTTAACTATACCGGTATAACTATACTGGTATAGTTAAAATAGTACAACCCTCTTAGCATGGGCGCAGTTATACTGATATAAATGTGCTTTATGCCATATAGATCAGGGGTCGGCAATGTTCAGCACGCGGCTCGCCAGGATAAGCACCCTGGAGGGCCAGGCCAGTTTATTTACCTGCTGACACGGCAGGTTCGGCCGATCGTGGCCCCCACTGGCCGCGGTTCACCGTCCGGGGCCAATGGGGGCAGCGAGAAGCGGCGCGGGCGAGCGATGTGCTGGCCGCGGCTTCTCGTCGCCCCCATTGGCCCGGGACGGTGAACCGCGGCCAGTGGGGGCCGCGATCAGCCGAACCTGCCACGTCAGCAGGTAAATAAACTGGCCCGGTCCACCAGGGTGCTTACCCTGGTGAGCTGCGTACTAAACGTTGCTGACCCCTGATATAGATTATAGTGTATGGGAAAGGGAGTAGCTATATCAGTGTGTAAGTCACCTTGATACTGATATAACTGTGTCCACGATAGAGCTTTTACTGGTATACCTATTGCAGTAAAACAACACACCCCTAACTGACATATAGTAAAACTTTGAAATGTAGACTAGGACAAGGTTAAAAATTTTCAGTAATTCATATCACTGGATAGAATCAGTAACACATGACCCAGGTGATCAACAATAAAATACAAAAAAAAAACAGTGAATGATCCAAGTCAAAACTTTGTGAACAACTCGCAATCTGGAAGTCCAGAAGTTTGGTCAATACTTATAAATAATTAGTAAGTAAGAAGAAAATTGATTAATTCAACCTAAAAAAGGCTAACTTTACAATAAATATTTCATAATGAATAATTCAACCATCTTGATACTCAAATAATATCACCACAGATGGATCAGAAATTGTCTGTTTTATGTGGAACATTGTACAGCTCACAGATTACTAATTATGGGGGAGGTGGATAGGATGGAGAAAATTAATTCACAGGCTATCATCATATTGATTCAGAGTGATTTATTTTTTAAGTTGAACTTGGTATACACTTCTAATGCTGATGCAAAATGACTGCAAATGGATATGTGTGCAATGAATTAGAGCAGTATGTAGGTATATTAATATCAAATACAGGTATACAAAAATAGATAGGAGATTGAGGTGCAAAATTTGGACCCAGATTTTGGGCATCCTAAAGTCAGTTCTGTTCAGACCCAGCGTTTTGGTTCAGTCCATTGTCAAGGTAGCAAATTTAAGCATCTAAAGACCTACAACTCCGGGATGATTCTGATAATTTCTAGGAAAAATATCACTTCCTATCTTCTTGACAAACTACTTAACTATAATATTAACATTTCTCCATTACAGAAAGAGACTCAAACAGTAACAGTTTGCAAAATAAATATCTATAAACTTTCAAAGCTCCATTATGGAGTGTGTATGAGGAAAGCTGAGTAACTCCAGTTAAAACCAGTGGGAGTGGCACAGCTAAATCCATAAACACGGCTTTGAAGAATTAGTCTGAAAATATCAGTATTTGAAAAAATTCATTTTACTTGTTAACTCTAAATGGCGGCTAATGGTACATTTCTTTAATTTCTTTTAGATCCATCCAGAAGTCCATGTCTGAAAATGAAGCATTTGGTTAGTAACTTTTTAAACCATTTTCTTTATGTGCTAATTTCTCAGAGTCAAATTTAGTTAAGACTTAGTTTTGCTTTTCTTGATGTTGTAGGCCCCTGCCCCACCTGCAAAAAAGGAAAAATGCATGTAATAAAATTATAGAAATTAGTGCTGGAGGGGAGCTCAAGAGATCATCTAGTCCATCCCCGTCACAAGGCAGTTGCCCTTTATGGGGAGTTAGGGCCCAGTCTGCCTGTGACTGCCCATTGGGGGTAACTGATTGCCTAGGGTGATCAGACAGCAAGTGTGAAAAATCAGGACGGGGGTGGGGGGTAATAGGAGCCTATATGAGAAAAAGACCCAAAAATCGGGACTGTCCCTATAAAATCAGGACATCTGGTCACCCTATGATTGCCCCAGTGGCTGATGAGTAAACAAACCCCTAGACCTACTAACGGTTACCCAAGCTTAGTTAAAGGAGGACTCCCAAGGGAGACAGAAAGCTTGTGAGGAGGGCAGCTCCCAGGAGGGCCTGAGCAGAGAATTTACAGGGTGAACTTTCTGGGGAACCCACCCGAATGGGAAGCCTATAAGAGGTTCTCCTACAGAGGGGAGCCTTATAAACAGAGGACTGCAGTTGACAGGCATTCAAGAAAGCTGGGGATCTCCTTAACACTGGCTGGACCCCAGGCTGAAAAGTAACACCCACTGTCTGTGGCGAAGACTCCCAGTGGATAGACCTCCCCCGATCCCTGACTCCAGAAAAGGATCTTAATCTGGCAGAGGCAAGATAACTAACATCAGGGACAAAGACCAGAACCAAGAGAACCCCCCAGGGAAGAACCTGAATAGAGGTGAGCAGTAGACTTAGGTGGGGGACAGATAGACTAAGAGTGTCCTCATTATCCTGCTAAAATGTTGGGATGAAATTTTTTTTTACACGTTGGCTTTTCTGTTTAAAGAGCACCCCCTTTTGGAGGGCCGCATTTGTTGTGTCTAACAGTCTGTCTGTACTTGTGATACTTGATTTTTTTTCTCACACACACTGAGGGCTAGCCTGCAACACCACACCTGCCTGCAGGGGGGAGTACTGGGTCAGCTTGGAATGACAATCCCCCCCCACACTGAGGCAGGATTAAGTATACGGGGAGTCGCATTTTATGCGGGGGTTAGGTTCTGAAGTCAGCGCGTAAGGCGAAAATCGCGTATAGTCAAACACTCATTGAGTAGAATGGCAGGAAGAATCGCCCGCACTATAGGTACAGTATTTAAATTGTTATTTTTCTCTTTTTTGTTTTGTTTTGCCAAGCGCGTATAGTTAAAATCACGTAAGTTAAATGTGCCTATGATGCAATTCCACTGTACCCATTGCATCCCTGACAGGTGTTAGTCTAACCTGTTCATAAAAACTTCTGGTGGCAGGGTTTCCCACAGCCTCCCTCAGTAATCTGTTTCAGTACTTAACTATCCTTTCAGTTAGAAAGTTTTTCCTCGTATCTAACCTAAATCTCCTTCGCTGCAGATTAAGCTGATTTCCACTTGTTCTGGCTTCAGAGGACATGGAGAACAATTGATCACCAGCCTCTTTATAATGACCCTTAACATATTTGAAGACTTATCAGGTCCCCTCCACCCTCAGTCTTCTTTTCTCAAGACTAAACCTATCCCGTCTTTTTAACCTCTCCTCTAGGTCAGGTTTAACCCTTTTGTCACTTCTGTTGCTCTTCTCTGAAGTCTCTCCAATTTGTTCATATCTTTCTTAAAGCGTGGCACCCTAAACTGGTCACAGTACTCCAGCTGAGGTCTCACCAGTGCCAAATAGGGTATTACCTCCTCTGTCTTACATATGTCACTCATGTCAATACACCCCAGAATATTATCCTTTTTTTGAAACTGCATTACATTGTTGACTAGTATTCAATTTGTGATCCACTATACCCCTGGATCCTCTTCTACAGTATGACTGCCTTGCCAGTTATTCCCCATTTTGCAGTTGTGCATTTGATTTTTCCTTCCTAAATGGTAGTACTTTGCACTTATCTTTATTGAATTTCATATTGTTGATTTCAGACAAATTCTTCAATTTATCAAGGTCATTTTAAATTCTAGTCCTATCTTCCAAAGTGCTTGCAAGTTCTGCCAGCTTGGTGTCATCTGCAGATTTTATAAACATACTCTCCATTCCATTATCCAAGTTGTTAATGGAAATATTGAATAGTACCAGACCCAGGACTGACCCCTGTCAGACCCTACTAGATCCACCCTCCCAATATGACAGCAAACCATGGATAAGTGCTCTTTGAGGGCTGGTCTACACTACTGCTTAAGTCAATGTAACTTATGTTGCTCAAGGGTGTGAAAATGACACTCTTCAAGTGATGTAAGTAACATCAACTTAAAGCGCTGTTCACACTGCACTGTCAGCAGGAGACACTCTCCTGACAACATAGCTTCCAGCTCTTGCGGAAGTGGAGTAGTTATGTCGAAGGGAGAGCACTCACCTATTAGCATAACACATCTTCACCAGATGTGCTGCAGTGGTGCAGCTGTGCCAATGTAGCACAATAGTATAGATATGCCCTGAGTGTGTTTTTTCTATCAGCTGTGCATCCACCTGCTCAGTAGTTACATCTAAACCACTCTTCCCTAGTTTGCTTATGAGAATGTTATGTGGGACTATGTCAAAAGTCTTTCTAAAATTAAGATATATTCCCTTTGCTGCTTCCCTACATCCAGTAGGTTAATAACTCTATGAAAGAAGGACATTAGGTTATTCTGGTGTGAGTTATCCTTGACAAATCCATGTCGGCTACTTATCACCCTCTTATCCTATAGGTGCTTACAAATTGATTATTTAATAATTTGTTCCAGTATCTTTCCAGATATTGAAGTAAGGATGACTGGTCTATAATTTCTTGAGTCTCTTTGCTCCTCTTTTTAAAGATAGGAACTACTGTATGTTTGCCCTTCTCCAGTCTGCTGGGACCTCACTTATCCTCTACGAGTTCTCAAAGATAATCACTAATGATTCAGAGATTGCTTCAGTTAGTTCCTTATATATCAAGAATGAATTTCGTCAGGTGCTACCATCTTGAATACATCTAACTTATCTAAATATTATTTAACCTCTTCTTTCCCTATTCTGACTTGTATTCCTTTGCCTTTTTACTAATGTTAATTGAGTTAAGCATTTGGTCACAATTAACCTTTTTAGTGAAGACTGAAGCAAAATAGGCATTAAACATCTCAGCCTTCTTGGTGTCATCTGTTGTTATTAGATTTCTTTTCCCTGCTAAGTAATGGACCTACACTTTCCTTTGTCTTTCTCTTGTTCCAAATGTATTTATAGAAAGTCTTCTTATTGCATTGTATATCCCATGTTAGGTGCAATTCATTTTATGCATTTTTTCCTTACATGTTTGTGCTATTCTTTTATACTCACCCTTAGTAATTTTACCATATTTCCACCTTTTGTAAGACTCCTTTTGATTTTCAGGTTTTTAAAGAGTTCCTGAGGTAGTTCTATTGATCTTTTACTATTCTTCTTCTCTTTCCTTTGGATCAGCATAGGTTGCAGCTTACATCTACTCACAGAACCCCCTAAAAAATTCAAATTAATGCAGAAACCAAATGAAGATTTTAAAGAATCTGGCCTTTGGACAGAGTGAGACAGAGATGCAGAATGTTTAGTATTTGTTTTATCCTTTTAAATGAAGAAGGGAAACCCCACTGATGTAGTCAAATTAATCTCTTCCCGTTTCCCTTTATTAAAAATAAATAGTTTTTGCTTGGCTGCTGTGGGTCATGATTAAAGTTGCTACTGAAGGAATTTATTTTTTGCAAAATTTCTGGAGTTGTTACATATTGTTCTTAAATTACATTATCTATCTCAGGGGTCGGCAACGTTTGGCACACGGCTCACCAGGGTAAGCACCCTGGCAGGCCAGGCCAGTTTTACTTACCTGCTGATGCGGCAGGTTCGGCTGATCGTGGCCCCCACTGGCCGCGGTTCGCTGTCCCGGGCCAATGGGGGCGGCGGGAAGCCGTAGCCAGCACATCGCTCGCCTGCACCGCTTCCCGCCACCCCCTTTGGCCTGGGACAGCGAACCGCGGCCAGTGGGGGCCGCGATCGGCCGAACTTGCTGTGTCAGCAGGTAAATAAACTGGCCCGGCCCGCCAGGGTGCTTACCCTGGCGAGCCGCATGACAAACATTGCCAACCGCTGATCTATCAGCTGTAAGATTACAGGTGCTATTTTGTCAGCTAAACTTTTTAAACAATAATGTTATTATTTTCTACACGTATTCATTTTGTAAAGGTTACAATTGCTGATTTTCAGTGTGAAGTCTTTGAAAATTTGTAGTTATATATTCAGGATTTTTTTTATATCCTGACTGAATTAGGGATGCACATTTGCTTAACAGTGTCATAAATAATCCCCATTTCAAGAAGTTCTACAGTTTCCCATATTTAATGTTCTTTTTAGAACATATATGCTCATAGTGGACTTGATTCTGCAGCCTTACATAAGGAAAGCTTTCCTAAAAGGCAATGTTATTTGGACTGTAGGATTCAGTGCCATATTTATAACAGATTCCTGTCATTTTCATGGAATCAATTAATACCTTCATAATGAAAGATCTCTGAGAATAGCAGGGTGAGGCCCACTATATTGTAACAATTGTACTGTGGCCATCTAGGAGCATCATGGCTATCAATATTCTGCACACCATGGCCACTTGGAAGCTTACCATGGGGAGAGAAGTTTGATCTTCTCGTTTCAAAAGCATTGGTCCTTCCCATTTGAGCTAAAGTGGCATCTGTGTTAGGCGTATAGTGCCCAGGATACACATTTGGGCAGTTCTGATGTCATCCAGAAGGAAATAATGGTACTCATACACACTAACTAGTTCATTACATTATACATCTAAATGATATTTATATATATCCTAGACCAGAAAAAGATATCTGGAAAGCCACAGAATGCTGATGTCAAAGCCTTGAGATCAGAGGTTATAGTATTAAAACTAATTTAAATGTTTAAACAGTGTTAGATGAGGCTGCAGGCAATGTCAATAGAAGATGCAATTGTACTCTGCCACACTAAAATCCATCCATCAAATATCCACTTTGGGAAAGCCATTTATTCATGTCCATATTCTGAGCAGATGCTACAGTGTACTGTCGGGCTTCTTTGATTTGCATTCTGATATTATTGTATAGACTTTCCTGTTATTTCACAGATATGATATGAATGCAGGTGAATGTTTTCCATGCTTTTACTTTAGACAGGAAAAATGTGAATGGCGCACTTTGGCAGAATTCCAAGAAGCCTGAGAATGATTCGTACATCAAAAGGCACTGTCAGCTTGAAGGTAATTGCTAAACGTATTTCAGCTGATTTTGCATTTTCCACAAAGTATTTTAAAGGGCACCTAGAAAATTTTCTCATTTGTCACCAATAATCTGTCTAAATAATTTGTCAAGCCGTCTTGGGATTTACCTCCTCTGTGAGGGGGAAAAAATGTAGCTTAAATAAAACAAAGTACACACTCTAGGTGATATTCACCCTGTAGTCTATGGGTCACAGCATGCCCCCCCCCAATGCAGTGAATAGGGCCCAGTTATGCAAACAGCTGAGTACATGAGTGTGATGTCTTGCTCAGGTCATCTAGAACCGTGAGCAGTTGCGTTACCTCACTGCCATGCAAGAGAGAGCTTTGCTGCTGCTAAGCTATGTTTCTCCTTCCTGATACTCCAGCTTGTCTACCTTGCTAGCAAAATCTTCAGGAGTCTGCCAGTCCATAGCTTGTGTTGCAAATAACAATCAGTGAACCCCAATTCCCGAGTTCCCAGAGAAGTCTTTCTGCAGTGTCCAGTCCCTCTCACTGGACCCTGGCAGAGGTTAAGCTCACAGCCTACAAAGACAGAACATACACCAGCCTGATAGGTTAACTGAAGACCCACATCTTCTACAGCAGGGGTCGGCAACGTTCGGCATGCGGCTCGCCAGGGTAAGCGCCCTGGCGGGCCGGGCCAGTTTATTTACCTGCTTACGCGGCAGGTTCGGCCGATCGCGGCCCCCACTGGCCGCGGTTCACCGTCCCGGGCCAATGGGGGCGACGAGAAGCGGCGCGGGCGAGCGATGTGCTGGCCGCTGCTTCTCGCTGCCCCCATTGGCCCGGGACGGCGAACCGCGGCCAGTGGGGGCCGCGACTGGCCGAACTTGCCGCGTCAGCAGGTAAATAAACTGGCCCGGCCTGCCAGGGCTCTTACCCTGGCGAGCCGCCTGCCGAATGTTGCCAACCCCTGTTTTACAGCATGGAGATGGTTTTATAATAAAACAAGATTTTAAACACAGAACAGAGGATTAAGTGATTATAAGTAAGAATAGAAGACAAAGATATGGTTACAAGTAAAACAAAACACAACACACTTTCTCGTGCTTAAAACTTAACTTCAGCAGGTTACAATCTTTGTCTAAACAGATTTCTCCCCTATAGTCAGTGTGTAGAGACTTCAACCCCCCTCGGCTGAAAGATCCACCTTTCTCAGATTACAAGAGCTCTGGACTCTTGTATCCCCCAGGTGGTAGAAGCCAAAATGGCTTTCTGCTTCCACTTAAATTTCCCAAAGTCTATTGTCTCTGTTTCAAGAACCAGAAAGGCTTCCTCGGGGTGCAGGATACATCCGCTGTTGTGATTGTTAAGCAGTCTTCCAATCCCTCTTGTTTAGCTTGATGGCTTTGTTTACCTTATAGGCAGATGTACTTTTCATTGTCCTCTGTGATATCACCTGGCTCAATGTACATTGAAGACACAGGGGAACAGGCGAAACAACATTCCTTTGTCTAGGACAGCCTGGGCTTATGCACAGCTTGCAAAATGCCTTTTAAGAACATATTTCCCGCACATGTGTATAGTTCTTTATACATCACACAATAATATGAATAGCCAGTGTGTCACAGTTTGCATATGGTACCTTACAACACAGCTTGTAGATTATAACAACAGTGAGTTGGGGCAATGAGTATGTCAGGCCTAATGTGAGATATGGTATGGTTTGCCTTCTTTCAGTTGGCACTGGGGGCTCCCTGGGTCACAATGGGTAACTTTACTTATGTGAGTAGTGCCAGTGAAGTCAATGGGATACTTCACCCAATAAAGTCTATGGGCCACAGTTCTGTGGCATGGGGATAGACAGTTGTGATGTGTGCATGCAGTGGGACTCCACATTCTCTATACCCAGCAGAACTGGGCTCTCTATAAGTCTGGAAAGTCATTACTAGTGGACCCAGCGTCAGCGAAACTCACACACAGAGGGATGCACAAGGTTAGCAGCCCCTACTCTAGCTCCTATTCATGGGTTTGAGTCAGCAGCCATGGAGCATCTGTGTGGCTGCTCCTTGCTCTGCCCATGGTCTGGAGGCTGAATTTTATTTCCCCTTTCCCAACCCCTGCATAGTTCCCTCTCACAAAACCTGTTTGGTCTGTATGGGACTTAGAGATGGTAAATTACCCCTCCTTCCCCTTCCATCCTCTTTGCAAAAGGATGAGGTCTACAGATTAACTGATCAAGGTAGAATAACAAGGTTTAAGATTTTAAATGAAAACCTATTTTACCCATTTCTGCATTTTTGTAGGCAGTTCTGAGCACCGTTTGTAGTATTCTAAAGTATTCAGCTACAGACTCTTCCTCGTTCAGGCAAAATTCCCATTAACTTTGGCTGGATTGTTGCTTGAGGAAGGGATTGCAGGACAATGATCTTGTCATATTTCCTAACTGCAAGAATCCAGAGAAGGGCAACAAATGTGGCTAGAGATACAGCAGGACTTAAAGTGGTCATTGTGCATTACTTAGCAAGCAGACTCCTGCAGCTCTACTCTGCTCTCTGTACTTTTGTTCCACAACGTATCCACTCAGCCATACCTGATATGCCCTGCTAGCTTCTTGATCCCCACTTATCTAGCTCCTTGGTGGAGGAGCTAGTGTAGAATAACTTGCCACTTAAAAAGCTCTAATTCTGTCTGTCTGCCAGCTGGTTCTGCTCGAAGGACTTCTGCCCTGTATGCTGTTAGAGAAGCATGCACAATCCCTATCTCCTTATCAAATGAAGTAGACACAGGGGAAAGGAGGTGGGGAAAAAACCAAATCCAATTTAAAATTTAATATGTAAACTTATGTGGTTTTTTAAAAATCCTTGCTGGAGGTTTAATATAGGTTGGAAAATATACTGTGAAATGATTCACTGGGAGTGAGAACAGCCCTTTACAAACATGATTAAATATTATAGCATAAAGCAACCAAACTATTTAGGATAGGTTTTGGAGGCTTTTGTACATGTTCATCTAGGGTACTTTCATTTTCCAGTATGAAATACCTGTATTTCAATTTAAGGCCCAGATCCTACAAACACTTAGGCGCCTGCTTAATTTTAAGCATGTGAGTATCCCGTTGACTTTAGAGAGATTACTCACATGTGTAAAGATAAGCACGTGTTTTTAGGACCAGGGCTCTAAAGCCCAATTTAAAACCAAACAAAAACCTATATTTAGTCTGAACAAAATCTCCATGCTTTTGATGGGATTTTGCATGGCAAGTAGTAAAATCAGTTGTGGGAAAGCTATAGGGCTCTCCTGAAGAAGCTTAGGAAGGAATCAGGCAGTATATGATACAAGCCACTGTGTAGGAAGCAATGAAGCCTGGTGACGTTCTCTAAGAGAGAAAATCGTGCTGGGATTTTTTAATTGATTTTTTTTAAGTCTTTATTTTTTAAAAAAATTAAAGAAAAAGTAAACCAAAAATAGTACACGGAGCAAGACATTTACAGTTAATAATGTGAACCATATTACCAGCATCAGAACAGAGGCATGCTAACGTACACATCTGTTCCTTATGGCTCATGCTTTGTATTATGGTTCCATTTATAAATAGTTTCTTAGTGCATGGTTAATAGATGTTTTAATAGATGGTTAGTCAGTTGTCATAGTCCAAAAGGTTGCTGATCACCATGGTTTATAATATCTATGATACCTTCTACTGATGTGTTTATAGCAGTCTGTAACACACACTGTTCATGTCTGTAAATTATGACAGCTGATGATTTATTAACTCTTTAAAAGCCCTAGATAAATGAAACCTTAATAGAAAGTGTGACTGTTTCATGTATTTAGCTTATTTCTTTTATTTCTTTGTTTCAGAAAATTAGACGGAGTGAGTATAGATTCTTGGTTGGGGAACAAACCTAAAAAAGTTGGGAAAGAATTGTCAAAACCTTGTATTCTGTGCTGTGAGGCTGTCCCATTGTGCTTCCTTTGAAAATAGATGTCTTGCTGCTAGGTAGAGACCATGGTTATGAGTAGAGCAGGGCAAAAAAAAAATCAGTACATAGATTAGTTGCAGAAGAATTTTTGGATCAATCTAAAATGTTCTCCAATTCCATGAACAATTTTGGCAAAATTAAAGTGGGGATGGGGAGGAGGGATATTCTGAAAAAGTCAAAATATTTCATTTCAACATTTTAAAAATGAAACTTTTCAACTTTTTGTTTTTAAATTCATCTAGATTTAACAAAAAAGAGAGGGAGAAAAGGGGAACGATGGTGGGGCTGGTAAAAACAAAACAAAACAAAACAAACCCCTCCAAACTAAAAGATTTTGTTTCACTTGAAACTTTTTTTTTTCTTGTTTGGCCACTGAACCAAAAAGTCATTTGTTTGTCCAGATCTAGTTATGAGGAGACTTTCTCTCATTTGCCAGCTTGTTGGAGGGATTAGTTGGACTGCATAACACAGGCCTATTTAAGCGTGTGCATAATTGTTTGGGGGATCAGAGCCTAAAGCTAGTAATAAAGGTAAGGATTATTTCTAAATAGATGAGTTCTACACTCAGAGTAAACCAAGCAAAGCAAAGACATTTAGAAGAGGAAAGACCGACATTGTCTCTACCTTTGTCAGATGCTGTTGTCCAAGGGATGGCAGCACATATGGTATGAAGATCATCCACTGTTCTGAAATCCTCTTACCTAGACACAACAGGGTAAGGTGAGGACAGCGTGCCAGCTTTAGCTCTGAATTTCCTTGGTTTCACTGATTTAAGCTAAACTCTTAAGTACCTGGAAAATAGAGCTGTATGGGCCTGATCTAGAGAAATCAGTGGGAGTCTTTTTGTTGGCTTCAATGGACATTGGACCAGTCCCTATGTTTGCACACTTCCTGACCACTTTCTGGGTGAAATACTTGCAAGCTGCATGGAAACTTTTTTAAAGCACCATAATAGAGACTCAATTTAAATGTAAACCCAAAATTTAAAAAATTGTAAAAGGGAAAAAATGCCACCATGGTTAAAAACGGAGTAAAAGAGGCAGTTAGAAGCAAAAAGACATCCTTTAAAAATTGTAAGCCAAATCCTACTGGGGAAAATAGAAAGGAGCATAAACTCTGGCAAGTCAAGTGAAAAAGTTTAATTTGGCAGGCCAAAAAAGACTTTGAAGAACAACTAGCAAAAGACATGCAAACTAACAGCAACAAATTTTTTAAATGCATCAGAAATGGGAAACCTGCCAAATAATCAGTGAAGCCATTGGATGATTGAGGTGCTACAGGAGCACCCAAGGAAGACAAGGCCACTGCGGAGCAGCTAATTGAATTCTTTGTATCAGTCTTCACTGCAGAGGATGGGAGATTCCCACACCTGATCCATTCTTTTTAGGTGACAGATCTGAGGATCTGTTCCAGATTGAGATGTCAGTAGAGGAGGTTTTGGAACAAATTGATAAATTAAACAGTAACAAGTCACCAGAACCAGATGTCATTTACCCCCGAGTTCTGAAGGAACTCAAATATGAAATTGCAGTACTACTAACTATGGTATGTAGCTATCCCTTAAATCAGCCTCTTTATTAGATGACTGAAGGATAGCTAATGTAACGCCAATTTTTAAAAAAGGCTCCAGAGATAATCCTGACAATTACAGGCCAGTAAGCCTAACTTCGGTACCAAGCAAATTGGTTGAAGCTATAGTAAAGAACAGAATTATCACACTCATAGATTAAAACAATTTGTTGGGAAAGAGTCAACATGGCTTTTGTAAAGGGAAATTGTGCCACACCAATCTATTAGAATTCTCGAGGGTGTCACCAAACATGTGGACAAGGATGATCCAGTGGATATAGTGTACTTGAACTTGCAGAAAGCCTTTGACAAGGTCCCTCACCAAAGACTCTTAAGAAAAATAAGCAGTCCTGGGATAAGAGGGAAGGTCATCTCATAGATCAATAACTGGTTAGAAGATACAAAACAAAAGGTAGGGATAAATGGCCAATTTTCACATTGGAGAGAAATAGCAGGGTCCCACAGGGATTTGTACTGGGACCAGTGCTGTTCAACATATTCATAAATGATCTGCAAAAAGGGGGTAAACAGTAAAGTGGCAAAGTTTGCAAATGATACAAAATTCCTTAAGATAGTTAAGTTCAAAGATGACTGTGAAGGGCTACAAAGGGATCTCTCAAAACTAGGTGACGAGGCAACAAAATGGCAGATGCAAGTCAGTGTTATAAATGCAAAGTAATGCACATCTGAAAACATGATCTCAACTACATATACAAAAACATGGGTTCTAAATTAGTTGTTACCACTCAAGAAAGAGATCTTGGAGTCATTGGATAGGTCTCTAAAATCATCTGCTCAATGCTCAGCAGTAGTCAAAAAGCTAACAAAGTTAGGAACCATTAAGAAAGGGGTAGATACTAAGATGGTAAATATAATGCCACTATATAAATCCATGGTACACCCACCCCTTGAATATGGCATGCAGTTCTAATCACCTCAACTCAAAAAAGATATATTAGAAATGGAAAAAAGTGTAGAGAAAGGCAACAAAAATGATTAGGGGATATGGAACAGCTTCCATGTGAGGAGAGAGAGAAAAGACTGAGACTGTTCAGCTTGGAAAAGAGATGACTAAGGGGGTGGGTGATATAGTAGAGATCTATATAATCATGACTGGTGTGGAGAAAGTGAATAAGGAAGTGTTATTTACCCCTACACATAACACAAGAACCAGAGGTCACCCAAGGAAATTAATAGGTAGCAGGTTTAAAACAAACAGAAGGAAGTACTTTGTCACACAATGCCAGAAGTATAACTGCATTCAAAAAAGAATTAGATAAAGATTAGATTAGATAAATTTGTGGAGGATAGGTCCACCAATGGCTATTAGCCAAGGTGGTCAGGTAGGCAACTCCATCCTCTGTCCCTAAGCCTTTGAGAGCCAGATGCTGGGACCGGAGAACAGGAAATGGATCACTCAATTATTGCCCTGTTCCGTTCATTCCTTCTGAAGTATCTGGCTTTGGCCAGTATTGGAAGACAGGATACTGAGATAGATGGACCACTGGTCTGATCCAGTATGGCCATTCTTGTGTTCTTATGATATTGTTGCTCAATGCTTATACAGTGTTTGTTTCTCCTTTCTACAAAATGGGCAAACAGGCTTTATAGGAATCCTAAATGAGAGCCTTTAAAGGAGGATCTTGGCAAGGGATGCGACTTAAGCAAACTATGCTTTTGTAATGAGCAAAGGAAGGGAGAAAGGGGCCTGTTGATGGATGGGCTAGCTGACCTACTGATCTCATAGAATCATAGAATCATAGAATATCAGGGTTGGAAGGGACCTCAGGAGGTCATCTAGTCCAACCCCCTGCTCAAAGCAGGACCAATTCCCAACTAAATCATCCCAGCCAGGGCTTTGTCAAGCCGGGCCTTAAAAACCTCCAAGGAAGGAGACTCCACCGCCTCCCTAGGTAACGCATTCCAGTGCTTCACCACCCTCCTAGTGAAATAGTGTTTCCTAATATCCAACCTGGACCTCCCCCACTGCAACTTGAGACCATTGCTCCTTGTTCTGTCATCTGCCACCACTGAGAACAGCCGAGCTCCATCCTCTTTGGAACCCCCCTTCAGGTAGTTGAAGGCTGCTATCAAATCCCCCCCCATTCTTCTCTTCTGGAGACTAAACAATCCCAGTTCCCTCAGCCTCCCCTCATAAGTCATGTGCTCCAGCCCCCTAATCATTGTTGTTGCCCTCCGCTGGACTCTTTCCAATTTTTCCACATCCTTCTTGTAGTGTGGGACCCAAAACTGGACACAGTATTCCAGATGAGGCCTCACCAATGTCGAATAAAGGGGAACGATCACGTTCCTCGATCTGCTGGCAATGCCCCTACTTATACAGCCCAAAATGCCATTAGCCTTCTTGGCAACAAGAGCACACTGTTGACTCATATCCAGCTTCTCGTCCACTGTGACCCCTAGGTCCTTTTCTGCAGAACTGCTACCTAGCCATTCAGTCCCTTGTCTGTAGTAGTGCATGGGATTCTTCCGCCCTAAGTGCAGGATTCTGCACTTATCCTTGTTGAACCTCATCAGGTTTTTTTTTGGCCCAATCCTCTAATTTGTCTAGGTCCCTCTGTATCCGATCCCTACCCTCTAGTGTATCTACCACGCCTCCTAGTTTAGTGTCATCTGCAAACTTGCTGAGAGTGCAGTCCACACCATCCTCCAGATCATTAATAAAGATATTAAACAAAACCGGCCCCAAGACCGACCCTTGGGGCACTCCACTTGAAACCGGCTGCCAACTAGACATGGAGCCATTGATCACTACCCGTTGAGCCCGATGATCTAGCCAGCTTTCTATCCACCTTACAGTCCATTCATCCAGCCCATACTTCTTTAACTTGGCGGCAAGAATACTGTGGGAGACCCTATCAAAAGCTTTGCTAAAGTCAAGGAATAACACATCCACTGCTTTCCCCTCATCCACAGAGCCAGTTATCTCATCATAGAAGGCAATTAGGTTAGTCAGGCACGACTTCCCCTTGGTGAATCCATGCTGACTGTTCCTGATCACTTTCCTCTCCTCTAAGTGTTTCATAATTGATTCCTTGAGGACCTGCTCCATGATTTTTCCAGGGACTGAGGTGAGGCTGACTGGCTTGTAGTTCCCCGGATCCTCCTTCTTCCCTTTTTTAAAGATGGGCACTACGTTAGCCTTTTTCCAGTCATCTGGGACCTCCCCTGATTGCCATGAGTTTTCAAAAATAATGGCTAATGGCTCTGCAATCTCATCCGCCAACTCCATTAGCACCCTCGGATGCAGCACATCTGGCCCCATGGACTTGTGCACGTCCAGTTTTTCTAAATAGTCCTGAACCACTTCTTTCTCTACAGAGGGCTGATCACCTTCTCCCCATCTGTGGTATGGGAGGAGAACAGTGGCTGATACACTGCGGAAAACAATAAGAAAAATATTTGTGGAGGAAATAATTAAGTCATTTTGCTTCACCCAGAACTGGTTTTTAAACAAACCAAAAGAGTTCCAATATTTTTGTAATATTTCAGAAGGTGTTGGCCATCTGGGAAAAATAAGGTGATTAGAAATGTAGTGTTAAATTGAAAGGTAGAGTTTGTCTGATGTACTATAGATTTTTTTTTTTGCCCTTGTTAAATTCCCAAAGCACGCAAAAGGAACAGTGCACATTTTTGAAGTTGATAGGTATTACAATGGAAGGGCTGGGGCCCAGAGGGATCAGGAAGTAAGGCTGGCAAACAAACAAAAAATCTCCCTTTCTGTCTCTGTAGTACAATTATTTCAAGGGAAGTCCCCTTCACCTGGTGGTGAAAATCATTACAAGAAGATTTACAGTGCATCACTATTGATCAAACTTTCGTACTAAGAGATAATTGTTCAAGGTCTGCAAGCCTACTGCATAATAGGACCTTGTGCTAGATGTAACAAGTCATGCATAGTGCATAGCAGAATCCTCCACCCATTTTGTGATCTGTGTTAAAGAATGTGACTTCAGTGTGCTCTGGATCAGGCCCTTCACATGGCTGTTTGTTTAAGTCTCCATAAAAATGAATTCATCAGACTATTGATGCAACAGGTACATGAATATCAGAAGTCAGATAGTGGGAATATTCTCTACTCAGCCTGTTCACAATGCTAGGCTCACTCACTGGCTGCTTCTCCTAAAACGATCGTCATTGTAACAGTTAATAATGTTGCCATTCAAAATGTCATTACTAGCATCAGAGAAAAAACAGTGAGAAAATGGAAAAAGTTCCCACCTCTCAGTACTAATGGTCCTGATCCTCCTTTGCCCTGCGCTTCATGCAGTCATTTACATCAAGGCAAAGTGAGTCTAACATACTACCCAACCAGAGCAGTAGGTACATTGTGGCTAACATTTACACAAATTGCTGTGAGGTGTATGTATGTTACTTGCCCAAACAAGTGTGCATTTGGTGTGTTCAGTGGACTGAACAGGTCCATCTGTGTGTACAGGTCAGATCTGGCGATGCTTTGATTATAGATTTTACAACGGTGAAATGGGGTACTGTCTGGGGACTATCTAATACTTGTTACTACTGATGGCTCTTTTTGTTGCTGTTGATGTGAAGTGTTGTTATATTTTTTTTGGCCTAAATTGAATTCATTGTACACACCCAATAGTCCTTTGTTTAATGTGTGATTCAGCTTCCCAAAGTAACTATGTAAAAATAGCACCTTCTCACTTGGCAGATCTCCTTCCTCTGTGTATTTAACCTTTCTGCTTACTCATAATAATGATAGTATGAATAACAAAGTAAGATTTTCCCCTTATTTATCATTGTGGGCTCCACAGAACACATACATCTTTTGAAGTGCAGCTGGATTTTTTTTTCTGGTTTGTGTAGCCACACATTGATTTACTTAGTTACAGTTGCAGAGCCACCTGTTGTCTTTATGTCTGCAGCCACATCAAAGTCACTTAGCCTGAGGAATCTTTCTCTACTCAGGAGTGGTACCTGAGCCACAGAGAACCCAGCCTGATTTTCAGATCTTAGCCGGCATTTGCAGGGCTGCCAGTTAGGAAAAAATATATTCTAAATGGAGGAAAATCTGATGTGGAAATGATTGGGACACAAGTGTGGAACCCTAGAATGCCATTTGTACCAAGTCACTTCAGAGTAGAACTACACGTTAACTGGAGTATTGGCACTTGAATTGGCAATGCCATTTTTCTTTAACTTTTGGAGTTATATGGGTAAAAGAGTTCACAGCAGACATTGTAACATCAGAGCCATTTAAGTCCCTGATCCTGTAAACATTTAGATAGAGTTTATTATAAAAAGATTACAGAAAAACACTGCCAGCTTGTATGAGTCTTGGGATCTCTCCTTCCAGTGATGAACAAATTCTTGGGAGAAAAGCTAGTTATGCTATTGACTATATATATGTGAGCATATATAACCATACAGAGAAAGTAACCGTTGCCTTGAAGCTTAATCTAAAAGTGAACTTTTAAAATGTCATGGCCTAAAAGGGAATGCTGAAAAATTGTTCACTAAACCTTTAAGGAAGAAAAAACAAAAACAAATAAATTTGCCAGTGCAGTCCTAGTGGGGTTGTTTGAAGAAAGTGGGTCAGGTTTCAGGAAGGCTCTAGTTTGGTGTGACACCTGGAGCTCAGGAATGCAAGCTGGTGGTCAAGCTTCTACTGGACAAACACAGAACTCTGAAGCACTACAACTGTGCCTGCCAGTTGCATCGCTCATTGCTAACAAAGCAGCCACTTTTGCAGAGCTATAGCAAGAAGTCATCCACTATATGCAACCAACACAGATGTTTAGCTTGAGCCATCTCAATTTCCAGGGAGGGGCTCCTGACAGTATTTCTCTGTGTGAAATAGTTAATGTCGTACCTGTCTATTTCCCCAAGGCCTTAGAGGATGTGGAGGTGGGTATCTCCAAGAAGTACTGGTTATTTTTAAGGTCTGATCTTTGGGTTGGTTAATCTCGGCTTTATGTGCGTGGACATGCTGCTGGATTTGTAATTGATTTGCATGGAACTTTTTATTGTTTATCAAAAGCACCTAGATCTTGACCTAGATGCTTTTTATTTGTAGGTAAATTAAAATAAGTATGACAAAACATAATGAGTTCTGTTAAACCTTTTGTTTCGGGGGAAATCAGTTACATAGGCAATGATACATGGGGAAAAATACTTGACTCTACTTAAGTGTAAAACAAAATATCATGGGCCGTGATTTACAAAATGTATCCCTAAAGCAAGGCTCACAAAATCCACATTTATATGCTTGAGTAAGTGGCTTGATTGTCAGAAGTGCAGTCCCTAAGGACGTCTCAGTTTAAAAAAAAATCTCCATTCATGTGAGCACACACATTATTTTCCTAGGCTCTCATCTTGCCCTCACCTGCACATATGAGTAACTTGATACTCAAAAGTGGTCCCATTCAACTCAATCACAAACTTAAGTGTTTGCAAGATCTAGCTTTTATTTGGCTCACAGGAAAGTGCAATTCGATTCTAAGCACTCATGGCCAGATTCTGACGCCCTTACTCTGAGTTCTCCCATTGCAGTCAATGAGAGCACTTGTCTTGTCAGGTGCTACGCTGCAGGAATAAATGTGCCAAATTCTGGCCCACAATGAACAGAGTTTATCATAAGAAAAGAAAAAAAAATCATTCTCACCAGCATTTACAAACTTTTGGGTCTTTCTTCCCCATGATAAAGAATTTTTTTCAAAGCCTAATCCCACTGTCGGTGAAAGTGGAATCAACCATCTATGACCATTAAAGTCAGTGGGAGCTTTCCCATTGACTTCAATGAGAGTAGGCTCAAGCTATAGTTGTTCAAACCAATCACCTGCTCACCTATTGGCTATCACTAAACTCAAAGCTCATAGTCTTCCCATGTAAATGTCACAGCTCCTTGAAAAGAACGAAGTAGAAAGTTCAGCCTTTGGAAAACACTTCTTACAGTCCAAAGCAAAAAAAGATCCTGGATTGCAAAAACCGTTTTTGCTGAGGGCCATAATTTCCATATAAATATTTCATACTCTGAAGCTGCAAAATAGTGATGCACAAGATGCTGGTTGGTAGGGATTCTGAATTAGTAAACTGAGGAGTTAAGTACACATGAAACAACGAACATAAATGGATTTTATTTATGTAAGCTATTTTGCCAGTTTCCTCTTTAGTCTTACTTCAATTCATCTTTATGATGAAATAAAGTGTGCATCAAAGTGATGCGAAATTAACTTTGGAGGATCAAAAAATAACTAAATACATTTAGCGAGTTTCAAACCTTATGTTGCCTGGAAACAAGTAACACTATGGACTTTCTCATAATTATGTAAGTAAATGCCTAATCTTTTTCCAGAGCGCAATGAAGATTTTTCTATTGCTGATAGGATACACTTACTGCAAGGAAAAAAGATAGAAGAAACCACATGTCAGGTAAAAGAAATATGTTATCCATTCAGCATCTATACTCTAGCCACAGAAATAGCATATTTCCTATATCTATTTGATTTTATAATTGTTGTGCATCTGTATTTGGGAAGTGGAGTTTCAAGGAAGAATCAGATGATGATTTGTGTTACATACCACTTTTATTATGTAAACCATATGTGCTTTAATGCTTTACAGACTTGTTTTTCAAAGTGACTAGGTATCTGTTAAATTGGAATTTTATCTGACAAGACCTGTGCTAAGATCTTAGAACAATCTGGCACACTCCACATTGGTGTATGTGTCCTAATACTTTCTGAATTTCTATAAACATGTACTGTCTCTCCTGACACTCCTCTTCATAAGACTACATTAATTAGCCCACTAGTATGAGCAATTAAGGAAGTCTGACCCCGGGGCCTGCATAATAATAACATAAAAGTAGTTAACAACCTGTCATCAGTTGGTGCAAGCTGAGAAGCAGAGCGGCACAGGAGGAATAGGTGTAGCTAGTGATGGCTCAGGAGTCACAAGAACGTTTTTTCCCCACTTTTATTTCACTTCCAACCAAGAATTTCCCTTCCGCTGTTTTCACTTAAAGGGCCAGATCCTCATTAGGTGTATATTGGCTTAGCTCCCATGACTTCAATGGAATTACGCCAGCTTGCACAAGCTTGAGGATCTGGCCCAAAATATTCCAAAGCACGTAATGTAAGCAAGAACTTAAAAACCTGCGATTTTGGTGGATTTCTTTTTTCAGTACTGTAGTGCATCTGGATGCCAACAATAAACACTGTGGAAGGCTCCTACGTGCGCTTTCTCCACTCGGAGTAAACCCTACAAGGAACAGTCCCGTTGGTTCTGGTTCTTAAAAGGAAAGAACATCCTAGTTGCAATCTCCCACCCTGAGGGCAGCGGGGATGGTACACAGAGCAGGTCAGATCCATCCTGTAGCTGTGCTCTGCTCAGCTCCCATGGTAGATCAGAGATGACACATTACAGTAAGTAGAAGTTAGGGTGTCCCTGGGAAGGAGAGGGAGATTGGTGACTGGAAAACTGCTTTGGTCCTGCCTCCTTCTGCTTCCCCTCAGAGCCCCTTCTGTAGCAATATTGTTGGCAGAGGGAGTGGGTCTTATTCCAGTGTCTCCCACAAAAAGCAGGTATGGAGGGTGGGAGGGTTGGCTTCCTTCACCCCTTGTTTCTCTCTGGGCTTTCTGTTCTCTTCCTCCCTCTCTTGCTGCTAAGTATTAGGAAGCTTCCCTGGTCTCTGCCATCCCTCATCAGTGCAACAGGATTTGGGGTGTGCTCCACAATTCTTTCTCTCCTCTCATTCCCATCCGTTTGGGGGATCTATGGTACTGTTCCCCTACCCCAGAGGAGCAGCAACTGGGGTGTCTCTTGTTGCTTCCTGGATGGATTCCTAGGAGCTCCTTCTCAGGCATCAGAACTAGAGACGAGGTTTATTTTTGCTTTGAGCCTAGGAATCTCCTAGAGGCCTTTGAAACACCACAAAAAACTCTAGCCAAACACTTTAAAAATGGCCTCTAATTTGGGCTGCCTCCATTTTTGTTTTGATCTCTCAAAGGAAGCTGGAGCACCTCTAAGTTTTGATGCCAGTTTGAGACTTGCAAGATATGATTTTTTTTCCAGTGGCTGATTCTGAAAATATTGGCCTTTTTATGGATTTATTTTAGAATAACAACTTTACTGAACGGTTATTACCCCTGCCATCTGTGAGAGTGAGTGAGGCTCAGTGTAAAATTGATGTAGTTGCCTTTTTTAAGTCTCTGAAATGTTGTTATCATCATTTTTCACTTCCACTTTTTGTCCAGGATCTGAACTGGAAGAGCCCAACATTGTGGGAATGTTGAATAGAATAAGCAAACATTTTATTATTTCTCTCTCAACTTTAAAAATAATCTAATAGACTTCTCTGACTGCTTTTAAAACTTAAATCCCTCTTCAGCCTACAACTTGATGCCTGATTTTATTCCAGGACTACATGAAAAGCCCTGAAAAAAGGGGCGTGCAAGGGAAATACAGTTTGAGGTTGAGCAGCACGAATGGCCCTGCAATAATTATAGTTTACTATAAAGCGTATCTCATGGAAGCTTTACTCTCAGCATTTATTTTCATATCCTTGTTCTTGTTTGTTCTTCTCTGGCAGCACTCACTTGATGGCTCAAACCCGTTGTAGCATATTGGGAAGGATATAAAATATGAAATAATAGTCTTTGGGCTAATACATTTTCAAAAATGTTTCATGCCTCATTTCTCATGTAAATTCTTAGATTGCATTCAGCCTTCAAAATGTCATTCATATTCATGAAGAAAAGAGGGCTAGCATTCATTACTTTCACTGATAAGCTATAAGCACTGTCAGGCATGCCCACCAGGGACTGCATCAGTGTTTTCTCCATGATGTTCCTATCATGGGGACATTATGACCAGAGGAATGGTTTATGGACACATGATAAAAGCATGTGGTCTGTTCTTTTCTTATTTCCTAGACCTCTGAGAATCCTTCCACTCCTGCATTTTTAACCTTATTCAAACTCACACCCTCAAGGTTCTTCATTCTCACCCTCAAGGTCCTTCCAGCTAAAGAGGCCTGATGGAGACACTCTTTGGGAATCATTAGTGCCATTCCTACATCAGCTGGAGGAATCATTGTTGAGAATAGTCTGGTTCTCTGTAGCATTCCCAACCCCTAACAGTCTGGAGGGTGGAGAATCGAGACCCGAGCATCCCAGCTGGCAATGTACAACTCTGTCACTAGATCAGTGGGCTAACCCCTGATCTGCTCATATATGCAATGATGAACCCAACTTGCGATCAGCAGAAAGGGAAAATAATCTTAGTTCTGAGACAATTGATGAAATAAACACAACACCAAACTGCCTTCTGACAAATCCAAAATGCTGAAGTGTCAGATACAGTTTTTATACACAGGCAGTACAACTTGGAGAGCTTGCAGAGCTCTCACAGTTCTGTTTTATAACATTTGCTCTTACATTCATGTTTTTTTTCATATACTATCTATTGGGGTTTTTTTCCTTATGGTCAAGGTGATGACTTATGAACAGTGGATCCCACCTCGAGTTCACGGTCTGACTGAGCCCAGTAACAGTGAAATGGTGAGTTATGATCAGAACTTTTGTATTTTTCCTCAAATGAGAATGTTCTGCAAGAGTGGATAGTTTGACCAAGATTTCTTTCAAAATTTTGCGATCTGAAATCCAGTGAAAGCCCTCTTTCCAGATCTACAGTATTAGTGGCAGTGATTATATCCTTTATGGAAACAGAATTTCTAATTCCTGTTAGGTGTTCTTTCCTCATGGAACCACACATCTGTTGCCCCCACCATCAGCCCTGCTTAGTTAGGCCAAATGGTAGGTTGAGGCCCAGGGTTAAAATAGCAAGATTACTGAAAGGTCAGGGTTGAGTTTCATGAGCAGGGATGTGTGAAAGAATTTTTCACAGTACTGCCTGCATCATGCCTGACCATTGCTCTAGTAACTTTCCTGAGTACTATATTAACCCAATTTTCTTGATTTAAAAAATCAGCACATTTTGCAAATCAGTTCTACCATACAAATGCAGCAGCAAATGTTTTATCATAGCATAGAATTCACATATTTATAGCCCATCTGGAAATTACATTGGAAACTACCAATACTTTCCAAAGAAATATTATAAAAATATTTCTCATAGTTAGATCATCATAATACTACAGACAGGAAGACAGGTTTATTTACTCTGTTATGTTTAGTTTGCATTTTTGCAAGGCTAATAATTGCTATGTAGTTGCATAATTATTTGGGACCTACAAACTAGTTTAGGAAATAATCACACAGGCCAGATTCTGCCATGCTTATTCATGCTGAGAAACACCATGCTTCACAAGTAATCTGACTGAAACCAACGTAGTTTCTCCCCAAATTAGGTATTACTAAAAGTGAGTAAGGGTGTTAGGATCTGGCTGATAGTGCAGTTAACTTTTATTTCAAAATGCTGTTTTATCACCAGATTAATCCACCCAACAGCTGTGGGAGTAGGGCTGTCCAATGTATTTGTTGGGAATAATTTATCGGGCCAAATGTAACCCTTTTCTGTTCACATATTTTTCATGAATAGACTTTTTAATGTTTATAAATTTATTATTCATTAGTGTTCAAACTGTGTATGCAAGTAAAATTCAACTAATGGGTGGGTTGTTTACTTAGACTACTCATTACTAGTTATTTGTGGTGTGTGATTAGTCACCTAAATGACATAGTATTTCTGCATGACTAAAACTTGTTAAACTGGAGAATAATGAATATGCATGTGTGCATAAAGGCTCTTTCTCTGAGGTAATTATGGTGGGGAGAAAAAGCCATTCCCCAATGTTTGTGCAAAAACAAATACTCACCCAGAGTACGGGAACGGGGACTAAAAGGAGTCCCAAATGTGGTTGAAGTGAACAGCTGTTTGGAATTCAAACATCTGATTATGAACACTGTTTTTCAGTATTCACCCAGTGCTCTCTGTTAACTATTATCCTAGTTTTAGGGAGGGGAAATGCAGAAAGGAGACTTCCTCAAGATCAGGTTGCATTATCATCAGAGCCAGTAGAACAAGTAGTTCTTGTCTCAGCAATCCTGAGCTGAGACTAGCTGGGATGCTGATTCTCACTTAAAATAAGTACCCAGTAGAATCTTTGCCTGATACTGGAATCAAAACTTTAACATTTTTTTCACACCTTCACTTGGTGGTGATGGCCAAGTGTTACAAAGAAATTATAAAAAACAGCCATGAGATGGCTGTTCTTGTGACACTTGCCCACTCATCAGGAACAAGTAAGCACTAGAAATCTTACAGAATAGCCAACTCTCATGAGATTCAGGGCTTTGGCAGCATAGTTAACTCCCAGTATAACTTGAGAGTTACCCCTCACCCAACACCTGAACATGCACAATAATCTCTAGCTTGATCAAGCTAGCTGGTCCATCAGGGTGATGGATTGGAGCTTGAATGCCACCAAGATTCAAGCTAGTAGTGCGGTAGGGACTCAACTTCAGTGTAATTTCTAGAATAAGACAATTCAGCTATGTTAGGATAAGCAGCCAAACATTTGGATTTGGATGCTTAGTCAAAGCAAAACTCCAGATCTTCTAAAAGCTCCCCTGCCACTAATAGATATTACAAGGTTATCTGTGTCCATACCAGATAGCTATTTTGTTTATTATTACATTTAACTAACATTAGACACTCCCCAATAAGTGCTTTTTAAAAAAAACAAAACAAAAGAGGATTGCACTTTATCCATTAGTAAAATTATCTGAGTAGATTATGCGCCCTTTTATCTTGATGTCCCCTAAACATAAATCCCAGATCAGAACCCCAGATCAAAAATTCCTGGGCCTGACTCTGCATTGCCCTTGTGTAATCATTGACACCTGTGCAAAGTGAGTGCTTATCAGAGTTCTCCACTCACACACAAGTGTTAACATTTTACACTCCCTTTGGCACATGCTTTGCAAAGTAGATTCACGAGGTCCCAGACAGGGAGAGAATTAAATCCCATATTTCTGTACTGGTGTGAACCAGAACCTGAATCTGAACATGCTTGAGCTGTGGGGGCTTTGAAATCTGACTCAGAACCTACCGGGTGTTTGGATTCAGCCAAAGACTTGCACTGAGAACTCAGGTCCAAAGTTTTGGACTTCTCACTGTATTTCTCATGAGAGGCTCTAGGGCTGGGTTCTCAGCTGGAGTAAGCTAGCATAGTTCCACTGAAGTCAAGGGAGCTATTCTAGTGCTAGGGAGCTGGCTTCTAATGCCTAAATTATATAGAATGTACAAATATTGAAACTCATTTAATCTTTCAGACAGTGTTCTGATGAAACGTTTCTCTGAGTTATGCTTGGTTCAACACAATTTCTACTATTCTATGACATCTCAAGAGCATATTTAGTCTATAATTTTTGCTCCATTATTTTTTTCAGTCCTTTAGCCCTGTCCATTTCTTATAAACTCAATGCAACTTGTGCACTGCAAGGGCTATAGTTTAGGTTGCAAATCAACTTTGATTAGAACTTGCTTAGGATTTAGTACTTTGTGGGTTTGCCAATGGCCACTATTGTTCCAGCAAGACAGTGAAACAAAGTCACAATGCAGTACCTTCCTTAAAAACACCATTTGCCTTTCCACTGCACATTTAGTGAGTGTTTATTTCTGCTTGCAGCAGTTTCAGGGTTCAACACACCAATATCTGAACTGCTGGCATCCAAAGTGTGGAAATCTCTATTCACAAGCATTGTTAGGTTGATCCATTGAGCAGTATTTTTGAAATCTGAAATGAGTGTATGTTGTGCCTCCTTTATGATGGCTATTGCTGGATGCTACTCTGTACCGTGTGAACGTTTGTGCTCCGCAAGTGCCTCATCCTACATTTCCTGCACCAAAGTGAGAGCTGAAGGCATGTTGAATCTCTCAAGCTCAATCCTTACATAACCTACCAGTGTGCATTAATTAGACTGTGCTGGCAGAAATGATGCAGACCCGACCTCCTTTTCTGTCTTTGTCTTGGCGTGGAGGATTATGCATATGAGGAAGCAGAAAGGAACTTTGATGTGTGACTTAATTGGTGGGGAGAGTGCGACAAGGTCTGTGAATTACTTGCTGATAACATCAGCATTGGCAATTAATCATTTGTAATATTACGGAAGAGGTTTTGACATACTAGACTAAATTCTCTGTTGCTGTAAATGGGAGGCACTCCACTGAAGTCAATGGAGCTAGATCCATTTACACCAGCAGAGAATATGCATTTAATTAGAAGATCATAGTTAGCATTGTGCCAAAATCCACCATTGTAAAACACAACCATTCATAGTTTTACTCCTTTTATTTATTTATGTTTGCTGGTTTCCACTGAAAGGCAGTTACCACAGGTGCCATTTGACAATGGGAAACAGCTTGCTTGCTACTGAAACAGAGAATTTCTGCACCCAACTCCAAGGAGAAAGTCGCAGCTGGGAATAGAACTCAGGAGTTCCTGGCTCTCTATATGCCCTATGTTCAATCCACTCTATGTCTACAGTATATAATAATATAGCCATTTATATTAATAAATACCGTTTAAATCCAAACTCTCTAATAGTTACACACATAGAGATGTTACTTAATACTAGAAGCCTTTGGAACCTAAACTCCAAACTCCTGGAGGATTGTTTGTACCTAATAGGTATTGTAATAGTTTTGTGATGTTGGAAAATGCCCAGTAAATGTCTTATTTTCTGGATGACTTGAAGTTAAGCTAGGAAGAGAAGAAAGGCCCCAGTTTAGGGAAACATCCCTATTCAGGAAAGCACTTAAGCACAAGTCCAATAGCTCAACAGAGCTGAGAGGTAAGCACATGTTAAAAGTGGAGCACATGCTTAAGTGCTGCCCTGAATAGAAAAGGATTTTAAGCCCATCCTTAAATGCTTGCTTGAATTGTGGTTTCAAAAGCAAATGCTTTTGCCTGGTGATATTAATCAGTTCTGTGGAAGTTTCCACACCATTCGGAATCATCACATGTAATTTGAGGGCTGTGATATTTGGGAGCCACGAAGGTGAGCAGCATGCGCACAGAGCTAGGGCTGATGGGTCTCCTGATTTTCCCGTCAAGTTTTTTCTCGGGTTGCCCTCTTGTCATCACATACGTGACCTCAAACGTGCCGCTCGAGACTCACCTTCCAAAGCCACTGCGGAGATGATTAATCCTCATCTTGTTCACTGATCCAAAGTGCTTGGCTATGATGCTGAACTTCCTTGCTCCTCAAAATAAACAATAGAACAGGGGTCGGCAACGTTCGGCACGCGGCTCGCCAGGGTAAGCACCCTGGTGGGCCGGGCCAGTTTATTTACCTGCTGACACGGCAGGTTCGGCCAATTGCGGCCCCCACTGGCTGTGGTTCACCGTCCTGGGCCAATGGGGGTGGCGGGAAGCCGCGGCCAGCACATCCCTCGCCCGCGCCGCTTCCTGCCACCCCCATTGGCCCGGGACAGTGAACCGCGGTCAGTGAGGGCCGCGATCGGCCGAACCTACCACGTCAGCAGGTAAATAAACTGGCCCAGCCCACCAGGGTGCTTACCCTGGCGCGCCGCGTGCCGAACGTTGCCGACCCCTGCAATAGACCATCTTTATAGTACATTATAATGTTTATTATTTATTCTCATTTTTATTTTGTTTTTCAATTAGGTTCCAGAATCAGACGATAATAAAGCTGAATCAATGGGAACATTAAAACGATTGCAGAAATTGGTCCGAACCAAGAAAGCCAGTATACATAGTTTGGATGATGTCAAACATGTTTTGATACCTCTCAGTAAGTAAAGAGCCATTTTAGTGTACTCGCACACATTTGGAAAATGTCACTTTGCTGAAAAAGGTATAAATGATCTTGCTTTGATCTGGGCTCTGCTGTCATTGAAAGTCACTCTAGATCCTCTTTTCAACACCTTAGATGCCATACCAAATGTCACTGCACTGCTATGATATCATAACAAAGGTGATATGTGGAAAATTATTTCCCATTACATCCATTTATATTTAGTAATAAATACTGTTTCTTGCAACTGAGGGGGCTTGTGGGGAGTTATCCTAAATAGCTGAATAGAACACTCAGGCTTTCATCTTGGGGCCATTGTGTTTTTTATCAAGTTTCTCAGCTTTATCTCACATTTTGCATGAAGAAGGCAAAATGCACAGAAGAAAAGATGATGTTTATCAGTCCTTGAGTCAATAGTAGTAGGAGGTGCCAGAGAACACAACAATCTGTGGCACAAGAAGTAGGTTTTTGTTGCAACACACCTGATTGCTTGGAGTATCCCAAAGTTGATGCCAAGCAGGTATTCTAAAGCTGATGCTGAACCCAAGTTATTTTCAAGTGCTTTCACCAGATCACCGATCAGATTGTGTAGCCATTCTTTGCCTAAAGTGCAAGCATTAGCGTAGACATATGGTGCATTTATGTATAGGGTTATTTTTAAACTAATCCCAGAAAAATGAGTTGAGATCATTTAATGAACTGCTGCCCCGGCCGGATCAGTGATGCAGTGAAACCACATGAGGAGATTCAGAGTTCAGCAGCTACTTTGAGATTTCCATGCATAAACTATGAGTAGGTAAATTATTCAGGAAAATATTCTGGTCTCTGTCAATTAGTCTCCTAAACCAAACTCACACATTGTGTGAGTATTGTATCATAATGATGTTTGTATAATGAAGTCACCATATTCAATGCAGAAATTACCATTATAATGCCCTATGGAACCAGCAAAATTCTCCAGGCTTCTGAGGGAGCAGCAAGATATTTTATCAAATGGAAAATAAATCCTGCTTTAGCTCTAGAGGATAGAGTCGTTGACCTATTAATCGGTCTTTTCCATCTCTCTAATTGCCATTATTCTTTGAGTTTATAGAGTTTTTGATTGCTTTCAGTATATACAACTCATTGGGCAACATTGCAAATGGTAGCAAACGTTCTGACTGCAAATGCAACATGTTGTAAAAAAAAAATCTTTTACATTTTTAAAGATCCACCTCAAGACTCCTGTCTCTCTGAAGAGGAGGAGGAAGCACTGATTTCCTGCATGAAACTAACCAAGTCCCAGGAAAAGAAGGTCTGGAAAGACAATGCTAGGCTAAAGAAAGAAACTGACACTAGAGCAGATTTTATTTCTGCTTCGTTGGGAAGATCTTATACTTCTAGACTGAGCAATATAGGAAATATTTCCATCCATTCAGAAACTGAATTTCAGCTATGGAGTGACTGGAAGCCCTTTCCCAATAATCAGCTCTGCCCATGTGATTTTGTGATCTCAAAAATAGAAAAGTGGGAAAATTGTACTTGTTGTTCTCATCATCCGCATCTTACTTGCTCCGTCACTGATGTGGATCTTCCATATTCATGGGTAAGTGGTTTCCTTTGCAGTTAAATGTGTCAGAAGTGGAAACTTATTGAACACCAATTTAAGAGTCACTAGAATTTAACACATGGTTATCAAAAGTGAAATAATGAGGGAGGGAAATTCAAAAGGTCAAATTCAGATCTGATGTGAACAGCTGAACTCCATTTGAGTTGCGCCCACTTACACCAAGTTTGGATTTGGTCCAGGATATACAACTTGCAACAACATAAATACCAATGGTGCAGCGGTTTTAATATTTTACACCACCATGTGATCTATCAGGGTGTTTAAACTTAGGATCTTTCTATATGTCTGTACAACAGTACATTAGGTTCTTTAGACATTCTCGTACGGCGTGATCCAAAGCCCACTGAAGTCAATGGGAGCCTTAATTGAATTAATGTGATACTAGTAATGAGCTCCAAAATTCTATCCAGAGGAATATCAGCAACCGGTGCAATTGGTAGTGGTAATGTTTGTGCCCTTTGTATCAAGAGGGACTTGATTTTGAGGAAACTTTTGTGGCTCTCGGGGATTCATGTAGCCATTGCTAGAGATGCAGAGTTTGATCTCCATTTGGAATAAGCTTTTTTAAAAAAGATTGTTTTAAGGGTTGTTTAAGGCTTCAAAGTCCCAGAGTGTGCCTGGATTGCATGGGGATGGAATGGTGCAGGGAGCCCTCCCTTCCCTTCATTGCTCAAATTTCAGCTCCTGCACTTTACACAGAGTAGGGATTGTTCCCTGCTAGCATCTACTGAGCTACTAGTTGCCGAAAGAGGTGCTGGGAAGAACCAAACAGTGGCCTCTAACCCTCACTGCGTCATGCCCATTTACTTCTGTTGTACTCGTGGTAGAGTCTGGTTCTCAATGTGCAGTGAGCACAGCCCTGAGGGAGCAAAGGCTGCTGCTGCCATCAGCTGGTGTAGTGGCCAGAGGGATACTCAGGTAACTGAAATGTTAGATCAAAGACTTCAGCCTTGTTTTGGATTATATTGAAGACAATGTGAGGTTTTCCCATTTTGCCTTGAATACATTTTTTTGTTGGGAATGCTGTAGACACGCCTCACTTAATATGAACATACGGTGGAAACATCAGTGTCCTTTCAAAAAATTCTGTTTAGCTTTTCACACAAATACTGTGGTTGAGATTTGTCCAGTGCAGGGTCAAGGTCAATTGCCAGCAAGAGTTGTTTTTTATTTCCTTTTTAGCGGGGGGGGGGGGGGGGGGCGCGGGGGGGGGGGGGGGGGGTTTGTTATTGAGCCATCTGCTTTCTTAATTAATAGTTTTCTCCCTGATTTTAATTTATCTTTGTGGGTTTAGACTCTTTAGATTCAGATTATAGAAGAGGGCGAGACATCTCATTCTCTCCGTCTGCATCCTACCAACCGGCTCAACAAAAGATTACAAGGATTAGATTTTCGGTTTTGCTTTTCAAGAATCAGTAGACGCCAGAAGTGGCTGTTTTGCATGTGAAAGAATCAGATTTAGGGGATGAAGTGGATGGCAATTTTGATGTTGATTTATCTATAACAGTAAAAATAGTGTATTTGAAAATATTGCCATCAACCCAATTTATAGTTAAGGAGTTTTAGTTTTATTGGCTTGGCTTGGCAGATATTCTCCTGCCTTTGGTCAAGTGTGAGGTGGAACAGACAGACTGAAGTAACTGTAATGCTAAAATAGATGTGGTTATGCCCTGTTTTAATGGGGCAAGAGGAGGGGAAGGGGAACACTCTACACACAAGAATAAGTTTCCAGGACTCATTTCAAATAGACATGCTGTCTCTGATCTAGTTTGGGGATGGGAGAGCACCTACATTTTAGGCTGGATGCAGTGTCATCCAGCCATGCCTTGGTTATGTACGCAAACTTGGGGACCTCAGCTTTACTTAAATCATGAATGGTTGGTGCCTAATTAAAAGGTGGCCTCATTAGTCAGCATGAAAGAAAGACATGAATCTCAATCTGACACCCTACCTTCCTGAGAGATAAGGAACAAAAAAACCCCAATGGAACCAAGACTAACTCACTCCAGGTTTTCCCTTCTGACTACTTCTCCTGCATTGTCTCTTCCTACCCACTACCTCAAGTTTCAAAACCAAGTGTCCCTTTTCCCAATTCTTCTCATCCCCAATGCATGGCAGCATTGTTGTATATTCTCAGCCATTTTAAGATGGCCTTCAAAGTGCTACGACTGGGTGCCAGAATAAGCAACTCTAGGACTGACTACAAAGGGTATTCATCTTCTGTCATGGCAAATCTGCACCTCACTGACCCATTCTATCCATCAAGATCTCTCACAACTACTAAATTGTAGAGAAACCCCAACCACATGGAACCCTTCAAACTCCTCTAGCTAAACTTTCCCCTGTCCTTCCTAATTCAGGCCATAGTAGAAGCATGCCTTGCTCTGATTCTTTCCTCTGTGAGTGTCAGAGAGAGAGAGAGAGAGAGAGAGAGAGAGAGACGGAACTAGGATCTCATGTACTGTCTCCAGCTTTATTATTATATGAAGGCTCATTATGTAGCATCAGAGCACTTTCAGATTTCAGTTCGGTAACAACGTAATATACAACCACATGGATGAATAGCTTCATTATCGGTCTATAGCTAAAGCACCATCTGTGCCTCTTCCACACGAGTTAACTTAGACACAGAGCGTTTTTCTGCATTGTTTACCCATTGAAAATATAATGGGAAATAGAGCAAAATTTTGCTGGGGACAACAGACCACCTTTTTAGCTTTTGGGAATCTCAGATGGTTTCTCTGTGCAATTATTGATATCAGCGCGTGTCCTGGAAAGATGTTATTCTTAGGAGAAAGTTTAGTATATTTAAAAGATGTACTGAATGATTCTTCAAAAATTAAAAGGTACCTATAGACACCGAAACTACTTTGCTGCATGCAACACTACTTCAAGTGTGTCGAGTAGAGAAATGAGTGTTACAGCCCAGTGTTAAATACTGTAATGTTAAGTGTCAGCTGAAAAACAGGAGGAAATAATGATCAGATGCCAGTTTAATAAGCACTTGACCTTTATGAGGGTGGTAGTTCCTTTTTTTTGGTCTCTCGCTCTTTCTCAAGCTATTCCACCAACGTCAGTTGTTTGTGGCTTGGACTTTTCTTAACACTTTGTGGATTACTAGAAACTCTTCTTGTGCTATCTATAATTTAGAAATCTTGCTATCCAGACAGGGCAATAGTCTACTTAGAAGTGCCACATCCGGAAAGCAGTGATCATAGCACTAGGGCTAACCTCCAGTTGTTAAAAAAAAAACAAAAGTTTTGTTTGGTATTTTTAACATAGTCCCATACACTGTATTCAATACAGGACAAAATAATTGCTTTACAAAATATGTTATACTATTTATTTATTTATTTATTTTATAGAAGTATTTTGATCTTGGACTTGAACAAAACAGTAGCCCAGGTATTTCTTTGAAGTATATCTTTCTAATGTCACACTTGCGATACTAATATATTCTTGGCTGGGTAACCTTTATAAGACATTGTAATGGACCATTATGTGGGTGCTATCATGAGTATTGTGGTATACCAAAAGTTTTCAGACAGCTGTGTGGCTAGCGTACTGTGACTGGGTCCCCAGAGTGCAACCTGGACTGTGGGACTGCTGAGCCCGCTATCCCACCAACACCGGCTGGCCCTCACACTGTGATGCTGATGTCAAGTTACAAGCCTCTGACAGGCACTACACTTATACAGCCATCCACAGG
This sequence comes from Trachemys scripta elegans, assembly GCF_013100865.1. Taxonomy (NCBI): domain Eukaryota; kingdom Metazoa; phylum Chordata; order Testudines; family Emydidae; genus Trachemys; species Trachemys scripta. Next base: position 173,567,157 of record NC_048298.1, on the reverse strand, counting down.
TAGGGACATACCCAACTATGTTACATGAATGATCTCCCAGCCACTCATGAACCAACAATAAAGAGACGCCAGGCAATTCCTCCCTGCTCCCCAGCCTCGCACCCCAGAGCTGTACCATCTTGCATTGGTCAGAAGCTGGCCTGTAAAAATTCATTACCCAGTCCACCCCACCCTCAATGTGGAATGGACATACGCTAGCCTTTGTAAACTGAACTGAGATTTCCCAAGCGCTTCAACCAAAAGACACTATTTTAGATAAAATATAAAACAGATTTATTTACTACAGAAAGATAGATTTGAAGTGATTATAAGTGGTAGGCTTAAAGGTCAAACTTAGTTACCTTAGGAAATAAAAATAGAAACATGCATTCTAAATCCTAAACTTTTAGTCTAAGCAAGAGTTAAATTATACAGTTTTTCTCTCCCTGACAGATGGTACAAGCAGGTTACAGTTTCTCAATATACAGACTGGAACTCTTTTCCAGCCTGGGACCAAACTTCCCTAGTTGAAATTCTTTGTCTTCCAGACGTGTTTCTGGGTGTTGAGATGAGGGGGCGAGGGATGGGGAGGAGTGAGGCCAAGTGATGCTATCACTTCTCTTTTATGCTTTCTTCAAGCTTTCTGGAAAGATATTTGTTGTGACGTGGGTTAGTTCACCCCCAAGGTGTACGTGCCTTCTCCGAGAAGTTTCACAGATAGTGGATTGTGTGTTGAGCTGTTAATCACCTGTCTGGCTACTGATGGCTACTCCTTTGATGCAGCTGAAAGGCTGGCTTGTGGGTGTTCCTGATCTCACAACGTATTTCAGTAATATATATATATAGCAATATTTCATAGCCTGGTGTATAATGACAGCACATATAATCCCACAGAATATTAATATTCAACAGATCAACACTTTTAAAATGATACCTCATAAGGAATACTTTCTATAAAACATATCATCATTGTATGCCAGTAGTGACTATGGGGGTTCCGGGGTGCTACTTTGAAGTACAGAGTGTCACACATACCAAGTACATTGTTGTGAAAGATGGTGTGGTCCATTGTGTAAAACAGTGGCCTGGGATGCAGAAGATTTGAGTTCTGTTTCCTACTGTGCCATTGAGCTGCTATATAAGTCACATAATCCCTTTTAGAAAGTTTTTTTATTCACTTTCCCACAATTGGGGTAAATTTATTAGATCCCAGTTATTACAACAGTGGCTTATTCTTCCCCATCTGCAAAATGAGAATAATAATACTTATTCCACCCTTTCACAAGGTGCTTTGAGATCTACAGCTGCTAGGTACAAAATAAGTGCTAAGTATTATTATCTCTTTCGTAATATACTTCGAGATATACAGATGAAAAGTGCTACATGAGAAATAGATATTGTTATTATTTTATTATATGATTAACTTGAAGGGAAGCTTCATACATTGTCCCCTGATACTATAGACTGGGTATCCCAAATTTTGAGGCTGCTTTCCCTCCTGTGCACCCCTGGCAACCTCTGGCCTTTCTTCTCCCAGGACCAGTTCTACTGGTCACCATGGCCACTTCCCGGCATCTTTCCTGAGCCTGTAGTTGCACAGTTGTTTCCCTGCTGACCTGCTTTCCTTCTCAGCCCTGCTCATGGCCACTACCTTGGCCTGGCTCTCCCAGACTTCAGCTGCCATCATGCTCTTCTTCCTGGCTTTCATAGCTTCCTCCCCTCCCTGCAGCAAGTTCTTGACTGCTTCCTCCAGTTTTTTACTTGCATTGTGGCATTGTCTCCTGTCTGTCACCAGTGTCTCCCACAACACACCTTTCAAGATCCATGAGTCCTACACAAACCTATCACAGCATTAGATGCCTCAATAACAACTATGTGGGTGAAACCAGACAATCAATACACTCTCAAATGAACTCTCACAGAAAAATGATAAAAGACAAAGACAACACATCATCTGTGGGTGAACACTTCACAAAGCGATCACTCTATATCTGACTTCTCAGTCCTCATCCTCAAAGGAAAGCTGCACAACACTTTCAAAAGACAAACCTGGGAGCTTAAATTCATAACTCTGCTAGACACTAAAAACCATGTACTGAACAGAGACATTGGATTTATGGCTTATTACAACAATCTGTAACCCACTAAACACCAGAGCGCCCCACCCCCCATCCCCACAAGCTTTATTTTCTCCTTTTCCCCCCTGTGACTGGAGAGGTGTTAATTGGTCACTTCACCTTGAATGGTCCCTTGAAATATGTATTAACTACTTATGCTAAACAATTTGTTCCATCTTATATTTATCTGTGGCACTCTCAGGGTATGTCTCCACTACCAAGGTTAAAGCACTGCTGCGGCAGTGCTTTAACGTGGCTGTGTAGTCATGGCATCAGCACTGGGAGAGAGCTCTCCCCACACTGTAAAAAACCACCCCCACGCAGGGAGTAGCTACCAGTGCTGGGAGCATGGCTCGGTGCACTGTCTACACTGCCACTTTACAGCACTGAAACTTGAATCGCTCAGGGTGTGTTTTGTCACACCCCTGAACAAGAAAGTTTCAGTGCTGTAAAGTGGCAGTGTAGACAAGGCCTAAGTACATGGCCCAGATCTGAATAAGGGCTCTGTGTAAGTTGGAAAGCTTGTCAACACCAACAGAAGTTGTTCCAATAAAAGATATTTCCTCACTCTTCTTGTCTCTGTAATATCCTGGGACTGACACTACAACAGTGCATACTTACTGTTCCTGATCATCATGGTTATTTTAGGTGTTACCTATTAGTTAAGTTCTGATGTGGGCCCCTGGCTGTCTTATGGTGACTAGTGACCCGATCATTATCCTCCAGGTCATTGTAGCGGGTGCAGGGCATCCAGTAATGAACAAACAGAGAAAAGAATATGCACTTGTGCTGCAAAATTTATTTTAGGAAGTCGAAAGCTTCCAGTTCTGCTTTTTGGCTGTCTCAAGCCTAGGGGACATTTAAAAGAAATATTTCTACATCACTGCAGACAAGTTAGTGTTTCCTGCTGAGCAGAACTGTGGGCTTTTTATAGTTTTTTTGGGTGTGCTATTTTCATAAGATACATGGCCATCAATTGGTTTGTTTTGGGGTTTTTTTGTTTTTTGTATTTTTACATCTTATCCCTTTTGATTGCTACAGGCCTGCCCATTGCTTCAAAAAGAATTCCAGATTAAATTTAGAATTCTTAATTGGCATGTGTGTAACTGTCATATTGGGAAATCTAAGAAGATCTTTTCTGAAATATACATTTTAAAATTGGATAACTAAAGAGCTGGGTATTATTATGATAACTGTAGTTATCCCAATTTCAGGAAGTAGCTAATATTTCTAGGCTGTGGATATTACTTATTTTTATTACAATAGCACCCAAAACGTGCTAAACTCTACACAGGAAAAAGGGCCAGATTTTCAACAGGTTTAAATCTGTGGTTTCATAGGAGTCCCCTCTACATCACCAGTACAGTAATTTTTGGCCACTTTTCCGCATAGTCATTAAGAGACAGGCTGCAACATCTCCATTTGCATTGGCCCATCTCCCTCTGTGGTTACGCTGCTCACACAACCCCACTGTGGGATTTAGGGGATGTGGAAGAGATGGTGCCCATCCCTCATCACCAGGGGGAATCTCACCTTATGGTTTTGGGTATTTTGAAATACCTTGCTGAGATTTTCAGAGCCACCTAAGGGAGTTAGACACATTATCCATTCTTTTTAATGGCAGATATGTGTGTAAATGACTGAGATTGGACCATTTCTTTTACATTCCAGGACCGTGTCTTGGAAATTTTGTATTGCTGGTGCTGCTAAAATAGAATATAATTAAGAGATTGTATTTACAGTAAGTATTTTTTAAAATAAAACTGCTAATGTCAGTTGTATTGTTTCACTGACAGCTTGTTGTAAGGGAAAGTTCCTGTTTGCCTGTTACCAGATCTGCTGGCTTTGTTTCCTACACAGTTACTTGGTTCTCCTGAGCTACAGTGATTCCTGAAAGGGAAGTGATTCCTGAATTGCAGGGAAGTGATTCCTGAATTGCAGTCATGGATCTATTTGAAGGGAAATATAATAGTTGGGAGTGTTATGTGGAAATTCAGCATTTCATATGCTTGGTCTTTGTGAATGTTATGAACATTTGCAATTAAAAAAAAAAGATGAAGGACTGATACCTGCTGCATGAAGCATGATTGAGAGTCAAATTTTAATTAAACTAAGTGCAGCTGCTGACAAAGTACTGCCAATGGAACGTACAACTTTCCCTTGGCATCTTCTAGAATTGTCAAAATGATGCAGTGATGCATACGCAAAAGAAAATTAAATGTTGTCTGGCTAGTATTTTACATACGTATGCTATTATAATACTGCCTTTCCCTGGATCATTTTCTGTTGTCAGTCTGGTATTTTATTACTGACTTTTGGGGAGATTTTTCAGAAGAACAATCTTTTTATGGTAGATCACCTCTCCTCTGACTTTGCTAAATGAAGCAGCTCTTCTGAAGAACTACACAGCTATCCTTGGATGCTATGCTTTGCTATCACATTAAATTCCTAGTTTTGACCAATGAGCCCACACCGTTTAAGGCTTATCTCCTTATGGCAGCCTGTCTCTTTAGATACAGTTCACCTCTGTACAGAGGGCTTAACTGCTGCAACTTGTCTCTCTGCATAGGGGTAAATTTTACACTTATGGCTTGACGTTACGCAAGGCCTATTAAAGTCAGTGGCAAGTGATGTTGGATCTTAAGGTTCAGGGCTACAAAGTGCTGAAGATTCTGCCCCTGATTCAGTAAAGTACCTAAGCCCTGATTCAGAAAAGCATTTAAGTATGTGTTTAAGTCTATCTTTATTCAGGACTACATTTAAGCATATGTTTAACTGTAAGCATGTCTTTAAGTCCCATTGGATCCTAGTTATTCTCTTTATTGGACTGATTTATTTTTATGCTTTAAAATTTTGCCCTCAAACCTATGGTTTAGGATAGGTGCTTCATAAATTGTATTGTGAATACAGAACTGCAGAACTAATGTAGAAATGGAGGCGAAGTCACGTGATATCAATGCTGAGCAATGGTGTGACAGGTGCAGAGAGGATTTCCAGTGCCAAGATAATATGATACCAGAGAAGAGGGGGAGGGATAGCTCAGTGGTTTGAGTCTTGGCCTTCTAAACCCAGGGTTGTGAGTTCAATCCTTGAGGGGGCCACTTAGGGATCAGGGGCAAAATCAGTAGAAGGTAGGGGGCTGGACTCAATAACCTTTCAAGGTTCCTTCCAGCTCTATGAGCTAGGTATATTTCCATATATATATATATATATGATATAATATCAGGAACATTAGTGTAAGGGCACCAGTTTAATGGATATTCTGTAATTAATATGCATAAAGATTGTCTAGTGAAAGAAGGGCTGCTGTTCTGAGAACCTCCTAAGCCCAGACAAATTTTATTCCTAGTAGGAATGGGTGAACTTATTTTGTTTAATTTCTTAATGTAAATTGAATGCTGTTGGCTTTGCATTTGGTTTACAAAGGGACAGAAAAATATCAACTGAAAAACAGTGCCAGGAAAGAGAATATCAAATTTGCTTTCTCTGATACATATGTAAAGCAAATTGCAGATTTGCACACACAAATATTCACATTAGAAGTTTAATTGCACTGTCATCCAGAAGCGATAGTCTGTGATTAAGCTGATCAATCATAACTAATCAAGGTAGCTCAAACTGCTAAAATTCAGAGAACAGTTGATCAAATAAATGTGTAGACAAAATTCACTGAATACTGTTGAGGTTGAGGAAATAATCTGATTGCATACATTTCATGAGAAGAAGAGAAAACCAAATTAATCAGAAAATGTTGCAACTTCTTGTTCAGCTCTACTTACAAATTAAGTTCAATTTTACACAACAAGAAGTAATGACAGCCAGTGAATGGGGACGGTTAAGATCATTTAAGATCATGTGCTATGCTTTGTTTTAAGCATTTATTGGTTCTTATATTTAGGTTTTCATGAGTGGTTTTAATGCTTTTTTTTTTCATTTTATTAAATATCCTCAATAGAACGTAAAATACTGAGAAAACCCTCTAGAAAAATGAATATTTACCATTTATATTGAAGTAATACCCATTAGTCCCAACTATGCTGCTAGCTGCTCTACAAACTCACAAGACAGTCCTTGCCTCAAAATGTTTACAGTTTAAGGCTCCAGTCTTGCAACTGGATCTGTGCAGGTGGAAAAGGTCAACGGTATCCACTAATTTTGGGTGCCCAATTTGAGACACCTAGGGAAGATTTTTTTTTCAGAGTACTTAGCATTACATAGCACTTTATGTTCAAAGCACAGCACCTATTGACTTCAGTTGCAGCTGAGAATGCTCAGCACTTTTGCAAATTAAAACCCAGAAATTAAGGAATAAACAATTAGTGACCATCCTTGAAGGCTTTGGTTCAAGTGAGTTGTCCAGCATCACATAGAAACTCTGGCAGAGACAGGATTAGAATCCAGTTATTCAGGGCAGTATTCAAGTGCTTTAACCACCAGATCAGCTGTTAGTACACTAGCCTAGGACTAGCAAGGCCTGGGCTCAATTCTCAACTATGCCACAAACTTCTTGTATGGCTCGGGCAAGTCACTTCTTCTCTAGACCTCCACTGTCCGTCTGTAAACTGGGGATATAATGGCACTTCCCTTCCTCACAGCCCCCGGAGTAAGTTATCACTGGCAGATATGAAACATGAGACAAAATCTGAAATATCTACCCTTTACTTCAATTTGGTGGGGCCAGAATTTTAGCAAAAGGCCCCTGCGAGCCAGGGTGACCAGATAGCAAGTGTGAAAAATCGGGCCAGGGGTGGGGGAGGGGGGAAATAGGCACCTATATAAGACAAAGTCCCTTCCTCACAGGGGTATTGTGAGAATAAATACATTATAGATTTTGAGGCAGTCATATATTTCACTGATGCGGGGAAGGGGGTGGTATATAAGTACTTTAGAGCTTCCTGCCTCATTGGCTATACAGCTTCTACCATAATGAGGCAGGGGTCCCACAAACAACCATTTCCTTCACTGCACAACTCTGACTCATACCCAGAGCAGGTCCACCCTGTGTCCTGAATGAGGCAGGGGTCCTGTGGGAAAAAATACATGATCATGTACTTTAAGACTGTATGAATACATACATGTAGGGAATCAAACCAAGGTTGCACAAGCTACTTTAATTCTGGCATTTCTCAACTTTTGAATATGTGACTTTGCAACCTTACTGTTCTTTGTGTGTGTGTGTGTGTGTGTGTGTATAAAAAAACATAAGGCTTTGCTACTTCATACAAATGTGGCGCTTTACATTTTGCTGTGTGGTCACAGGCTTAAAGACATCCTGCTGCTTCCTGAGTGAAAGGACCCTGCCTTGCAGCTGACTTTTCTTGACTATGGCTCTGAAGCACTTGTTTTCCACCCTTAGCTGATTACCAGCCAGACAGGCTGGAGGAAAGGAACAGCAGACATGTCTCCTCCCTTCACACACAAGGCTGCAAAAGCTGCTCCAGCTGTGCCCCACTTAGTTCAGCCACTAAAGATGTGGGAAAGCGGTTTCTAAACCTGTTTTCTGCCCTCTCCTTCCCTGGCATCAGCAGGATGAGGGACGTAGGACAGCCTCTGAGACATGGATAGGAGGATGGGAAAGCAAGAAGGGGATATACAGGAGGGAGTGTGGGAACAGGTGTGGAGGGGCAGAGCCACACAAGTGGTGCAACAAGGAAAGGGTCTAGGGATGGGATGGGGTGAGTAAGCATTAAGCAACAGGAAGAGGAATCAGGACCCATCAAGATAAATTGGAACCAAAAATAAAATCCCCAGATTGGTTGTTGGGGATGCAGGGGAGAGGCAGTGTTAATAGCCTGCGTCACTATCCCTTACTCAACAGAACACACCCATATTCTGAGTTAGTGTCCTAACTCATCCCTTCAAGAGATTTCACTCAAAAACAATAACAAACCATAAACCTCAGCCTAAATGTCTTCTTTGAGTTTGGCTATCCCTAAGATTTCCCTTCAGGACCCCTATGTTTGCTCCCCAATTTCCCCTGGCCCAAAGAGACATTCTGGCCCCTGTTATACTCTTGATGAAGTTAACTGGGTCTGCAATGTTAACATGATTCAAGAGTGACTGTCCAAATTTTGAATCCCACCCACCTGAAACTGCATGTGAGGAGAAAGAAGAAATACCATCTTCCATCTAGGCCAAATGACATTAAAGCTCTGCAAGAGACTACGGAGAGTTTACTCCAGTTATTCTTTTTCATGTTAGCATTTAAACAGCAGTTCTAATGATATGACAGTATGGCAACTTGTCATTCTGACATCAGTGAAGAAATTCAGCATGAGATGTTTACTGGTAAAAGATGGCTCAAACTACAAAGAGTTTCCTGACAGCAGGCTGTGCATTAGAGTTAATCAGAATTTACTTTTGTTGATCTTGATTTTAATCAGAGATAGGCAGGCAAGCAACATGATGTAGATACCTGGAAAAATCCCCAACTGCACTGCTAGTGCTTGTGCATTAAGCTGCTTTTCAAGCTACAGAATGAAACATGCTATGTCTTGTGTATTAGATTAACAGTGAGTATCTGAACATTTTTTACTTCTATTTAAAATATTATCATTGTTCTGTGGCTTTCCTACTGAGAATACATGCAGTGTATCAGCGCCTTGGGTCCTCATTCTTTCAATATATTTGTAAAGACATTTCTGACAACCTGTGCAATAGCTTGTACAATTATAAACCAACTCTTGTATAATCATGCAATTTACCTATATGAAAAATTCCTGTAGCTGATTAGTAATCCCAGAATTCACTAATGTAATCTACTAAGATGTCCTAGACATGAACATTTGCACTCTAGCTTTTAAAAGTACATCTATACTTAGCAGGTCTCTGCTGTACCTATGTTTACCTAAAGCCACACCAGAATCCCCCTGGCAGATTGATTTGTTATCTGTCTTACACACAGGAAGCAGTGAGCTGATTACAAATAATCACACAGGAAAACCACCAGTGAGGTACATTAATCTTTCCGAAATCGCAATTGTGGAATCATTACTGAGAAGTTGGATCAACCTGTGGCTATACATTTCAAAACACAAACCCACATCTCATTGACTTGGAGTTTTCCCAGCAGGAAGGCATAGACTCAAAGAAACAGGAAAAAAAAAGAGAACAAATCTGGTCTTTGCAGTTCAAAGCTGTAAAAAATGGTATCTGTGGAACATCCTACATCTGTTCTCTTTGAGAATCATTCCCTCATCATATTCTATAGAATATCTTTTCTTTAACCGGTGTTGGTTCTAAACTGATGTTGCATAAGAGTGGCTGACCTGGCCATCTAGTGCATGGGGCTACCACGGGGGGGGGGGTCAAAGTTTGACATAGAATCTTGATACTTTACTCCCTGCTTAGTATAGCAGAGGTTGGGAGCATGCCAAGGCAGTGCTCCCTGGGTCAGGAATCCGTGTTTGTCCTGCTCTCCTGGGTAGCACCTACTATTTGCATTGGGCCCCTAACCTGAGATTCAGTAGAGGATTTGGGTCTTTTCTCTACCATGTTGCATGCCAATGTCACTCCACTGACAAAGGATGAAACTGATGGCATTTCAGCCCTTCCCACTGAGACCAGAAATCTCTTCACGGGATTTTGCATAGTGTGAGTGCAACAGAGGGGCACTCTATTTTGACTCTGACTTAAGCAAGTGAAATAGCTTTCTCATTACTTCCTGTTGTTAAGAATAGGTATGTCAGTCAATAGACTGCATATAAAGACCAACATTTTCAAATGTGTCCACTTATTTTGGATGCCTAATCTGAGATATTAAGGGTCTGATTTTTTTAAAGAGTCTGAGTAGTCACAGCTCCTATAGAATTCACTAAACCGCTTCACAAGTTATAATATATTTTGTATGGGATAAGACACTTCTTAATGTATCATTGAGTAGACAGGGTTTTCAACTCTTCTAATCATATCTATAACATAGGTATGAGAATAATGTTTGGGACAGCCAACCTTCCTTTGAATACCTGTTTGAAATTAAAAGGCTATAAATCAGGGTTAATGGACACAAATCTGACATCAGGAATCATAATACTCAAAAACCAGTGGGAGAACACTTTAACCTGTCTGGTCATTCAATGTCAGACCTGCGGGTGGCTATATTACAACAGAAAAACTTCAAAAACAGACTCCAACGAGAGACTGCTGAGCTGGAATTGATATGCAAAGTAGACGCAATCAACTTAGGATTGAATAAGGACTGGGAATGGCTGAGCCATTACAAACATTGAATCTATCTCCCCTTGTAAGTATTCTCACACTTCTTATCAAACTGTCTGTACTGGGCTATCTTGATTATCGCTTCAAAAGTTTTTTTTCTCTTACTTGATTGGCTTCTCAGAGTTGGTAAGACAACTCCCACCTGTTCATGCTCTCTGTATGTGTGTATATATAGCTCCTCAATATTTATTCCACTCTATATGCATCCGAAGAAGTGGGCTGTAGTCCACGAAAGCTTATGCTCTAATAAATTTGTTAGTTTCTAAGGTGCCACAAGTACTCCTGTTCTTTTTGCAGATACAGACTAACACAGCTGCTACTCTGAAAACTGGGGGTTGGGACCCCTCAAGGGGTTGCAAGGTTATTACATGGGGGGTTGTGAGCTGTCAGCCTCCACTCAAAACCCTGCTTTGCTTCCAGCATTTATAATGGTGTTAAATATATTAAAAAGTGTTTTTAATTTATAAGGGGGGGGGGTCGCACTCAGAGGCTTGCTATGTGAAATGGGTCACCAGTACAAAAGTTTGAGGACCACTTCTATAAATCATGAAGAATGCTATTATTTCCCCACCTGTTGTTTTTAATTTCAAATGGAACCTCTTTTAAATGTCCTGGTTTACTAAATTAAGTGTATTTAATGTTACCTTTGTTGGATTTTCTTCCTCCTTTGGCAGTTTCTAAAACTAGCATTTGTATCAACCTTTCAAGGCCAAGAAGATAATTAGGTCAGCCTTCAAGCTGTTATAATTTTTCTGGTCTGTGAATGAGGAGAAGAAATAGATATGGGTGGGTACTATATTTCTTGAAATGCCTTCTTTCTTACAGTTTAACAAGTGATATGCTATAAAAAGGAAGCTCATATTATTGTTCAGACAAGTTCCCATTTATTCATCATGAAGATTTTAATGGTGGACAGAATCACATTCTAATGATCAGTGCAGTATGATTTCCTCCTAAAGTTTGCATACAGTTTAAAAGATTAAAGAGAAATGCAATACAATGCAATAATACATTTATAAAGAAAAATAGGTTTAATTACTACAAACATGTACTAATGTAATTATTGAATTACCAGGGTAAGTTCAATACTTATGGTAATATGGTTTAAACTAAATGGACTTTTTGGGTGTTGTTATCAGATGTATGAAGATGGGAAATTTACCCCTTGGAGTCCTTTATTGTTGACACCAAACAAACCAGCGCTGAATTTGTCTCCTATCTTTTAAGTGGGTAACTCTGAATTTAAAATTTGTAAACGAAAGTATTTTGTTAAGCTTGAACATGTATTTCACTGGAGTCCAGCTAACACCCAAGAATGATATTGCATTGTCTTAAAAGAAATTCTGTACCTTGTTAAGAAAACCTGCCTGGAAAAGAACACGTCAGGCATCCATTTAGTTTCCCCATTTCACTAGAATCTTTCATCATATGTTATTAACCCATCCAATATACCAGCCACCCAAACTTAACATTGCCTCCTAAAATTTGCATATTATATACAATTTGCAATTTATAACAAAATTAAATGGTAACTCATCTGAAAATTGATATCTGAGCTGTCTTATATTGATTCTTAAACAGTAAGAAAGAGGACATTTGAACAAATATAGTAACCACCCTCATCTAATTCCTCTCCTCATTCATGCATCAGAAACATTAGAAGTGCTTTTACAGGAATAAGGGAAAGGCAGCCCTTGATATGAAAGCTGTGCATCTCTTGCTGGGTTTTAACAAACGTTCTCCTTGGTTTCAGTTCACATGGTTTCTTGCCTTTTAATTTGTTTTAAGTTTCAGGTTCATTCAAACCCAGCTGTAAAAGGATAACAAATAAGAACAAAGCAGTGTCTTTTTTTTTAAGCTCTCTGCATTGCTTATGGATTCGCAAGATTTGTGAGGTTTTATTTGACCCAGAAGATGTTTGATGTGACCAGCTATCTTCAGTTTGTTATTAAAACAAAACCCAACCAAGTAATTAAATAGGGTTAGTTGAAAATGTTCAAAATTTGTAATTTTGACTAATTTCATTATCAAAAATTTTGCTACATTTTAATAAAAATTCCATTCTGTTTTTTGACTAGCTCTACAATTAAGTTTCAAAAAATCCATGCGTATCCATGTATACCAAAAAGCTTCATGTTGAGATTCTGTTGAAGGGATGTGTGGTCCAAAAGAGAGGTTTTTGTTCAAAACGGCTGGATTCTCTTACAACTTTCAACAGGAAGTCAGCAGAGTTTTGCATGGGTTCAAGTTTTGTTGGGCAGTAATTCTCAGTCCAGTCAGTTAATCCCCGAGATGCTGGAGCCAGGAGATTTCTGCTGCTTTACTCTGTCTCCTTGGCAAATTATGTTAAAATGGAAACATAAAATGAGATGTTGGTTTGGATACCCTGTGGTTCTTTTCTTCTTTAAGCATCTTAGCTGATTTTAAAGGGCTTTAAAAGGCAGCATTGGTTCCCACTCCTCATGTCACTCTCTCCTGAACTTTTTATTTTCTTTCTTTTAGTCTATTGTCAGATTTGTTTGTCCCATCTCTTCCTTTCCTCATAGTATCTGTGATGGCGCTTCTGAACAAGGGACTTGAAAGTGCTGCCTTAGGAAGTCCAAATCCTGTGGAGAAAGGTTGAGAGGTTTCCCCACGCAAAAGGCAAAGGTAGCTGTGGGGGTTTCTCCTCCTCTTCCTTCCCTCCAAACCCCCATGTAGCTGTCTCTCTTCTCTCTGCAGCCACTGAGATGGAGACCAGTTCCACGTGGCCAAGAGGCAATGGGGGAGCTAGGAGAACAGCTGGGCCACACATCATGTCGCTTTTCAAATCTGTTGGGGGAAAATGTCACCTCAGCTTCAGAGCAGCAGTGATTCCTACTCTACTCTGGGTCTGCTTGTATAGGAATGATACAAGCAGCAATGCCACAAGTATGGGTGGGAAGACTGGGAGAGGCAGGCTCTCTTCATTATTATTAAAATCTAATGGTGATAGTGGTTGGAAGAGAACTCAGGAGTTCTTCGTTCCCAGGCATGTGTTCATTCCTTTGGCTGGAGCTATCTTGATGGTTGGTGTTTCTTTCCCCCCCTTCGCCCCCTCCCTCACCCCACAAGTCTAAAAAGGAGTGAAGTCACATCCTGACTAGAATAAGGAAGTACCATTCATCTGATGTGTATTCTCTATATCCTGCACTCTTGCATTTAGTTTGGGTAAAGTCAGACAACTGCTCCTAATTTGGATACATCTGAATTTTAAAATGTTGAAGAGAAAAACTTCCAATGTGTCAGATAAGGAGAAATGTCAAAAACCAAAGGTAAGAGAATGTTATATAGTAAAAGAGATACTTAACAGTTTGCAGAGCAGGTATTTTTGGATGCTTGAAAGGGTTGAGCATCAGTCATTCACTTAAAAAAATCATATGCAATGTACAGGCTTTGTAGCATCTGTGAAAAGGTTGAACAGGAAAATCTGATATTAAATAACTCTGATAGTGTCTCAGGAGCTCCTAATACACTGACCTGTGCTTCATTACTATAATCTCCTGGCTCTGTTTGTATACATTCAGTTTAGTGTCTTCAGTTTACAGAATCTTCATTATGGAACTGCCATTCACACTGTAAAGGGACAAAGCAAAATTTGGAGGTGTCTGCTCAGAAGAGTCCTGCTAGTGTTTGCCTAGTGTTGTTTGCCTACTGCTGTGTTGCTGCTGTTTTGACAATAGCTCCCACATAAGTCTCCTCTTCAGCCTGTGATAAACCAGGGATGTAGCAGGGAAGTGTGTGCCAACAGTGATGAGGGGTGAAGGATTAGCAGATGTATTATTTTTTCCCATTTAAACACAATTTCTGTTTCATAATACTAAAGAAGGAGAGAGCGCTTGGCAAACAATCTTTTAGTCGGCTGCACTTTGCTGGAAATGTTTATACTTTCAGACTGAAAAAATATGCAAAGTCAATGATAGTATGCGACATTGTTCAACTTCTGCAATCTGAAGTTGGAGGAGGGAGATTAAAGGCACTTGTAGGATGTATGGGAATGTCCTGATCTAGAAACTGAGCTTCAGTTCCTACCATTGGGTGCACCCTGGCCCTTCCCAAAAAATCAAATGCCTTCAGAAATACTTTCCTGAGCCCCTGGAGTAAGTTATCACTGCCAGATATGAAACATGAGACAAAATCTGAAATATCTACCCTTTACTTCAATTTGGTGGGGCCAGAATTTTAGCAAAGGGCCCCTGCGAGCCAGGGTGACCTGATAGCAAGTGTGAAAAATCGGGGCGGGGTGGAGGGTAATAGGCGCCTATATAAGACAAAGCCCCGAATATCAGGACTGTCCCTATAAAATCAGGACATCTGGTCACCCTACTGCAAGCCCAGGCCAACATCTCACTGCTCTCAGTAGGGTGCCTGCTAGCAGGTAGAACTAACTCCCCATGCTATGAATATGGCTCAGCTTGTAACTCTCAGTCCTAAAAGATCATTGAAGATACTTGCTCATCAGAAGAATTTTCTGTTTTAACCATTGTTGACCTTTCTGTGAAACACCCCCAGTTCTACGGTCTGATTTATGGACCATTGAGGTAAAGGAGAGTCTTTCCATGGATTTCAATGAGCTCTGGATCAAGCCCTTCCTGATTCACATTTTGTTTTTATAGTTATATATTTTATGCTGTTAAATTATTGTGATGCATTTTATAGGCAGTAAATTAAAATAATGATCAGCTAGTTTAAATAAATGGCACATGACTAAAACTAAGAAACGAGCATAAGAGAATCAGTTCCTTCTCATTTATGAATGGTTTTGGTTTTCTTCTCAGATATATTCATTAAGGGCCAAACACGACCCC
Source organism: Trachemys scripta elegans (assembly GCF_013100865.1). Classification (NCBI taxonomy): domain Eukaryota; kingdom Metazoa; phylum Chordata; order Testudines; family Emydidae; genus Trachemys; species Trachemys scripta. The sequence goes on along the minus strand of NC_048298.1, from coordinate 173,552,018 downwards.
CTTCATTCCTGTGGAATGGTAACTTTCTGAACAAATAATCCCATTGATTTCATTGGAGTTACTCATGGATTCCACATGGCAAAGGATGGCAGAATCCGGCCCAAATTAAAATGTGGATAGGTGACCACTGAACAATGGCTCTTAGTGATCAATATAAATATAATAATAAATTAAACAAATACCCATGTTCCCTGTTTCAGTTGACCTATTCTGCTAAAGAGTTCCATGAACACCTATGCTGCTATACAAATAAATAAACAGTGAACAAGCAAACAAGGAGCTGTAGCCTCAAGTCACTTTAATGAGAATGAAGAGCCCATACCTTTAATTTCATTTTATTCTCCAAATCAAATGATTTTTACATTGTCATTTATATCAGAAACTCAGTAACACCTAGTATAATCATACTGTTCGTATGTATCACTTCTTCTGTGATACTATGTAGTTCTAGAACTTCGGCCTGAAAACAGCTTGCTTGTTCTGAGTAAATCAGTCTGTATCCTTTTCTCTTCACATTGGCACTCTGCTCTGGATGCATTTCACTCATCTTACACTCACTTTGGACACTGATTACACCAGCTGCAAGGCAGAGAAGAATTAGGCCCCATTGTGTGAATGTCTCTCAATGGGAGCATTTTGCTGAGCATCTGAGGATCATAGTATTAAGAATGGAAAAAGAACATACTAACGCTAAACCATTGTTTGTCATCGTGCATTTTGTAACTTGTTCTCGCTAAGCAAGACAGTTACCTAATTTATTCAGTGAGTGGTTGGGAAATGTACAGGACGCAAGTCAATGGCTTATGACAACATTTACAAAATTTCATAATGGATTTCCCTCGATATCTTCCTGGTTACCATGCTTTACCCAGTCAGCAGTCTATATCCGTTTATGCACATTACGGCCAGTCACGTTTGTCATCATTTTACTTTTGCACATTAATTTACAAAATTTCCATCACATTCAAATCTTTATTTTAATATAAATGTATCATGCATGTGAGGTCCATGAAGAATGTCTAATCTATGGTATAGACTTAGATTGGTGAAGGGAAATCATGTGAGGATGGGGGTGGAAAGCCTTCTCTAAACAGTCAGCTGCCTCTGCGCTTGGCTCATATAGGTTGGCCAAGCAAGTGCTCCATAGAGACTCTGGCAGCTGGCCCCCAACTTATAGTGAGATGTACATCAGGGTGGGTGTGTGGATAAGTGTTCACTATGAAAATGCACTTTTAGGGTAGCTATTCTCTGGGTTATATAGAGGGGATGCCTGTAGTACTGAAGCAACAGTAATTACTTTCCTACAGTCAATAGCAAGCACGGTGTGTGTATGTGTGTGCGTATACATAATACACCCAATCTATATATTCTATGTAATGTGAATGAACAGTCATGTTTTGACTCATATCACATCTTGTATCTGGTCTGATCCCAAAGCTGAATGTTTTCTTTGAAAGTTTAAGGAAAACCTCTTCTCCCTCTTCTGTGTTCTGTGACAGTTTTCTGCAAGTCTGCTTAGCAGGTCAATAGAATATCAGGTTACATTGTGAGGGTGGTCTCTAAGAGGTAAGAGGAAAGGCCAGATCCTCAGCTAATGCATATCAGTATAGCTGCATTTACTTCCTGGAGCTACACCATTATACATTAGCTGAGGACCTGGCCCAGAAAGTTATTATTTTCTGCTTTAAAAACTGAAAGTTTAAAAAATTTCAGAATATTGCAGAATACAGAACAGAATGTAGAAGGACCCTACAGTTGTGGGGTTCGTTATCTTTTTTTGCATGCCCACACATATCTAATTTCTTTCTGTCTAGGTTCTTACATGGTTTCCTATCACGATGGTATCTGAGTCCATAATTATAAGTGCATCTGTCAAGATACATTTCTCTCACTACTCCTTCTCTTACCCCCCCTTCTAGTCAGTGGGGACTGGACTTTGTTTATTTTGTGTTGCTGTTGTTCTAAAATGTCACATTGCGGGCAGGTTAAGGCAAAGAAAAATGGTGCTTTGCATTTAGCTTTGAAAGATCTGAGCTCTGTGGTCAAACTGATCTCTCCGAGAGTAAACTTCATAGGCTAGTTGTAGAGACAGCTCTGTCTCCTCTCCACACAAGTTTCAGCTACTGCCACCAAAGAGGTTATTTTTAGGGCAGCTAGTAGGGAGGTGAGTGGATGCTCTTTACAGAATGTGTTTCAGTGACACAGTTACAGGTTTATGTAAATTTTCCTACCAGCAACCCCTGTGCCTGTCCCCAGACAAGGAGATTGTGCGTGGTATCACAAAGGGCTTTGTTTAGAGCCTGGACCCTGAAGTCAACAGGAGTCTTTCCACTGACCTCAGTGAGCTTTTGATCACTTCCTTCAAACTCTGCTATAATCTTAGTAGGCACCAACTGTCTGTGCTCTGAAGTGATCTTTCAGTCATTTAGAATCATCATTCTGATTCCCTCCCCTCCCCATCCACAGACCCACTCTCTGCCAAACCTAGCAAAGGGGCTATTCACATGCAACTAGTCAGACGTCAGCAGTGTCTGCTATTCTGGTGCAGGGGAAGGAAGGATAATTTCATCAGAATGCTTCTACAGGACCTGACATTCCAATGCCATGCACCTTGTGCAGTCTCACAAACTTGTGCAACATGAGCGTAAAATGCTAGTACTGTTATTAGGCAGTGTTTTACATCCACTCTGTACTTGCTTTGCCCAGGTGTACATGACAGCACAAGGGGAAGATAGTGTCTATTCTGTACAGTAATATAGCTTGTAAAGTGCACAGAACTGTGGACCATAACTAGTCTATCTCTTGTTTCTGCCTCTGAAATTTATACAGTTAGGTAGAGAATGAAGGGATTCCTCTTGCTTCCACTCCAATCTGAAGCAAGCCTTACCTTATACCCTTTTGGACTTGGTTGAAGCAAGTTTTGTCTTCTATATTTATTTAGGATTATAGCTGATCTAGCTTTATGTTAAAGCTAGAAGACATTTTGTTGTTTCATTCTGTTTTCAAATATGCTTCACCTATGTGGTGCTTGAACCTCCACCTATATAAAGTGTGAGACCGTACAGAATCATGAATATATTTTCCCTATTTGTTCAAACTGCTTAATAAAGTCCTTATGAGCTTGTTTGCAGGATACACTGATATTATTAATTTTCAGAGCTCAAAAGGTACATATGAAATAACATGGCCAATCTGATCTGAGCTAAAATATTTCACTGTAAAGCTATTGTACTCTAGCACTGTATCACACCAATAGTTTCCCTTCTTATAAATTTTTCTTGAAATCCTGGCCCCCGGTGTAGTCAATGCCAGAGATTTCAGTGGGACCAGGATTTTACCCTTTATATGTGTTCTTGACGTAGAGAGAGATGCTGCAAACACTTACATAAATAAGTTTGCCCACAGGAGTGGACTCATTACTCACATGACTAGTCCCTTAGAAGGTGAAATATTCATTTGCATAAGTGTTTGCACGATCATGTCTGTAGCGTGGGCAGATATTAAGCAAGCTTCCCAGTGCTGCTTTTTTCTCGTATGGGGGTTTGAGCAGCACTCCGTAAGGGGAATACTGATGAGAGAAAAGAAAATACAAAATAAAGGTGCAATAAGCATTAGCGCCCAGAATAATTCAAGTCATAATTAGAACTTCTGTAGACTAAGGTCTGCAGTGTAGAGATTGTTCAGAGTTAATGAATATTAACTAGGGTTTATCCTTGAGTAGTAGAAATTCAGCTTTTTAATGTTGGTTCAAAGGTATAGCCTGATATGGTTGTGGAAATAGCAAGTTTTTATATGGTTTTTTTTTTCAAAATGTTGAGTGCATAAATGAGCCCCTGCTCATGTCACAGATGCTAATTTTCACAACCATGACTGAAGTGGTGTTCGTTTTCATTTGCATTTCATTCTAACAGTGATGAGGGGTGATGAACTGATGAGAAGTACTACCTGCTATTCAAATTTATGCTCATAGGCAAAAGGGACACACAGTTCTGTCATTAAAGGTCTTTACTGTGTTGCCTCTTGTGGAAAGACTGTTTGTCAAAATACATTTGAACTCTGTAAAGTTACCAGAAAGAGAGGACATCTGGGATGTAATTTTAAGGATTTGGCTTACAGTGGGCCTTATCAAAAAAGGCTCATGTAAAAAGTATACTAGAAATAACCAAATACATAAATGTGTATACAGAAGATTCCAGATGACATTTCAGAGGAATATTTCTTGTTTCCCTCAGGCTTTATAAAATCTAGAACAAGGTTAGAGGGAACCATTGGTGATTTTTTTTTCTTGCTTGCATGGAAGGCTCCACAGCCAAAGCCTTACTTCTTTTAGCTCTAATTTTTGTCGGGCATTGGTATAAGTACCTTTCTTCACAGCCCACAGAGCATTTTTTTTTTGTCTTTCATCGGAGGAATATTTAGCAAGTTGTTTTCCATGATGTTTGTCCAGGAGCAAGATGGGCTTTGAAACCCTGAGGTACTATTCTCTCCCCACAGGGTAAGACTCCAGGAGTTACTCTGATCCTATGATGAGATAATAAGGCGCTGGTATGTCCAACATTCCCATGTGGATGCTCCAGTCAGAATGTCCATGTCACATGCCTGGATGCTCTAAAGGGGCCATATTTGAAAACTGGGTTCTCCATCAAACATACACATGTGCACACACTCATAAGCACAGGGCGGGGCAGATACTCAGCTGATGTAAAAGGGCTAGCTTTACTGAAGTCCATGGATTTACACCAGCTAAAGATCTGCCCCAATATCTGTTTTTCTTTCATTAATTGTATAGAGCATTTGACTAATTGCAATATTGTATTTTCAGGTAACGCCAAATACCTCTGAAACAAATGTGAATAAGGTGTCTGATACCTGGAAAGTAATTACTTGGAAAAGGATTGTCTGTTTTGGGGAAGCAGATGATGTGGTTTACAGTTTGTCGTATATGACAACACTCTGCCAGTAATCTGTGTCAGAATATTCATAGTTCAGTTATCAGATCTGAAGTAATTGATGGCCAAGTTTAAGCAAGGATGGAATAGTATGAATGTATTAGCTAAAGACACCATCCGTTATTGTACGTACTGATTTGGCATCAGGAGCTGATAAAAATGTTTCATGACTATGCTGTGCATTGTCTCTCTGCATTGGATCTGCCCTCTTCAAGTCAAGAAGAGAAACTAGTGTGCGATAAGTAGTGTAACTGCATCAATCCATATTCAGCTGTGCAGAGTTTGCTAGCACACAAGATGTTATCGTTTGCATTTCCTAGCTAGAAGTGAGCTAATTAAGAGACTTCATTTTGGGGTCTGAATCCCCATGGACTAGGGAGAGAGTCTCCATGTGACTAATAGTGTTAATTCTCCTACATAATTGACTCAAGTGGTATGAAACCCACTCCTGGGCCTGTGACAGATTGTTTGGGCTGGAATGACAGGTGGTACCAGTGGTTCTGGTCACTCTGTCCTCACATCATCTCCTTAACTGTGGTTTTTGAAAGCGGAGCGAGGAAGAGGAAGAAGGGACATCGGGGCTGCTTTGGCTACTAATAGCAGTATTATTGTTTTTATCAAACTGGCAACATCAGCATTTTTGCTGTGGACCAAGACATAGATGAGCTGACGTGCATTCTCAAGGTTGTATCAACAACACAGCAAAAACAATCAGTAGTACAAAAATGAATGAAGGCTATAGAAATATATGGGGATGGTGGGGCGTGTTGTAAGAGGTGGAAGGTTTATCACCAGATGCCAGATTGTCTCTCAGAGGGGCAACCTGGAATATTTCCCATTTCATTTACCTTTTCTCTTTCTTCATCTCTTCTTCCCTTCTAGAAGCATTATTATTATTCTTCCTCCTCCTGAGATTGATCACTAAAGTTCAGAGTCTAGCAAAAATGCTGGAGATTTAAAGCTTCTGCTGTCACCAACGCTGCTGCTCTAGCTGCTTATATTATTATACATAATATACCCCATCCTGCCAATTCTGTAGCTTTTGTTACTCTGCATTTTTCCTTGGTTTGTTCTGTGGATGGGGAGAAAAAGGAAAGGGTGGTTGAATACAATATAATTTGACTATAAGAAGGGCTGGCCCCTGGCCTTCGCACATCATTCACATTTGAATTGAAACAAAATATATTTTTTTAAAAGATCATTTGCCATCTTCTGATTAAACACCACTCCTAACAGGTGGAACAGCTCTTTAGGATGGGGTGTTGAGTCAGAGCCTGCTCCTCTCCTCTAGCAGTGACTCTCCACTGCTGGGGGGTGTGCCACACCCAGCATGGTGCAGACAGGCCAGCCCTAATTCTACACTGAAGAAGAAATATGGAGGGACCTCCTGATGCCGTACAGCATCATATCACCTTTATGGAGAAGCCAAGCAATCCACCACCTATTCTCTTCATTCATGCCTGAGTCATATTCTCAACTTCATGAGAACAACGAGGCAGTCCCACTCTCCCATCCTGTACTGGTCTCACTTACAGCTTCATGAGCTGACTGGATGGCCTGGTCACCTATCTGGTGCGGAAGGAAGCAGAAATTCCCTCTATTGGGTCTTGCTGATCTCATTTAAAAGGTGTTCCAGGATTAATGCTTTGGAATACTCAATGGTAGGGTGAGACGATCCTAGAGCATGGAATACTATGTTGGATTTTTTTTTTTTGAGGACTTCTTTTGCTTTCCTGAACCTGAAATATTATTGTAGGAGTGCCACCCAACAGAATGGTCATGGTTAAACGAAGGGAAAACTACAAACAAGAGACTGTTCTCTTCTCATTATGTTTGAGACAGAGATTTGTCACAGACAGTTATCCTGGGTAGTGAGATGAAGAAATCAACTTCACTTAGCAACAGCACAACAACAAAAAATAAATGTGCGAAGCTGAGATGACAGGGTGGTTGAGAGAGCTGAAGGAACTCGCTGGGTCAACTCCCTGCTGCGTTGCACCATATGTAGCCAGCTGCACCTGTGGAAAGTGGGTGTTCAGCTTTATCACTCCTGAATTGCACCCAATCTGCACTGCTAAGCTGTTTCATTTTGCAAAAGAGAGTTGCTGGCTGGTTCTGAGAGATGAGGTGTAAGGTAAAAAGGGGTGTGGCTGAGAGCCAAAAAGAGGCACAGTTAACAGAAATCTATACTGAACTGAGTGACTCAGAGCCTGGGTAAAGCTGGTGTAAGTGGCTAATCTAAACCAGAGGAACCACGAGGGGGGCTCTAATCACAAGTGCAAAGCTGGACTTTGCTGACATCCCCTAGTGAGACAAGTTCTTCTTCAAGCTCTCATCTCTGTAATTACTTCTTTTGTACAAGATTATTGCCTGTCACACAGACCATGTGCAATATTGGAGGACCATGGATGCAGCATATGAAAGTCACATAAGACTTGTGCAGACAGCAGATGTGAATGAGGAGAAAAAGAGGCAATGCAGCTAAGCAAATTATTGGTTAATAAATCAGTGTCCCTCCACACCCAGTCAGTGCGTGGCAATAGTGTGCAAGGGTCTTGCCAGGCGAATACCTGAGTGCTGCACTAACACATGCTTTAGGGAACTTTGCAGTGTCTGTGGCATGTGAGAGCTTTCTCAGAGGGGCATTGTTTCTCTGCAGGTTGCACAGCAAGTGCTTTTGTAGCTTCTCTGCTCATTTTCACATACAGACAAATAAGATCCTTTCTGCCCTCATGTTACTCCCCAAATTCCCTGAGCAGCAGTGACAGGATCATCAGTTCAAGGCTTACAAGACCCCTTTGAGTGACTGCAGCAGAGGTGAGAGACTGAACAGGGGTGTGTATGGTTACTAGACCCATACCTTTGGCTCCACCCATTACCCAAGAGAGCTCCTGTGTGTATCTGTGCAGTTCTGGTGTAAAAACTACTGGAAAGAATCAGGATGGTGTAACTAATTCAATTAGACTAGACTTTCTCATGAGACTGCAGCTGTAGTACTTAGTTTATTACAAGCTGCCCAGAATCAAACCTATTGCATCTTTCATGCCAAGAAATGTTCCTAGGCAGTGCTAAATTACTAGGATGCTATTAGCTGGATGTTCTTTCTGAGCCTACTTAATGATCCAAAGCCTAACATGTAGTGTATGAACTCCAGTTCCCAATGATCAGTTTTCAAAGTCCAAAGCATGTTATCACGTGCATACATGTACCACATACAATTAGTGTATCACTGAACCCTATGCCATTACAATGAAACATAATCTGGCCTGCACTATACAGTAGTCAAATACTAGCCTTCAGTAGCAAAGTGTAGTCTTTTTTTTTTTTTGGTTTGTTTCATCATTTTCATAGGTAAAATAATGAAAATCGATTGCCATATAGATTTGCGATAACTCTAACCTTAACAGTGACTGATAATAAATATTGGTCCAAATTCTGCCCTCAAACCCATAAAAGTGGTTTCAGCTAATGTTGCTAAAGATTTATTAATAAAATTGTACTCAGTAGGTTTGAGTGGATATAATCAAAGGACCAATTTGGCTTGTTGGTTGGATATATTTCAATGTATCTTATCCTTCAGTTGTTTTAGGCTCTGATCTTTAAATGAGCTCCATCCAAGCCCTGGGGTCTGACCGTGTAACATTCTTTGCAGGATTGGGCCCTTCATTAGCAGTGACTAAAGTCTTTTGTTTGATTATGCTTTACAGTTACTTTTTGTATCTCAATAAACAGGTTCTAATTATAATTATTTGTCATAACAGACTACTAACAAGTCTCCATTAATGCATAAATTTCAAAACAATACTATTAACAAATCAATTAACTTGGTATTCTCCTATACATTAAGTACCTTTATAGACTTACAATCTGCTTTAACAGCCAGCAGTGAACTAGAAACAGAGATCCAATAATATCTGAAATAAATTTCCCCACCTTGTACCCAAAGGTAGAAAGATCCCTGGATTCAAATAGACAAAGCCCTTAATCCTACATTTTTCTTTCCAAGCACCAGTCTGAAAAATGCAAACTGCAACATCAGCACTATGCTAGTGGCTTCCAAAATTTCTCCTCCAAAGATCCTAAGAAAAGATTTACTCATTCTTTACTCATTTAGGATCACATATTGTATATTTGCCCCACGTAAAACTGTCACTCTCTTACTTTTTTTAAAAAAAGTTTAGGTTCAAAAATTCTGGTGGCGTTAGAGGCTGTCTGAGATGGGAATGTTTATAAGCTCTATGATATTAACTGCAGCACTCAACCTCGGGTGACATAAAGCATGCAAAAAAGAACTTTCTGTCAGTTTTATTATTTCTAAAAAGGTTCCCCTTGAAGGAGAAGAGTGACCTTGCTCTGCTGAGCTGACATATGCCACTGAATTAATAGCTAAGCTTTGCTGTAGGGGAGCTTGCAGAAACATTACAACTCCAGTTGCTGAGTTTGCTGCAAACATTAATCAGGTGAACCAAAATGATGCTTCAAACACTCATTTAAAAGTAATAAAAACTCTTTTCTTTTTTTTTTAAACTTTCTTAGAATTAGCTTATTGTTGGTCATTACCTGTGGTCAAGGATATCGCTGCAGTAAAACCTAACAGATTGGTTTTAAAAGTTTCTTCACTCTTCTAAAACTGAGCAAGCTTGGAGGACAGTTGCCTCTGACAGTGATGACTTAGGGTTACTATTTAATACCAATCCCCACTGAAAGCTTTAGCTGACGGAATATTTTTCTCACAGCTTCCTTCACCATTAAATATGTTTTGATAACAAGGGATGTAAAGGCCTGATTGTGTTCTCAGTAAAGTCACTGGAGTTTTACTACGGGCTGCATTGGGAGAGGGATCAAGCCAATTTGTCCTGTGCATGAGTGATGTATAGAGTGTGCAAGGAGGTAATTAGGGGTAGCCTGCAAAGTGGGGGGGAATAAGTTGCTTTGGTCCTCCACCGCTCCTGAAAGCATCAAGAAATGATGTCACATATGTAGTATCATTCTGAGGCACAATTTACTCACCTCTTCCTGTTGTGTAGAGTTATATAGGTATTTAATGCCTCTATTCTCTAAGGGCTCAGTCCTAAAAACACTTAAGCGTGTGTGTAATTTTACTAACATGAGAAGTTGCATTGCACTTTGTAGGACCAGGGCCTAGATATGTTTTACATAAAACATTTTTTAAAAGGGAATCCCACTCGATAAATAAATTTAGGGAGGGTTTAAAAATCAAACAAGCTGGTTCTTTTAATATGTGAGAATATTTGAATTGCTCTGGTTCTGAAAAAAAAACACAGGAAAGCAAGGAAGTTCATATTTAAGGATTAGGGACCAAAACCCAGATCCACAAAGATATTTAGGTGCCTAACTCACAGTGGCTTCTAATTCCCATTGGGAATTAGATACCTAAATAACCTTTGAGGATCTGGGAACTTACGCACCAATACCTTCAAGCATCTGAGTCCAATTCTGAAGTTCTTACCAAGTGTTTAACCAGTCTTTACTCAGGCAACATGCTCCTTGACTTCATGAGACAATTTTGCTGAGGAAGGGGTTCAGGACCTGTCCCTAAATGTTTTTTGCACATGTCTAAATGAAGGGCGAAAAGGGTGATGGTGAGGTAGATTTGCCCATCATGGCAAGTCCTGAACTGTCAATTTCATAGCACCTGTGAGTTTGTCACACATCCTTAACCTTCCTTTAATGTCATTTTTCTTTCTATGCTTTTGTGTGCTATTCAGAATAGTTTTTAATGAAACAGCAGAGAAATAATTGTCAGAATTCCATAATTATTACAAATACATGTGGGTGCACTGCATGCACAGTGTTGGCCAGACTGACAGGTTTTTCTGGATGGGAGCTGTGTGGTGCTAAGTACTTTTCAAAATCTGCGTGTAGGTGCTATTTAAAGTTCAGGATCTATGTGTGCCTTTTTTAGAAAAAGAAAAGGCAGCCTCCCCTCCACCCCCCCATTTGTAAATCATAGTTGTAAAAAGCCAGGCTACTTCTGAGGTAAATGTTGCTACAACAAGGAGTGTTTTCTGGCCTCACAAATGTGTTATAACTTATTTAAAACATTTTTTGCAAGGTGAAATTTGCTATTAGTTTAGTCTTTCCCATGTCCTTGGCATTAGCCTGTAGGAAGATGGGTCCCAATCCTGCAAGCTCTTATGCCCCTGCTTAACTTTAGAAACATAAGAAGCCCTGTGGAGTGAATGGAGTTGTTCACATGCACGTAGTAGTTGCAGGACCAAAGTCATAGACCAGTGATACTCAGACTGAGGCTCGGGAGCCACAAGTGGCTCGTTAATGTCTCTCCTGCGACTCTTTGGAGCAAACGATATTAAAACACTGTGTGGTTTCATTATTAACCAATCTAAGTTATTAATCAATCAGGATGCTTTTACTGTGTTATTAACCAATTGTAGAATACTCAGTCAGTCATTTTGTTGTGAGAATATATATAAATATATAGTAAATGAAACAATAAATGTACACTACTGTGGCTCTTTTAGGTAATGTTGATCGCTAGTTTGGCTCCTGAGCCACTGAGATCTGAGTATCACTCGCATAGACTCTAAACAACTGAAAAATAAAGTTTTTAATAGAAACTCTGACAACACTGCTGCCAGGTGCTACGTGTTTCACTGTACATTTTGGTGAAGGCTCTAGAGGTTTATGTGGGTGTTAGATAGACATGCTAATATAACAGCAGTTCAACATTTGCTTTAAAGAGCAATGTTAGCTGAGCTGTAGAAGTGTTAAATATAATTAACACACTACTTTATACAGCTGTTTATTTTCTAGTGATTTTTCCATCATTAAAGTTACTGTTTGCCCTAATGTTTCCCGGTGACAGCTTTGTTGAACAACCTGTTTGTCTTTCTTCCCCTCAGCCTGCCACCCCCATGCGATCACTGAATACCAGAGCATACTGACAGAGTCTTATAGAGTAATTTTTAAACCAGTTAAAATGCCATTTTAGTAGCTTGCCCCAGCTGAGTTAGTGAGAACAAGCTGTGTCATTTTTGTTACTTTGCCTGGTAAGGTACAAGATTTAACCATGTTTTGTTTTTTAAATGGACTACAAGGTTATATTAATAGTCAGATATTCTGTATATGTAATTAATGTGTAAATGGGCCAAATCCTGTGAAGTATGGTGGGCCTTTTGTCTCCTCTCTTAGCTCTTCGTTATACTTGTTTATGATTGTTTCTGAATCAGATGTTCAAATTCTTATACTTTATACAGAAGTGAGAAACTTCTTCATATAGAACAGCCCTAAACTTCAAATATGATAGCTTGCTATCAGGCCAGTTAAAAGACTATTTCCTGTGATCTATTAAAGAATTAAGATGGGCTGGCTAATAGTTATCTCTAGCTCTCTGTTTCATCTCCATAGTGACTGACACTGGATCCCTTGTTCTGAGGGACTAGAAGTATCATGGAATGGATGTATTCAGCCCCACCCTATGTAGGTGAACTTTGCCCAGCTCTACTTATCTCCATTGATCAAGCAGACATATTCTATCCTCTTGGATGTTCCTGTGGCTTCTTTCCCTGCAGTGAGGAAAGAGCAGGGACAGTCTAGAAACATATCACAAAGGAATAATCCTTAGTGGGGGGTGAAGAGAAAAAGAACAGAAAGAAAATGTTGGGCCAGATCCTCAACTGATGTAAATCAGTGTAGTTTGCTTGAAATCACTAATCATGCTGATTTCCACCAGTTGAGGATCTGGCCCCATTATCTGAAGTACGAACAGCCTGTCAAAGACCTGCAACAGTTACCTTAAGCAATTTATAGCTATACAGTATAAATTGTAGACGGGGACAAGTGAAAACTGGAGCTGAAAATGAGTGGAGGAATTTCAAACAAGGCGACATTTACCCCTGTGCAGAGAGCCAGCATGAAGCCTCTGCACCTCTTACCTCCCACTTAAACAGTATATTGAATGGGACTTTGGTGATGCACAGAGATTGTGCTGGCATTCTATACTAGGGGCTGCTACTCAGCAGGTAGAAATTGTGAATGTCCGTTGGAGATATGACCAGGCTGAATTTCACCCATAATCAATATTTACTAAGGCAACCACTGTCACTTGCGGCACATAGGCTAGCTTTTGAGATACAGAAGACTCTGACTAATTTGTCAATAAGAAATATCGGTCTTGTACTCTAATTAGGAAATATATAGTTTATAATAGGAAGACAAAGTATCCCTTAGATTTTAGTGTCTGTTGTTTTCCATTTGTACGCCAAACATTTTGGTTTGTTTTCTATTCTTTTCCCTTCTTTTAAACTTCATTGAAGATTTTAAGAATAACTCACAGGCAAGTAAAAATGTGATCAAAATAAAAATAAATGTGTCTTTTCACAGCATTAAAGGGGTTATTTAAAAAATCCCAAATGTCTGGGAATGAAAGAAGCAGCAGAAGATAGACGAGTCATTAAAAACAATTTGATATGTTTGCCTTTTCACGTTATGTTTATTGGATACTAGAGCGCAAATGGAACGCAAGCCAGCAATGTTCCTTTACTGAATCTAAATAAATGATACGGTCCTTCTGTGGAAAAATAAGGGTGTTTTTTTCACATGCCTGCATTAAATTTCATTGTGCAAATTCACATTTGCTTAATGCACCCATCAGTAACTCTTGTGTGAATCCAGCCAGCAAAATCACTTAGTTTTATAAGATATAATCAATGACATATTTTCATCTAGTAGATTTGCATTTGCTTTAAGATCTTCCCTTAACCTGGAAATGAGGCCTACAGATTATGACTATGCCTTCACAAAATAGGTGTTCCCTGACACTAATGCGGTGACTGACAATACCAAAAGTAATAGCCTTGTTCCCCTCCGAGCCCAGGGCTCCTAAATCTGCTTTTCTTTATCGGTATAATGGGGTTGAATACATTTTAAAAGGTGGTAGCTATTGATTACTTAATGGAAAAAGTTAGTATGGGAGAATTGCTGAAGCAGCCCTATTTAGTGCTCTTCTGTGCAACAAGACCATTATCTGGAACGGTGGAAATCATCCTGTAACCCTTATTAATATTTAATAGCTCTGAAGCAACACTGAAGTATACTACAAAATAGCCCAAAGCGTCTGTCCAGATAGGATATAAGGTTGTTTCAAGGCTCTAAAAAGAATAACTGATTTCCCTGTGCTCAAGTTGTTTATGAGTAAGAGCAACAATAAACCCTTTTCCTCTGTTCTTTTTTAGACAATCTGAAGCACATCAGCACTTTAATATACAGTTATTCCTAGTAGGCAGCTTGAAATGATGGAATGCTACAGAAAGGTCACTGTATGTTTAGAGATCACTGCATGAGAATGTTTTATATTTTCCCAATATTGTTGTGATTCCCAGCCTCCCTCTTTCCATCCCTCCCACTCTGCTGAGGGGCATATTTGGCAAGGCTGACAAGTCAGTGAAAGGTGTTAATCCTGTCTAATAGACCCATAATCCTTGGGGTTATGTTTTATATCATACTATTGAGCTAACCCCTTGTCATATGATATTGTTGATCTAGTAAATATAGAAGTTATTTCTGGGAGCTTTAAATAAAATTAAACTGCACAGACTAAATTGTCCTTTAACCAATTCTTAGTAGTTTTCTCCAACAGATTTTCTGATGGATTACAATCAATTAAGAGACACCACAAATAAAAAATAAATACCTTTTTAAAATGACTAAATCAGCATTTGAGTTAATGAATATATACAAATATAGTTCATATAATAATTTTGTAAACCACGCTAATGCCAAAACAATCAAAATGAAATAAACAAAAATAACATAAAAAAACAAGATATCGGGCTAGAAGACTCAACAAATATATGCCACAGAATGTCTTCTCAGGACTAGAACCCTATTACAAACCGAAGATCAGTGAGAGACCAACCTCACATTACTGGGAGAGGTCACTCTGGCTGTAAACTTTTCACTGAAACAATATTTTGGTGAAAAAAAATGTTTTCTGAAAATTTCCCCCAAAACACAGATTGTTTTCTAACCAGCTCCAATAAGAAATAGTTTGTATGTGTTTGGGGAAGAGAGGATTGGGCTAGCAGGGAATTTTTAATCTGAACTGTGTAAAAGGTGATCCTGAATTATTTTTTTCTTTAGAAGAAAATAGAGATTTTAAGACCTGCTGTTTTTCTGTAGTTTTCCACTGTCACCTCTCTCTCCCCTCCCTCGTCAACTATTTTTAGTTTAAAAGTGACTGTGTGAGAGAGATACGGGAGCTAAAATGGATAGTGACCCTGTGATTTATGAGCAGGGACAGAATAAGATGGGGTCTTTCCTAGATGGAAATACCCAGGGGAGGTATATGTGTACACAGGATAGTTGGTATCATTTTGATGAGCACCAGCCTTAAGATCACAGTTGCTGACGTTGAATGTCAACTTGTCACCCTGTACAACAGTCAGAAGTATGACAGTTTACTGATGAGACTCTTAGAAGGCTAACTATACCCAGAAAAGGACAGTATACAAATACATAGAAGTAAACTGCAGCTTATTAATTATGGGTAGAAAAAGGTATAGATCTGTATCATCACTCAGAAAATTACCATAAGGTTAAATTGTTATTCAGATCTCAACTCCATCAGAGTTGAATGCCATAAGAGTTTCAGATCCCCTGCTTTTAAGAACACTTCATGAAAGGACATGAGTGGTGTTCAGATAACACATAAATGGGATGATATAAGAACATACACAGCGAGGGTTAGTTCATCAGTCTAGTTCTCGTAAGGCACCCACGACTGTAGTATATGAGTACCTCACAAACACATGAATTTATCCTCATGGTAGCATTATTCGCATTTTATAAATCAAGCACTGTGGCATGACGAGAATAAGGATGGTATTTTCAAAAGTCCTTTTCAAAGGGATGGTATTTTCAAATTCTGCTCCTACTGAAGTAAATGAGAGTTTTCCTGTTAACTTCATGTAAACTGAGTTATTCCAATGTGTAACATTTTTTGGAAATACCACCTGAAGGAATTTACCCAAGGTGACAAAGGGAGTTTGTGCCAGACCTAAATATTGAACACTGGGTTTCTGAATCCCAGTCCAGTGCCTTAATCACCCTTCATTTTGCTTACACATCACTCAAGGGAAACCTCAATCACTTCTGAAGCTTCCTTCTCAAAACTGCAATATATTCAGAGGTATATTTGATGGAGAAGCCTTGGAAGCTCATGATGTCTGAGGCTGGTGGACAAGGCCTCAGACATCACACCTGATAAAGCCTCCTGTAAAGTTATCTTAAAGTTAAAGAAGCTAGAGAGATAGACGGCTGGGGATACCTGTTATGGTTGATGGGAGGGAAATATGACAGGCATTTTAAATACCTGCGGCAGATGGAAGGAGAGAAGGACTGTTAGAATTACCAGATGGAAAGAAAAAGAGAGAACAAGCAATCCATTAGGCAGGCTGAAGTCACAGTGAGTGAGGAATGGATAAATGAATATGAGCAATTCTTTAACCCAGAAGTTTTAAGACATGTAGTTTCTGGAGCAGAATTCCGAAATGTACACTATTCGTGCAGTTTGATATTTACTATTAAGTTTAGTGCATTTCCCTTCCAAATTATGCAAATGGAAGGTTTTGGATACCCAGATACCTACTGAGAAGGGCACACAAAGTATAAAAATAAAATAAAACAAGCAATAATCTTGTGAGTGTATTACAGGTCATTTTCTCTATCTTATATGTAAGAATAGAAATTAGAAGGGTTCGCTCTTGGCTTAGCTTTGAATAACTGTGAAAAACCTAAACTGATCTCTTAAAAGATACTGTTACAAGTCTAGAAACTCTGGCAGTTGATTTATTAGGTTCAGATAAAGGAGCTTCTAACTTGGGTGTTTCAATTTTTGGATGATAAACTTTAGACAGCTACCGGACCAGATTATTCTGTGTGCTCAGTACGCTTTGGCCACTCAGGCAATGCAAAGTGAAAGGATTCTGTCTGGAAATGGACAGAAGATCATTCTCTTGTGGAGGGGAACTCCCCACTGCTGTAAAGCTGACATAATCTTCAATGCTAACTCCAGTGTCAGCCTTATCCTCAGCATTGGATGTGTGTGGCAGCAATAAGGGGGCACGGTGGAAGCAGAGCAGAGCTTTGATATGCCAGTTCTCCACAATTGTGCCAGTGGTACAAATTAGTGCAGCTTCCTTAGTTGCTGCAATGCCATGGCCAGGCAATACAGGCTTAGGGAGCTGCAACCAGCTCCCTGATATCAACCCATCCCTGCACCGAACAGAGCTCAGAGCTCTGGCACAGGAGGGAAGTGAGTCCGTGTGTGTTTAAAAATTGGGCACCTAAATTAGAGGCTATTTTTGAAAAATGTGGAGCTTACTGATTACTCTGTTTGTTTCACTTGGTTTCGTTATGTTCCCGCACAGAAATACGCGTAAAGGTCTTTATTTGGAACTCTCTCTTAAGGGCCAATTCAATTCCCAGTGAAGCCAGTGAGAGGCTTTCTGCTGCCTCCAGTGGGAACTGAATCTAGCCCAAACTAAAGAGCCTTAAACAGTCTTCAGCTGCAGTTCCCAGTAGGACGGATAAACTGTATAAAGTTAATTGAACAGCTACAGTAATAGAACTGGTGTCCTCCAAAGCACCTACGTTGGTTAATACTAAATGTAAATGGCCTGATTGTGATCTCCCTTACCACCAGAGTAAATGACGATAACTCACTGAAGTCAATGTAAATTACGGATGTGAAACTGGTGTACATGAGCTCCTATAATCATATGCATAATCTAATTCCATGCATTGTTAACAATGTCTTTGATTCAGATTGCTTTGTCTCCAGATATACACTCATATTTTGTCCCTATAGGCACCTCTAAGGCTGTGTCTCTCTCTACTTGAAAATAGCATGTTATGTTCCATTCATAGGCAAAGAAGTTTTAACATAAGAGAGAGAATTTGTATTTGTCTTAATAATGAAAAAGAATATTGTCAATTAACTCAATTTTGTTTGTTTATTTTGTCTTATAGCGCACAAGTAGTTTTGGAAACTTTGACCGTTTTAGGCACCATTCAGTATCAAAGCCAGATGATTCAGTTGAGGTTTGTATGTTGCAATAATCTACTTCTGTTACTCCCTCTCCCTGTGACTGTTGGGGAAACAGTAGGGTTCAGTGGTGTAAAACATGCATTGGTGCGCACTTGCTCACGTGCGTGCTCCTGTTGAAATCAATGGGAACTACTTGCGTGACCGAGTGCTTAGCAACCAGAGTAAGGTTGCACAATCAAGCCCTTAATATTTGCGTAGTGCAAAGGACAGGGTCATTTCTGTTTTAAAAAAAGAAAGGGCAGCTAGAACTCAGGAAAACCTACACTTCAGAGGGCTCCTTCTACAATAGTGGCCTTATGCTAGCATCCTGGAGATGTGGCTTTCTGTCTTCAAGTGTGTTAAGTAAATTCCCACCACTCTCATTTGGATCAGGGATCATAAATAAGGTGAGCATCAATTTGTACAACATTTTCTATATCCCATTTGTGAGTACTTAAGCGAAGTGCAAGTCTGTTGTGTACATATAATTCCCCAGACAGTTCTAAAGCTAGAAGAACTGCTAATAATAACTTTCATGCACCTTACCTGAATCCAAAATATCTCTCTGCAGTCTCTCATTCCATTACATCTGATTTTATTTTCATGAGTAATAATGGTTTGGGGTTTTTTTAAATTTCAAATTAGATATGTGAAGTGGAGACTGTAAGTGACATTGGAGATCCAGGACAAAATAAAATGGCAGGTAATGGAGGAAGCCTGGGAAAGAAGATGCGGGCCATTTCCCTAACCATGAAGAAAAAGATGGGTAAAAAGTACATCAAGGCACTCTCTGAGGACATGGTAAATATGCTTAAAAAAATCTTTGGATTTGTATGATCAATTACATTAGAAATTTTGTGTGTGTTTATTTCATTGTTTTTTGGTAGCATGTTATAAACTAGTATTGATGTACCAGAGTTCAGGTGTATATAACTTAGTGACACATATTGAATTAAAACAGTAGTTACCTCAATTATATATCAATTCTTTCCCTCCACGCCTTTCCTCCCCTGTGTACGCATATTCTCTCTCCCTCTCACACGCACGCACACACGCCTGCGCACAATTTCACCCTCCTGGGGTCCAGGATAGAGACGAGAGTTTTATACCATTGGGAAAGGGGAAATTTTGCTTTGCCAACAGTGAAAAGACTGTGTGTGCATCCATCCATCCATCCATGAATACAGCCATGCAAGTGAGGGGAAAGCTTCTTAAACACTCCTCACTAACTGTCCATCTGTGTAAGGACCAGGAAAAATCTGATCCAAAATGAGATACATTGGAATTACCATACTGAATCAGATCAGTGGTCCATTTAGTCTCGTATCCTGTCTCTGACCAAGGCCAATACTAGATGCTTCAGAAGAATTCTCACGGTGGACATTTATGGAATAACCTGCATGCAGGAATTCTTCCTAATCCCTGTTAGGCTTATGTCCTGAAGCAGGAGGGTTTATATCCCTCATACATTTTTATCTTATCTAATGCAACAGCAGATATTCTTATTATATATAAAAATAAATGTAAAATTGTTTTTGAATCTAACTAAACCTTTTTCCTCAATATCTTCTGGCAGTGAGTTCCACATTTTAATCACATACTGTGCATTAAAAATGTATTTCCTTTTATTAGTTTTATATTTGAGTTTCATTTTCATTATGTGTCCAGTTGTTTTTGTATTATGAGAAAGAATAAACAGGAGTGCCACATTTATTTCTGTGTAGTTAAATTAATTCTTCATACAAAAGAAACAGACGACACATACAATCTTCTTTTCCCCTGTAACTAATACATTCAGTGCTTCTCAACTGATTAACTAGTGCAGGGTGCAATAGAATGGTGTAACTAGCATTCTCCCTGCTGGAAACCAGTCATCCTTGATTTATGTGCATCTGCATGGGAAGAGGAAGTGAGTTTCTAGAGATTAGTCCCACATCAGGGGCCCTGGGCACACTCCACAAATGTGCTATCACCTTTGATCCACTCTATGAGCCAAATAACGGATGTTTAACATTTTCCTTAGTTTGATGCAATATCCCACAGGGCATATGATATCCAGGTTACATCAGCATGTCACGCTACGTTGACAATGTAATGCAATACGGTAAAGAACCGGCTTCCTTTGGAAATCATCATTGTTCCATTTAGCTATTACATCTGCTTTAAATGAAGTGGTGACTGAAGCATGGGTCATACTTTCTAATCTTTGCAAACTCTATAAGCTATGCTTTGAGAGGTAGCATTTAATAATATAACCTCTAAGGTCCAGTACCCAGGCCTTAGATGATTTTGTGAGGGAAATGGGCCTATGTTAATTTTGTAAAAGCAGAATTTTTGTTATGAGACTTGAGCAGCCAGCTCAGGGAGTGTGATAGCTGATCATCCACACTCCCATCTGGAAGGCTGGCTCTGGAAAGCCCTGACCTTTGTTCTAGCTGCAGAAGGCCAGTAGAGTCCAGGTTCTGGGAAAGCTCTTTGCAAGACATAGCAGTTGCAGCTAATGGTTCCCTTCCTGCTCCTATGGGCTTCCTGAGTATGTGGAAGAGGCAGCCTTTTTGAATTAGGCCTCAGATGATTTTGTATTTTCCACCTGAACTTCTAAAATTAGCAAAGATAACTTACAAAACAGGAAAGGTGAAAAACTTTGGGATAGATTTTGGCCCCTGCTCTGGTGAGGCAAAGCAGTCAGAAAGTCTCTTATCTGGCTATCTAGGATTTCCCCTTGATAAGCCTCAGATGGATGTAACTGTTGTGCCAGATTCACTACTGTTGTAATTCCGCGGCGATCAGGGATGAATTTAGCCAGTGTCCTTTTCTGGAGGGCAATCACTGGGGAAATTGAGGCACAGAAAGGGTAAGTGACATGTCAATGGTCACAGGGTGAGTAAGTTGTGGAGCTGGGAATTGAACCCTTAATTCCTGATTCCCAGCCCCATGGTATAACCACGAAAAGTGCTTCCTCCCTTGTAATGGTTGGTAGTGAAAGAAGCTTTCTTAAACTGCAACTAAACTATAATAATAGGGTTTTTTAGAATCATTGTGGATAGGCAAAGTAAATGTGCACAAGATATTGCGTGTCAGCTGTGCATATAAAATCTATTTCACTGCATCTAACCACTGATTTTTATTGCTGAAGAATGAAGAAGGAAAAGAAGTCTGCTACTCGCATAGTGACCCTGGGGATGGAACACACACGGAGAAGGTCTGCTTAAAAGCCAGTGACTCCATGGACAGTCTCTATAGTTTGAATAGTGGCCAGAGCTCTTCTAGTAAGTACAAAAAAATCATAGTCCTGTTCAGTCTCTTTCTTTATTATTTATTATTGAGTACACCTTGAGTTGTTGGCACTGGGGAACAGAAATTTGATAACACGAGGATTTTTATTCTAGCAGACAAAGCTATAACAAGATCCAACGGCTGGATATTAAAGCTAGAGAAATTCAGATTGGAAGTAATGTGCAGTTTTTTAACCTTGAGGTTAATTAGCCTTTGGAACAATTTGCCAAGGCTTTTTCTGGATTCTTTACTGGCAGTTTTTAAATCAGGATGTTTTTCTGAAAGATCTGCTCTAGCTCAAACAGGAGTTAATTCAGGGAAGTCATACAGCATGTGTTATACAGGCGGTCAGAGGTACGTTAGTACAGTAGTTCCTTCTGGCTTTACCATCTGTGAATCAGCCTTTGCCCATTTTCGTAATTAGAACCAAAATTTAACCCCACAATAATTAAACTTGAGCTTTGCAACAAGCCTGACTTCCTGCCTATTGATACAACAGCCTTAAATGTCAGAGCTGGCCCTAGGCCTCTCGCTGCCATGGCCCCATCACCTGTGGAGCGGTGATTGCAGGGTCACCCACATACGAGCCTTCTCTTAGGGTGGCTGGGAACCCACTGCCCCCAGTCTGCAGATGGATTAGCCAAAAGGAGTTACCCAGCCTGACTCTGCTGCTCTGGAGGAGATGGGAGAACCCAGCCAACACAAAGGCAGCAGAGGACCAAGGTCTGCCTCCCTCCCAACCCACCAAAAATCTGCTATTCCCCCCACCAGATAGCATAAGCTGGAGGTTTGGGGAGGCATGTAACTCTCCAAGGGGCAGTGGGGTTCCTGTCTGGCAGCCTCCTGCAGGAGGCTATCTGCTGCCACGCTGTAGGCAAACTGCTCCCCAAAGACTGTACATGATGATGTTGCACTGGTGTCACCACATATATAATCTGATCTGAGTGGGTTCTGTAGGCACAGGCCATTTGTACTTAGTGGTTAATCTGGCCCTGAGTTGTAGCTGTGCACTTGAACAACCACATCAAGTCAAATGATTTTTATGGTCATTTTCTCTGATGTGATTTGTACAAACTATATGGGAGTTTACTTCCAACACAGTGCTGCTCTTATCTAAAAACATACTTGGATGGGATTTTGCAGAGCTTGCTTCAATTTGCCTGACTTACTCTACTGATGTTTTATTACCCAACTTGGATAAAATGACAGGTAGAAATGTAGATAAGATTAAAATTTCCCTCTGTAATGTAGGTGTGTTGAGGTCCTACTTTATAATATAATAAAATAAAGTAGTTTCTGCAGTATTTGTTTCAGTTTCTCTGAATAAACAGGACAAGTTCAGCAGCTATAATTCCCTACATTGCAGTTTTAAAATACATATTATTAATCTGCAGAGGTAATATTCAAACAAGCTCATAAGTAAAATGAGCAGTCTATTAGCATCAGCATCATAAAGGATTACTGCACAGAATAAATTAAAGGTCTCCAACTTATTTTGTTTAGCCTTTCATAGTACATTTGATTATTGAATATATTTTTCTTGGAATGTGTGAAAACTCTCTGAGTACAGTCTTTTAATTCTGTGCTTTGCATATTAGCCTCTCCATTTCTACACAAAATTGAATATCTAGTGGTTCAAGGAAGGGGATTTAAATCTTCATTCTCCTCTCCATTAGGTGGAGTGACTAGCTGTTCAGATGGAACCAGCAACAGGGACAGCTTTAGACTTGATGATGAAGTCCCTTACACTGGACCATTCTGTGGACGAGCCAAAGTGCACACCGACTTCACACCGAGTCCTTATGACACTGACTCTCTCAAAATCAAGGTGAGACCATCATCAAAATTGCTTTGTGCAGTAGAGATATCTGCGACATTTGTTAGGGAAGGGGTCTGTTCGTTCATTTCTGACTTTTAAGGATATATGACACTTTAAAACAGACACAGTCAGTTTAGCAATACCTTTGTACAGGGCTAGTTCATACAGAGTTGTCAGTCCTACTATTGCAGGGACCCTGAGTCATGGGACTCCACCCTATCACAGTATTTTTGAGTTTGCCCTCTCATCCAGGGTGTGTCCAGATCTTGAGTCTGTCCATTTAAAATACTGCTCCCAAAATCATCTTTCTTGAGTGTTGCTTTGATTATGTTACCCCTGTAAGCTATTCTGCTGACTCCGCCTTCTCCCCTGCATCAAATATAAGCTTCCTACTGTCACCTTTAAACCACTATATGATATAGTCCTGCCCAGTTTATCTATTACTCTATTGTATCCTCAACCTCTGCCTTTGCTTGGTGGTCATTTTCACCACCAGTTAGTTCATTACTTCCCCAACCACCTCAGTGTTGTTGTCTTTTTTCAAATCAGCTATTTGGTGATCAGATGGCATAACGATGAGGTCATGTACATTTTTCACTATTAAGGCAGCTTGCTTTAAAGTTGTGAGCTGCCTGCTGCTTGGGGCTCAAAACTCGTGAATACAGCCCATAAAATTTCAGCACCGTTCAATCAAAACACAAACCTTAGCTCTGAGTTGGCTTTGAACCCCAGGCTGAACCTAATCTGGATCCAGATCCAAATACCCCTCTCAATATGTAGAAATGAGACCTTTCCAAAAGCATAGTGTTTTCGCTTCATGGGGCTGGGGGCAAATATTTCCTTAGCTTTCATTTCATGTGAACAAATAAAAGGAAGTTCTTCTTTACGCAGCGCACAGTCAACTTTGGAACTCCTTACCTGAGGAGGTTGTGAAGGCTAGGACTATAACAGAGTTTAAAAGAGAAATGGATAAATTCATGGTGGTTAAGTCCATTAATGGCTATTAGCCAGGATGGGTAAGGAATGGTGTCCCTAGCCTCTGTCTGTCAGAGGGTGGAGATGGATGGCAGGAGAGAGATCACTTGATCATTGCCTGTTAGGTTCACTCCCTCTGGGGCCCTGGCATTGGCCACTGTCGGTAGATAGGATACTGGGCTAGATGGACCTTTGGTCTGACCTGGTACGGCCGTTCTTATGTTCTTATGTTCTTATGTGGTTTCATACCTGACATACAATGTCGTCTGTTCTTGCTCCATTGAGGTAACAGGTTACATATCACAAATCATCTGCCTCAGATTTGGTGCACTTTTTTTTTTCCTTAGAAAGGAGACATTATAGACATCATCTGCAAAACCCCCATGGGTATGTGGACAGGCATGCTGAATAACAAGGTGGGGAACTTCAAATTCATTTACGTCGATATTATTTTGGAAGCGGAAGCTACACCTAGAAAGATAAAGGCACACAGAGGGAGCAAAAGGGCCAAACCTAAAACTCTGCAGGAACTTTTGGAACGGGTCCATCTTCAGGTCAGCAAACACATTTCCAGTTTTGTGTTTTATTTTCTTTCTGTGCATTTGCTCTTATTTTTACATCAAAGCCAGGGCCAAAATGGCAGGCTCCAGCAGCTTGGGAAATATCCTATCAGTAGCCCAGAAGATGCTACTTCCTTCCATTACCTAGCCAGTGGATATGTGGATGTGAGGGTGGTTGTTGGCAAAACGAGGCATGAGAGTGCATTAATCCTTCACGTAATATGCCTTTTTCTTAGTTGGTAAGGTCCTTGGGGAAGAGGTAGTCTTTTTTTAATATAGGTGTGTAGTGTGCGTAGCCCAATGGGCCCCAATTTCTGATTGGGTCCCTAGATATTACTGCAATACAAATGATAAATGAGAATAATAACAACAATGTTATGGCACTGGTATTTGTGTGGGAATGAATCACTTCTCTCTGCAGGAATACACACACACACACACACACACTTAGACACTGGGACAACACACACACAGTTGGGGGCACCAGGAGTAACAATGCATTAGTCCTACAGCCATCTACATGGTTCTCTGCATGCTCCCTCTGGCTGGCACCAGTGTAAACAAAATACCCAGCCTGCTTATGGAGCTGGACTCAAATTGTTTTCTGGATACAGAAAATTTGAATGCTTCTTCTTAGGCTGTTTTATCAATGGAATAATTATTGTGACACAGACATAAAATAATAAGAATGACAGTATTATATGACACTGCAATTTCAAA
Organism: Trachemys scripta elegans; assembly: GCF_013100865.1. Lineage (NCBI taxonomy): Eukaryota > Metazoa > Chordata > Testudines > Emydidae > Trachemys > Trachemys scripta. Next base: position 173,526,650 of record NC_048298.1, on the reverse strand, counting down.
GCAGTTTGCAAACCCTAATTAATCCTCAAAACTTCCTACTGCATGCTAGTGTTGTAAATATTATTGGGTCAAATGTATCCCTCATGTGACTCAGATTTGGCCACTGATCTTCATTTTACAGTTCAGGTACTTGAGATGCAGAGAGGATGTGAATGGCCCAGCGAAACAGCCTGAGATAGCAGTGAGTCGAGACTAGAACACAGAAGCTCCTGGTTCCAGCTCTAGACTTAGTTTACTCCTATAAAAGGAGAGGGAAAATATGTTCAGAAAGTATGTTACGTTAAAATTAGAAAGGGGACCCAAGCTACAAAGGTCAGGCCCAGATCCAAACATTTGCAAAGTTTAGTGGTGACTGAATCTGGAGTTTTGGTTTGTCCTATTTTGGTTTGTCCTGTTTGGGCCAAGCACTGAAATTTGGGGGTATTGGAATGAAGGGGCTTGGTTCAAGTCCATCTAAATGGAAACTCTCTCTTAGCGTCTTGAAAGGTTATTTTTTCCCCCTGACCTGTTAATGAATCATATTCTTGATTCTGTGTCAGTGTTATCCCTCCAGGCAATCCAACTTTAATTTAACAATAACTAATTAGGGTGGGGGAAAGGACAATAATGCACTTAATTTCATTCTGTGACCTTTAGAATGGCTTATCTTATGCAGTAGACACTAAGCAATGCCTGTTATGGGTATGCGCTGCAGTTTCTAGCAGTCCACTGATGAAAATAGAAAACCTGACTTTCCAACAGAAACACCACACAAAGTCTTCTATGAAACAATTCTCATGTTTCTCAAATTAATACGGGAGTGTTACAGACACTGGGCCAGATCCTCAGATGCTATAAATCAGATTCAATGGAGATACTCTGATTTACACCAGCTGAGGGTCTGGCCCTCTGGATAGCAATAGATTAAACAATGCGGCAGTTCAGCTAAATAAACCCAATCTGAATGTAAAGTGTTAATATATCTGAGGTGCTCTGAAACACATTGCAGAATGTCTTGTGTTATGGGCAGGACAAGGGAGGGAACAGTAACTTGACAGCTCTCTTTAAAACAAGCCCAGAGGCAATGTTGCTGATTGGAGGACTCGGTGCTCCAGGAGTCATGATGACTTTTCTCCCCATTTCCACCAAAAAAATGAAAGAGAGAAATTATGGTTATATCTCTCACTGAACCTGCTGATTGCTTACTAAACGAATTGTTTGCTTTTCTTTTTGTAGGAATACTCATCAACCCTCTTGCTAAATGGCTATGAGACTTTGGAGGATTTAAAGGAGCTACAGGACAGCCATTTGATTGAACTAAATATTACAAACCCAGAAGACAGGGCAAGGTTACTTTCTGCAGTTGAGAATCTACAGGACTATGAAAGTAAGTGTGTAAACTTACATTCAATGTTATGTTCTCATTTTAATTGGAGACATAAACACATTTAAAATAATGGTGACTTCTGCCAAAGTCCACAAATTAGACTTTTTCCTCAAATAGGAAAAATTCCTGAAAAATTATCTCGGGTGCTATTATTGTCCCTCTCCCAGAAGTATATGGATGCCTCACAACAGCTCTGTGAGGTAGGGCATGGCTATCATCCCTATTTTACAGATGGGAACTGAGGCACAGAGAGGCTAAGTGATGCCTATGATAGAGCAGGAAATTGAAATTAGATCTCCCATGTCCCAGGTTTACTTCCTAGAAGTATATTAAAACATTTTTGTCTTTGTCTTCCTGCAAAGGAAGATCTTCAACATCCTCTCTTCCTATTCACTGTTCCTTCCCTTTAGCCCCTGGTGAGAGCCATGAAATTTACTGGCGTTTGTAGTACAGATCAGCAAACAATGGTTTGGATAAAACAGTAGCTGATCTGTAGTCTCAACTTGAAATGAACCTGAACTGGATCTTGTTTGAGGTTCAAGAAGTTATTAGCTTTCTCTGTGTGTGTTTTGTTTTCCCTTTTATGCTTATTTGCACTTGCTGCTTTCACTGGACTTGGAAGTACCAAGACCATGAGACAAGCTATTGTGATATTTTCAGCCTGATTTCTAACTCAAAATAGTTCAGATAAGTTCCTACAAATTTCAGCTAAACGGCTACATATTTGGATACTCATCCAGACCAAATCGTAGAGGTTTGCTCTGCATTAATGTAGAGTCATGCCCTTCCTGAGCAACCACTTTGCCAGATATTCACTCTAAATTGAGGATCCTGTGGAAGAAAAAATGGGACTGGGGAATGCAAAGTCTCCCAGAGACATTTTAGGGATTTCTTAGGGTCCTAGGTCTACAGCTCATCAAGAGTAATAGCTCATCTGCAACCCCCCCAGTCTGGCTGTTAACTGAGGTGGACTGGATTTCTCTCTATCACTCAGTCACTCTTACACACCTGGCCACTTCCAACACATAAAGCTCAATTATTCAGAACTTCACCCCAAATGGGATCCTCCATCTCATATGCACACTCTGCCTCTCTGAGTTTCTAAGAACCCATGGCTGTCTCAGCCCCCCTCAGCTTTCTGTCTGGGTCTCTCAGGACCCCGCACTCTCAGACCATCTCTGGGTCTCTCTGAATCCCTCTTTGTCCCTTACTGTCTCTCCTCCTCCAAGATGGAAAGAAAAGAGACTCCATGAGAACTGTCAGGAGAGGTAGTTCAAATGGCCTTCTCTGCCCTCACCATTCCCTATGGACTGGGTGACGGACGCACATCAGGAACAGTCCTTCTTTCTATCCTGTAGCCTTTGTCAGCTGAGGGTGGTGAGGGAGGGAAAGGGGCCTTCCCAGGATAACAGATACAATGATTGAAGTGAGGACGAGGAGGAGTGAGCCTGGAAGGAAAGGAGAAAGAACTATACCTATTGTTTAGCCTGCAGTTTGGGTGGAGGTGGCCTCCTGTCCCCTCCCCCTTGACCTGCCCTTGGATTGTGCATATGTATCAGTACATATCTAGGTTGCTAACTGATCATGCTGCACATTCTGTATATTTTATCCTACACGTTTTACACCAACAATTAACAAACAAAACAGGAATAGAAAATGCTAAAGTTATATTTTTACAAGGATTTTTTATTGGTACAAAGTATGAGTAATTTTAACAGGTTTCTGTAGTCATGAAATACTGTTCTGGTATGGTGTAGTTATGATTTACTGTTTTTAATACTCAAACGATAGCAAGCATTGCAGGCAGCCTTAAGCATCTAAACTCTGTAATAGGCAGACATTAGTTAGTGTCTTTCTCAAGCTACTTTTAATCACTTGATGTTCTTCATGTTCCCATGCCAGCAAAAGTGCAAGGATCAGGGAAGAGTATCCTTAACCTGACACAGCCTTTTCATATTCTTTACATTAAACCTTGACTAATTAATCCTTACCATCCACGAGTGGTCCCTGCCCTTTGCCAGCATAGGTTTATGCCATTGTTCTTCAGGCAGAATAGTATACTTGAGGATATTTGTGCTGTAGTTTAACAATTGAAATACTTGTAATTGTTCTGTAAATAATAAGTCTTGTAATGTGCTCCTTGTTTCAAGGCTACTGATGATGTGTTGGAGTATTAAGTCCATGGATGAGATGAATAATTGCTTCACATCAGCTGTGAATACATGAGTATTTCAGTTCAGTCAAACGCTGTTCTCAAAGAGCAGAACAGTGAATGGGCCTTTAACATTTAAGCATGTGCTTAATTATAAAGCTTTTATTAAGTCCCAGAGATGTCAATAGGACTTATGTATGCTTAACTTTAAGCACACATTCAAAGAAAATGCTCTCCTGAATCAGGAGCACGGTGATGAAGCTGACCTTAACTGATTGCCATAACACGGTAGTATTTGTCAGCATGCTGATGAGGAGACAAGTAATGTGCAAGGTTTGACAAGACACTCTAAAGTACAAAGATGTTAAAAACTAAAATTGATACAACTGCATAGAGGAATATAAATAAGCCATTCGGTCAAGTAGTTACAACAAAAGAAGGGGAGCCAAGATGATCTTGGGGTTAAGTCCAACCTGAGCGTCTGACTCAATGTGTGACCTTGGACACCTTATTTGACCTCCTTGTGCTTCAGCCAATCCAACTGGAAAATAGGGTTGCAAAAGCTGGACACCATTGTTATAACTGAACTTATATATATACCGGTATATGTGGTCATGAGCTGAAATCCTGGTCCCACTGATAGTCAATAGGAATTTTTCTAAAGCATACATGTAATGTTTTCCTGAATCGGGGTTTTAGATTATAAACTCTTTTCTGAAGGGACGTATCCTTTCACTAGTTCTGTAAAGTTCCATGCACATCTACAGACCCACCGAAATAGTGGTAGTAATAATAATTTCCAAGAGCTAACAAGTGGAAAAACTACATATTCATTGCCAAAGACCTAAGGCCTAAAATTTCCTCAATACTCTTAGTCTAATGCTATAGTTTAGTTTAAAATAGTATTAAAACATTAGTTTTCGAACTGTGTGGTGCAATGAGGTAATCGGAGGCACAAGGTGGGGTGCAGGGCTGGGGTCAGATGGGTCTGAACCAGGGCCGGGCAGCAGTGGAGAGAATGCACAGGGAGTCCCCACTGGTCAGGGAGAAGAGTAAGCAGCACCATCCTGCTCTGGCAGTAACCTGCTGCTCTCCCCCTTCTCCACTCCCTGACGGCTGGGGACTCCTGTGAGCTCTCTCTGCTGCCCCAGCCCAGATAACTGGCTGGCCGCAGCCCTGCATATTTTAAACCCTCCAGGCCCTGCGCGAGCGAGAGGCTTTGGATGGGGGGCAGGGGGGAGGAGGGCAAGGATGCTGGTTTGCTCCGTGCCAAGCTGCCATGGGCTCATGTGGGAATAGAGCCAGCTGGATCTTGCCACCACCCCAGTTTCTGTCCCAGAAGGATGGGAGATGGGGCAGGGTGGGCGTGATGCTTCTCTGACTTCCATGGAGAAGGAGGGCACAGCAAAAAGAAAAAGTTTGGAAAAAGTCTGTATTGGAACACGTGTCAAAATTCTGCATACTTGGACTCTTCTAACCTTATCTTAGACAGCTCTGACTGAAAGCTATGTATCTGAAATGAAACTGATTTACTGTAGGAAAAATAACACACCTTCCATTTGTTGATCAGATAGTGAGGTCTGATGAATCTGCAACACTTAACAGTAGTTGATCTTTATCTATTCCTTTTCCTATGCAGTGTATCTTTCACTGACATCCAGGTTAACCCTACAAACTTACCTTTAATGATAAAGAGCTTGACAGGGTTTCCAGGAAATTAAGAACAAGTAGGTGTAAAAGTCAAAAGTTAAAAATAAGTATAGCTTTTATTTGTGGAGTAGGAGAACTTGACATTTACACTGAATCCATATATATTTATAATGCTCAATATTCTGTTGAGGCAGCTTTTGTATTTACTGCATGATAGTCAGAGCAGGCTGAAAATTTTCTATCAATTTTTTTCAGACAAAATTGGCCTGTTTTTCCTGAAGAAAATATTTATTTTATTTATTCAATGAAAAACAGAAAAAATAATATTTTTATTTTTTTCAGACAACAAACACTGGAACATTTTCTAAATTTTCTAGTTTTTTCCACAGAAAATACCATCTTTTGACCATCAATAATAATGCTGTGACAGTGTGAAGTTCGGTGCTGCACCACTTCAGAGTCCCGTTCTGTCTTTGTAGTAATTTAGTTTTTAGCTTATTTGTCTCAGATTGATTTTGCTACAAAAAACGTGTGTGCAAATACTCTGCTTTCTAGAAAGTTACAGAGTTTACCCAAGACTACCATATATTCACAGCATACAATAATTCAAAAGCCAGAGGAAAAATGCATACATAGTCCTCTTACAGAAGTTTCAGCTCCTGCCATTTTTGCTCCAAATGTGATCTGTCATTGTGACAACATGATGTGGGTTTTTTGCATTTGTGTCTTCCCAACAGATCCAGTTGTGCACAAGAAGTTATACTCTTCAGAACATAGTTAAAAAGTCATCTTTTAATGAAAAGGAAACAAATAGGATGACCAAAAAAAATGCAATTAAAAAAAATTCCAGCAATAACTGTCTCTTCCTGCTCACTTTGAAAAAAGAAAAAAAGAAAGAAATAGACAAAGCTTCCTCTTTGACCATAATGATGTAAACAGGATTAACACTATTTTAGGTCACTGCTTGAGGGGACAGAGAGATGATTCTACAGAAGCTGATAAAAGCACTTGCAAGTGGTAATGTAAATGATCCTGGGATTACAGTTGAGGAATAGGAAAAACTACTGAGTTCAGCATCTAAGGAAGGGTTTGTACAATAACTTGCTGAATTCTGTAAGCACACAGTGACCACACAGACTTGGTTTTTTGCTGGCATTGGCTGAAATGTAGCATGAGCTAATAGAAAAGCTAGGTTAGGCATCACATATGTATCCTCTATTATTGTGATTAACTAATAATAATTAATTAATTAATTAATTAGTTAATAATCCTGGTATAACTCCGTTTAAATTACTGGAGTTACTCCAGAAATGAACTTGGCCTGATATGTTACCAAAAATTTTCCCTACAAAAAGAGGTGAAATTTCATATGACAAACCATCCTCTGTAAGGTGGGGAGAGGATGAAATAGTTACAGACAATGCCAAATCTGACAAAAGGTGCACCTTTTTAACAGTGAGGATAGTTAACCATTAACTTACATAGGTAAATGGTGGATTCTCCATCACTTGAAGTCTTTAAATTAAGAATGGATAGCTTTCTAAAAAGATAATCTGTACCTCAAAAGAGGTTATGGTCTTGATGCAGACGTGTTATACAGGAGTTTCAGGGTAGATGATTACAATTCGAGCTGGTTGGAAATACTTTGATGGTACCATATTGTGTTAGACTACACAATTCTTTGGAAACTGAAATGCTTTGTGAAATCAGGTTGATTTTGCCAGAATTTTGGTTAGAAGGAAAAAGAAAAAAGTTCCAACAATGCCAAAATGTCCAGTTTTTACAGTTTTTTTGAATGAAATATTGTGATTGTTTTGAAATGACTATCTATGAATCTTCCTTGCATGCCTGCCTTTTCCAGGGAGGGTTTTGCATCCAAAGCCTTAATTCTTCCTGGTGCACCAGCAATGCACACTGTAAATACAATCTGGACCCCAGCCTCCTGGTAGACATATGCTATATATGACCATTCTGTAAATGCACATAATCTACTCTACCTCCAATACACAGGATTCATGTTCACTATAAAGCTGTCATCATTAACAAATATAGTATTAATTGAGAACAAAACTGATCATTACATATAAAAATTTCACAATAACTCTCTTACGACTATTCCTCTTTCCCCTTTTGCTCTCCTAGTGGCTTTGTTTGCCTTGTATGCAGGGCTGGCTCCAGCATTTCTGGAAAAAAAGAAAAAAAACCTGCGATTGCGATCGGCGGCGGCAATTGGAAAAAAAAAAAAAGCCGCGATCGGCAGCAGCAGTTCAGCGGCAGCTCCTTCTCTCCTAGAGGGAGTGAGGGACCTGCCACCCCCGAATTGCTGCAGGTGCCGCCCCTCTCCCTTGGTCGCCCCAAGCACCTGCTTGTTAAGCTGGTGCCTGGAGCCAGCCCTGCTTGTAAGTAAATGTGCTTTTCTTTGTCTTTGGTCACACCTTACCTAATTTACATCGGAGACACAGTCAAGTAGGCAGAACCACATTCCTTGTGTATCGTAATCCTGCCTGACACGCATGTTTAGAACGCAATTCTAGCATGTATTGATAACCTTTTGTACACACCCCATGCATACACCATGCCATGATTTTCAAGACCAGCATGTTACCAGTTCGTATATGATACCTTATGGGACAGCTTTTAGATACAGAGTGCCAACAGTGTGTTAGGTGTAGTATGTCAGGCCTGATATGAGTTGCTGATAGAGTAGTGAACCACCAGTGACTCTCTGTGTCAAATATATATCAAATTCATGACATTTTGGTATGTTCAGTGAGATACCAGGTTGAGAGATCAGTTTATTTTCTTCCTGTTGAGGCAGTACAGGCGAGTATCATCTTACGCGGGGGTTCCGTTCTGCGGTTAGCGCGTAAAGAGAAAACCGTGTATAGTCAAAATTACATTGAGTTGAATGGCGGGCGGAATCACCCGCACTACAAGTACAGTATTAAAATTGTTATTTTTCTCTTTTTTGTTTTGTTTTTGCTGACTGCGTAAAGCTGAAATCGCGCATGTTAAATGTGCGTAAGATGCGACAGACCTGTATGTCTTTTTTCCATTCACTGGCAGATTATTCATTATAGCGCAAGTGCTAAATAAGGACAAATGTTTTGAAAGAGAAATTTGCTTCTATTTAATTTGGGGAGATTTTCAACAACATGAATGGGAGCTGGGTGACTAACTGCCCTTTGTGCCTTTGAAAATCTCATCCTTTATTTAGGTATGACCAGATTTTCAGAAATGCTCAGCACCAGCAGCTCTCACTGAAAAGCTAAAGTCTAGATTTTTAAAGGTATTTAGTTATTGCTGCACTCAGCATTGCAAAGCCCAAGTCTCATTTTCAAAAGGGATTTTGAATTTCAGTGAGAGTTAGGCTCAGTGCCTAAGTCCTATTGAAATCCCAAGTGCCTAAATCCCTTTTGAAAATGAGACTTAAGTATCTAACCCAGTTAGGCTTTGCAATGCTGAGCACAGCAACACCTAAACACCTTTAAAAATCTGCTCCTTATTGCTTTTGAAAAGCTGGCCACTTCGTTTTGGTACTGGAATGGGAACTGAGCTCTTTGGCAAATCTGGCCCTCTTTGTGGGTGCTTTTGAAAACCTTGCAATTGTAAGGCATGGTTAACATACCCAGTACTGTAAATAAATACACTAAGGCTTTGTCTACACTTGCAAGTGAATGACAAAACTTTTGTCATTCAGAAGTGTTAAAAACACACACACACCCCAAAAGACAAAAGTTTTGTCGAGGAAAAGCACCGATGTGAACAGCACTGTGTCGGCAGGAGTGCTCTCCCGCCAGCAAAGCTACCACCGCTCGCTGGGTGTGGAAGTTTTTTGTTGGCAGGAGAGCTCTCTCCCGCCGACAAACAGCAGCTGCACTGCGTGCCTTTTAGCCGCATGGCTGTAGTGGCACAGCTTTGTGCTAAAAGCTGCGTAGTGTAGACATAGCCTAAATCCGTGCCCTGTGGGGCTTATAGCCTAAAGGTACAGCAGCTACAATCACAGAAGGCTGAGGGCACATTGAATGTTAGATGTTACTGAATTGGTCTTTAAAAGAGTTTTGAAAGTGAGGAAAGGGGAAGAGCCAGACATATAGACCCTAGCGTTGCAATCCATTTTGCACAAGCAGACCCTTGAACCAATACACAGTCCTTTTGTCTTCTTCGGGGTTCAGGTATCCTTTGAGCAATGTATTGCAGGATCATGTTCATGTTAAGTGGGCTACAGTGACTGTTGACATCATGTAGTGAAAATGATCAATCCTTTGATTTCTAAGGTTTCAATTTCTAACAGATATAAGGTACAGCTCTAATAGAGCTGCAGTTTGCTAATTCAGTTTCTGCAGTGCTCCAAGAACAATCTTGTAATCATCTAAGTGTTGTTCGGGGGGGTTCATAACCCTTTCCTTTTCATTTTTTACAGCTGAACAAGAACATGAAAATGAGCAACAGCCCCTGTCCTTAAGCCCTGTTCTCAGCTTTAACAAGTCAGAGTTAAATGACTGTCCGAGAGACTCTGGCTGTTACATCTTATCGGAAAATTCAGATAATGGCAAAGAAGAGCTAGATCCAGAAAACCTATCGGACATGCTACAGACGATCACCATCACTGAGACCAACTGATATATGTGCTTTTCTGCAGCTTTGCAGACAGGACTATCAGATACATTAAGCTAACTTGCTAGTATGGCAACAGAGTAATGGGCTGCAAATATTCTCAACATCGAATGGACTCTTAGGATTTCCAGCTGAAGTACAATATTTTTGACTTTATTCAATATATGGACATTGGGTACCTGAATCTTGGTTGATGAAAATAATGTCCCATGCTATCCTTCTTTGTTAATTCTTGAACAGTTGACTGAAGGAAAAATAAATAACTGCAATATATAGGGTAACCAGATGTCCCATTTTTAAAGGGACAGTCCCGTTTTTGGGGACTTTTTCTTATATAGGCGCCTATTACTCCCCCTCCCGCTTCCTGTTTTTTCACAGTTGCTATCTGGTCACCCTAGCTATATATATATATATATATTTGTATATTAAATCGTTTCCTATTAAAAGAATAGGGAGTTATTTTTAGGCATTCTCACATAGTTCTGGATATGTTATCTTCTGAAACATTCTGAAATATTGTAAATAGTGTACATATTTATTTTAAAAGCTAAATATTAATTACTGTCCTTTTTTATCTTCTGATGAATGTTTCTCTGATATTTGTACAAAACATACTTTTCAGCAGTACACCAGCATAATAAAAAGGTGATTAGGTTGATATTCTATAGTATTATGAAAAATACTGGGTCTGACTCCCATTTACATTAAAGCTGCTTTACACCACTGGGCTGTGTAAACTGGCCGTAAAATGGGCATAAATATAATTTACAGCCACTTGAAGGCCTCTTTACATTACCATGTGGTGCAAAGGGGCCTTAATGTAAATGAGAATCAGGCCCTCAGTCTTCAGTAGCCATTAGGAGCAACTTGCAGTTTGAATTTCGTACACATTTAGTTTTTCTTTACTATTTACAGTCTTTCTAAACATTGTAAAATGAAAGAGAGAGCTATTAGCAACAAACTGATATCCACAACTGAGCTTTCATTAGTATTTTTGGTGAAACTCCTTCCTTGTGCACTTAGCGTGAAATTTGTCAGTAGAAATACTTGTTTGTATGCAAAAGCCAATAGCTGATACGTTGGTATATATTATCAGTGTCCTCCATAAAACAACTAATCATCATTTCCCCATGTATTTTACACTGGAATATACCTTTTATTTGCTTTCCCCCTCTTCTTGAAGTACTTCATTTGACAATAAACAGAACTATGTGATTGAGACTCTTAAAAACTTTTTAATGTGGACCCTAACATTTCAAAGACAGTACTTTTCTAATGGTAACATAATATACGAGACATCTACTGAGCACTTTTTATCATGCATAATCTGTATCAAATTAATGTAGTGACTTCCTCTCTCACCTGTTAGTCACACATTTTCATAAATTATGTCTATGTTGAATAGTTTCCACTAGATTGCTGACATTTTTTTTAAAATCACCCTTCAGAAGAGATCAAGCATGGAAAGTTTCTCAGAAAGAGAATTTCCGAGGAAGTTATGAACAAGTGAAAATGGGGATTTATAATGAAAACTGTTTTGGCAGCCTTCTCTCTACCTGTCACTAAATGCTATATTGCAATGGGTGTGTTCATGTTGGCCTCAGAACCTTAAGGTGTGGTTCTACTCCGAAAAGTTACTTTGTGAACATGGCATTGTGGGATTCCATATTCTCTGTATGTTAATGACTTCCATATCAAACATGCTGTGTTTACAAGGAGCAAGATGGATTTAGGATGTGTTTGCTTGTTAACTTCCAGCCCTGCAGACTGGAGCTGGCATCTGTATGTCAAGCTAAGTGGGTTCTCATATAACTACTGAAAAAGGATCTGCAATTAGAACTCACTTAACAAGCCTTTGATGATGCATGAGCCAAAATGGAATTTCTTTTAGGGCATCTCTACACATAAACTTGCACCAACTTCACTAAATCAGTTTCCTAATGTATTTCTAATGAGTTATTTCAGTAACATCTGTATGTGGACACATACGGTACCAACATGAGCTAAATCAATGGTAGCAACTTTTGTTCCAGAGAAGCATGTTCAGGTGACAGCCAGATAAGACCTCTAGGATAGCCTATGCATGAGTGATTAGAGTCCACAAAGGCAGGCATATAGAATGACACAAATGTACTGTGGTATATCTAACTGTATGGATTTATAGGAGGAGAGAGGACTTGTTTAGTCAGTTACAGTGACACAGTTAAGTGGTTGTGTATTTAGCAAAATATCCACATGCCCGTTGTTTTACAGGAACCAATCCATGCACCAGATTCAGTTGATGGCAAGGGTGGTGGACAGTTATAATTGACTGACTGACTATTAACCACTTATTAAAAGTGTGGACATGAACTGTGTGTTTAGCTGTTTGTGTCCCAAACCAGTTAGAAACACAGTCAATTTCTGCCCAAATCGTTGTGTGTGCTGGAAAATGTGTCAAAGTAACTAAATTTATTTAAGCCATTTGCAACTTCCTGTGAAGGCTAAATGATTACATCTCACATTGAGAAATTTCCGCTCGCTCAAGCAATTCTGAGAAAAATGATGAGGAAATTGTACACCACAAAGTATAAAAAAATCAGCTTACAGGCAACAGGCATGTACAGCCTTCTTTCACCTTGTAGCAGTTTTGTTAAGTGCCCTGAGCATGGATTAAACCATTAGTCCTTACTCAAGCAATAACCCATTGGCTTCAATGTTGTCTGGTCTAAATAAGGCCTAGGTAAAAAATGAGCTGCCCCAGTGGTAGCAATGGTGATAAATTTTAAGAAAAGACTCCTGTCAACTTGAGGAGGAATGCCAGGAATGTCGGGGGAGGACAGCATGCTGTGGAGGCCCTCCCTTTCACTCCTTTGGGACAGTTTTAGTCACTTATTTACGCCCCTCTGTGCCACGTAATTGAGGGAGTGTAGGATCCTTGGTCCTAGTCAGACAAAATGGGGAGCCCTACATTCCCCTTCATTGCAGGGTGTGTGGGAAGGAGCAAAACAAAGAGTTGAAGAGGCCCTGGATTTCATAATGCAAAGTCATGGATGATACCAACGCAGAAGTCTGTGTTACTTTTAGCAGCATTGCCTTCTGCTCATCACTTTCCCCAAATCAAATGGGGAGAGAAGTATTTCACAGTCAGAGGAGTCAAGAGAAACAGGGCTTCTACGGGAGCTGTGCTCCTTAGGTGAAGGCTGGCCAGTGGCCACACAGCACTATAGAAGGAACCAACGTGTCACATAGAGGCCCTAAAAACCCACAGGGATTGGCCTGCATGACCTTGGAATCTGCTCCCTGACTTCTCCTTTTGTCATAAATCTCTTGAAACTCAATGAGCCTGATTTGCCAATGCTTGGTACCTTGCACAGTCAATTAGCCCTGTACAAAATGGGTGTAAACCACTGTAAGCAGTGTAGGTGACTGTAGAATTCTGATCTTTGAGCATTTTGTGCTGACTTTGCCCAGGTGACTACAAAAGGTACAAGATAGAGGAGAGTCAGACCTATGAAGTTTCTAAAGGGGTTTTTCCCCTCCCAATTTTTGTAATGTGGGTGAGACTAAAGCCCTGAGTAAGGATGTGTAGCAATAGGCCACTATATGTGAAAGGAAATAAGCTATTAAAAAGAAAAAATGTGAGGCTGGTTTCATACGTACATGCAGGCTCAGTTATACGTGGCTTAAGTCAGATTGTTTTTATTGGACCCGAAGGCCAAGTGTGTTGCAATGCAATTACCAGTTCTGATAGGGGATATGTAGAGGAGCCCATTCAGCCATATAAAAGTGTGCACCTTCCCCTGTGTTGTCAGGCACAGACTCAAGGAAATGGGCAGAAATCACTCCATTTTCAGTTTTTAAAACAGGGTGAAATGCATTTTTGGCACATTGTGTCATGTGAATTATACTTGTTTGCAATTCGATTCCCTCTCTTTTTTATGAGATGTAATATAAATGATTGGCTTTCAGTGATGTTCCAGAATGGGACAAAGTTGACATAATCAGCCAAAAGGAGCATGCTGAGGTTTCCTTTAGTAATGTGTATTCATTTAAAAAAAAGGGGGGGGGGTGTCCCAAAAAGCTTGGTGTGGTGTTGTATTCAGACTTGTGGATTGAAATGTAAACAATATTTGTGTTTTGTGCAGCTATAATTATTGACTTAATTGGACTTTGGAGCATGCCTCATGCCCATGGCTCACATAAGCACCTTTTCTGGGTGATGGGAAAACTCAGAAAGAGAGAGAGGTAGTTGCTACACTGAGAAGATCCTGGGGTGTAGTGCTAGGACACCAGACTGAGAGCCAGAAGCTGGGTTCTATTCACAACTCTGTCCTTGACTTGCTTTGTGACTTTCAACAAACCAGTTAGGGACAAATTTTCAAAAACTCTCTCTACTCTTCTTGCTCAGTTTTTGAATGATCATTTTTAGATGCTGCTGGCCTGGTTTTCAAAAGTGCAGAGTATATGCAGCTCCCAAAGACTTCAGCTGCATTTGTGGGTTCTCAGCAGAATCTCTGAAAATCAGGCACCCAAGCTTTTGAAAACGTAAACACGGTACTCTTTAGCTACTGTGTTCAACAGAACACTATACTTCAACCCTCTCTGCATTGTCTGCCATATCATTTGAGAACAGTCCCTTACTGGCTCCAAGCACTATCTTAAATGCAGAGAGCTTTTTAAATATCTTCTCCACTAGCATTGTACTTTACAGAGTACATGTGTAAATGGGAGGGCAACTCAAAGTTACTCAGGGCGGGATGGGAAAATCAGCTTTATAGCAAAATGAAAAAAAGTCAAACCAAAAGACTCGTGTCCCTTCATACAAGTCTCTCCAACACACAAGTTTTCCTCCATCTCCAATGATTCCCCTGCTTTGGAGATTAATCACTAGCATGGTTCCCAAAGCAGATAAATTTAGTAAAATGAACAATATCAGGATACCCTGCTACAGTAAATACCCACTTGGCTTGCTGTATTAATGAAAATTGAATTTATTATTTATTATTTTAGTATTAAATATCAACAAGCTTTCTGAAAAAGCTAGACTATTAGTGTGACCAATGAAAGTGCTACTGTACATTAGCACTACAAACATGGCTACAGGACATTTAGTCAACTCCTTATTATTTTCTTTTGCTAAAATATAACAGTACTGACTTTGCTCAATTGTAATGAACTAAAACATATGATCTGTAATTTAAAAAAAGGTTTCTAGCTTTTCTTTTTCACAGATTATACATGGAAAGCCATTGTGATTAGATCTGTGAATGTCTTTCTCTTTGTTGCCTCCATTCAGCTGATACCAAACTGGAGAGACACTGGTTTTTAATTCCCTAATGCAGCCCAATTCTCTGGATTTTTTATTTCTGTGTTTGGTTCCATCTGTGTTTTTACAGACAAGCCCCATGGTGTGTCATATTATTGGGAGTCACAAGATGGAATTATTACAGATAGTTTTACAATTACACATAACTAGATATACAGGCAATTAGATGTTAGGAGAATGGCTACTGTTAGATGTGGTGCATTTCTTTCCAGAAACTAATCATATCATCAGTAAAGTTGATCCTCTCTGTCTGAGTCTCTGACAGAAATTATATTTTGGATGTAGAACTGCTGACTACAGAAATATTCACACAAGGAGACAAAAACCATTACATGGTGTCAAAAAATATTAGAAGGAGAATCTGAATTGGTGGTGGTAGTAGGGTGGTTAGTGAGGAAGCGGGTCGAATGTCTATCAGTGGAAGGAACCTGTGCTTTTTGCATCCTGACAGCCCACCTATGGGTTCGGACTCAGGCCCAGATCCTCCAAGTTAGGTTGGTCTCAGTAGCACCATAATTTAATACCTTACACTAGAGAATTAATTTATTGTTGAAGAATTGGCACAGAATTTAGATGATATTTGCCAAAAAAGCAAACAAATTTACAAGAGATATGATTCAACAGTATAAGATTCTAGATATAACAGACTTACTGTACCTCACAATTTCAAAAGCAAGTACAGGGGGTTCATCTAATTAAAACCTAGTCAACTGAAAATCCTATTTATAAGAAACAAATGTTTGCCCTACCTATAATATCAACAAACTTCACATCAGCAAACTAGCAATAAACAACAGAAAAATGCACAATGAATGTCAATTAACACAATTTGATTTCAAATAACTTGCATTGTATGTATCTAGCTTTACTTCCATCCTGAGTATCCATTATAAAGGTCAGTTAACCCCAATTTCTGCAAGCCAGCTTGTACTAAAAAAAAAAAAGCAGCATAGGATCCTTTTTTTTTCATCAGCACGTAAACAATTCAGTCATTTGGTGATGAAGAAATTTCCAGTTATGGATCTTACCTAAAAGTTTTAGACTGAAGAGGGTCTAGAGAAAGAAAGTACCGGCTGAAATTGCTTACGTATCTCTTGAAATACCACTGCATAAATCTTTTGAAAAGGTTTCATTATTCAGCCTAGAATAATATGAATTCAGAACTAGAAAGGATAAAAGTCATCCTAGTAAAGTTTAAGCTACACACATTAGTCCAAGGCTATATTAGCATGTCTCTTGTAGTAGAGATCCTTATTGAAAATGGCCTAAATGTTTTAAACACTCCAACAGGGTTTTGTCCACCTCCACCCCTTTTTGGCTGCAGAATGTCAATATTTTAAAATCTGTCAGGTGCTTACATACTCTGTTTAATTAGGAAGAATTTTTACCAATGGTCTGGTAGCTATTGGAAGCACTTGTATGGAATTATGCACGCATCACTAACTGAAAGGCTCATCAATGTTTTAGAAAGAATAGAAGCAAAGGCAGGTAGTTGACATCTAAAGTATTGGTCTTTGGGAGAACACAGTGTGCCAAGAACTTTAAATGAAGATATTTGTAATTACAATAATCAAAGATGCATAAGAATCTAGGTCCCTTGTGCATAGGTGGAGATTTTGTTTCTTTAGACCTATCTATTTCTAATAGTCATTTTAAAGCGTTCTGTCTATTAGTACCCCTTACCTTGGGCCTGATCTAATGCCCATTAAAATCAATAGAAAAACTCCTGTTGGCTTAAATAGACATTGGATCAGGCCCTTAACCAACTATTGGCATGTGACAGACTGTTGTTCCAGAATTCTGAAAATAATGTGGAAAGTGAAGCTAGCAATATGAACCACTTTTATTAGCACAGCTTTGTTCTACTAACATGTTTCTTGTTCACAAGTGTTTATGATTGTGACACTACTCAGGCAATCCACGTGGTTTTTCCCCTTCCCCAGACAGAACAGATACTCAAAATGGGGTAATAGGGAACTCTTGACCTTCTCCATCTTCAGTGCTCTTCAGGAACTCTGAGCCTCATGTAGTCAGTCAGCACTTTCTAGATTTTTAAAGGTATTTAGGTGCCCTAAATCCCTGGTGAGATTTTCAAAAGTCCATTGATTTCAATCCCACTAGATGCTGATCTACATCTCTCAATGCCTAAATACCTTTCAAAATCTGGCCCATGGTGCAATTTTCCTGATGCTGCTATTATTTACCCCCACAGAAATATAATACTCAACCCTGAAAAAAACTAGGACAGACACGCCAAGTAGCCAAAAATATGTATTTATTTGGGGTGAAATTCACCCCTGTGCAGAAGCTCAGCATGAGGCTTGTGCAACACTTGGATCCCACTTCAAGCCTGGGCACTGTATGGTGCATTAGCCTCTGCGTTAGGCCTCACTGTTGGAGTAATGTTCATCCCAACCACTGGCAAATGGACCAGTAGCCAAGTACTAAATGATAATGCATGGCTATCATTGCTCCTTGACTCTTCTTGATCCCTTGTTTAGCCTTTCCAACGCTTTAATTATCATTGCCCTGCTACTGCAGATCTGAAAATCCAATACTTCTTTCAATTTGTAAGGGGAGATAAAGTAACAAAATAAAGAGCAGTTATTTTCACACCTCAGAGAAATAATCATTAGCTGACCAAGTGGCATACACAGTTGAAATCCAGCTATACAGGATGAGTTGATGCAATTTTCTCTCTTATCGTAATATTTTTGTTTGTGGTTTTTCTGAGAAGCAAAACAGTTTAAAATTGTTTCAGTTGCTAAAAGACTTCTTAAACCATAAAATCATGTTCCTGAACCTTGGAGTTATAGTTTCTGCATTATATAGTTGGAAATTAGATACTTGGCTCCTACTAGCTGGAGATGAATGACTATTCTGTACACACTGTGCTGGAAAAGTGCTGCTGCTAATCCGTTTGTTTAATTTACAAAGGGGAAATCCAGCCTAAAAGCTATTGATCTGAGATTTGCTGAGATGCTGTATTTCCTGAAACAGAAATATATTTAGTATGACTTCTTGCCCGCTGAAAAACTCAGTGAGACAGGTCTGTCCCCCCACAACAGATATTAGGGGGAGGCAGGTATGCCTAATAAATCATGCCTTTTAGTCTGATAATGCTACAAGAAATATGCCATCTGAGTAAGCCAACTTGGTGTAAGGTAATACCTCCTACAAGGCATCTTGAACATCATCGGGGTCTTGTGAAACAACATTTTGATTAGCTAAGTGAAAATGAATCACAAGTGTTGCCACAGAGTTATGCTACGATTTTATTCAAAGAATGATCAATTGGTTGCAGAGTGATGAAACATTAAACAGAAAAATCGATTCAAGACATTATATTCTTACAAGATTCCTAGATCCTCCACTCAAGGCCTTACAGTTTCCACAAGACTCATCAGACACAGGCGTTAATTACAAGAATATGTTAATTGAGGGCATTAAATCAGCATGCAAGCTAGATCTGCTGTCACAGCAGGAACTTCTTCTCTGAGAACTGTCCGAGAAAGATTTTTTTCTCCTTCGAATGGCACAGCAGTATCATCATCCAGCCACTGGCACAGTAACCAGTTCCATTTCAAATCTGTCCTATCTACACTCTGTTGAAGTAATTTGGTTAATTGCAAACATCAGTCTTTGGAGAAATCTTTCATACTGCTAGTTACATCCTTGGATGACTATCACAGCATTCAAGCAGTGCTGTGGCACACTGCTGCCTGCTAGATCTGGATTAGGGGTTATGTGGCTAATAGGTCATTTAAGCACTGAGGATCTACGAAACCCACACCATCACCTGGGCTTTTAAATGTCATAAATCACCTATGAAGGATATATTTTGTGCATGAATGGTCGCCAGGGCGGGAAGTGTTACTATGGGGAGTAACTATCCAGATTATGAACAGACAATGCAGAGAATATGACATGGAATTTTTTTTCCAAAATATTTTTTCCATCTTAAAAACATTCCCTTAACTAGTAAAGGGCAAGGAGGAGTCAGACAAAATATTAACTATGTCAACTGAGATTCAGTTCCTCTAGCCCTCATGCTGTACGGAGTCCCACATAAATTCCTATTTTTTTACAGAAAAGGTTAACCTCCCACAATTTACTTACTCATGAAATATAAGGTGAATAAAGACACTGATGCAAATGATCCAGTATATTAAAAAATGTACTGAGCCAGGAAACATTCAAAGTTCTGTTATAAATTATTTTTTAAGGACTGGGATGGTAGATGTAATCCATGTGCCAAATGGCTATTAACAGGATTTTGGAGGAACTTTGTAGCTGTCAGGTTTGATCTCCAGAAGACAGAGGTGCTGTCCCTCCCACTCAGCCTTTTTTATTTTTATTTATTTATTAAGGATTTATAAAGTAACCTAGCTAAGAGCTAGGGATCAGCTGAGTAGCGAGCTTGACATGACCTGCTGCAAAGGTAATAATAATAATAATGGAATGGATCAAACTATATCTGGAAGGAGAACGGCAGGGCAAAAATTGTTTGTTGACTTTATAATATATAAAGATGGTTTCTACGATTGCAATTGTTTTTTCTCTGCTTGTTTTGCAGAGATATTTTTAATATAAATATGAAATATTAAGCCCTGGATCTTCTCCTTTCCCTGGAGGACTTAGGCAATCATCGGAGGCTTGTAACTATGATATTACTGGAGTGTGAAACATAAGCCATGCCTCTGGTTATGATAGGAGCAGTGGGAACTTGCTGAGTGTTAGGCCCCAAGAGCTGGCAAGGAGTTCCAAAGCATATGCCTAACTTTACTCATATGAGTAGTTCTACTAAAGTCAATGGGATGATTCACATAAGTAAACTTAGGTATGTGCATAAGTCTTTGTAGCATCTGAACCTCAGACTCTCTAACTCAGCATTGTTTGTATTTGCCCAGTTTCTACTGCAGTGAAAGACAACATGGCTTTCTTGCTCACTTCCTTGGTTTTGCGCCAGTAGTAAAGATGTTAGTCAGCAGATGGTTGCACAGCTCTGGGGAATGTCTTAGTTAATACGCCAGTATGAGGAGCTCATTAATTGCTTCTGGTAGAATCCACAAAATAATGAACTTTGTCTTGTTTGTTTTGTTCTTCTAAATTTATTAATGACAAATAGAGTAAATTTTTTTCTTCAACTGAAAGCTAGTTAGGGCCATATTCTCATCTGTCATAGGCCTGTTTCTCTCCAGTGGAGTTACGTCGGCAGAGAATCTAGCCCTTAATCTGCAGGATGTTTCTTCCCAGAGGAATGGTTGGTAGCCCACTGAAGTCAGTTTAAATACTTCTATTGAATTCAACGGCTTTTGCATCAAGCCCCAGATTATTATGATTTTAACATTAGTCTTAAACCAATTTATTTTCTCCTCTTCCATAATTTCCACTGCAAAGTGGTGACAGGTTCTTGAACTTTATTTATTGTAGGATTATGAACAGAACTTTCTTTAGCAAAGCATATTGTACATTTTTATGAGGAAGTGAAGCTTCATAATGAGAGAAAAGGGAATCCCTAGACAGTACAGAATCATAGCAGTTAGAGATGGAAATGACTTAGTAGATCATTGAGTCCATCCCCCGTACGAGCAGGATACAGTCCCTAGACAGTTTAAGTTCCATTTCATCAAAGTACTATGAGGCTTAATCCAACACTTACTGAAGTGAATGGAAAGTCTTGATCATAGAGTGGGATGGCACTTTAAAGAAAATGGGCTTTTCCCCAACCTGTGACTAATCAGCTGCCTTCCAGATGGTAAGATAAGAGGCCTAGAAGCAACTCACTTAAAGGGGAGAATGGCGGGGGCTCTAAGGTCAGGAAAATGACATGGGGGAAAGGGGTTGCCACTGTACTTGGGTCGATCAGATAGCAAGTGTGAAAAATCGGGACACTTTTTTTTCAGGGTGTGATATATATATATATATATAAGACAAAGCCCCTACTATTGGGATGGTCCCAATAATATCAGGATGTCTGGTCACCCTAACTGTACTAGCTAGGTGTGGCTGGGGATACCTGCTGTGTAGTTGGCAGCAACCAAGGCCCAAGTCTTCTGAGGCACAGACCTTAGGGGACAGTAGGTACGAGGGCCTGGGTTACCTGTCTTGATTGATGCTGAGCTGTGTTTGAATGATAAATGCACTCCTTGGAAAAGGAAATGAAATACTGCCACTGGTGGGAACTTTACTGATGAACTGGCTAGCAAGTTGGCTCTCCAATTTACATGAGTGGGGAAATGGAGGCAGAGTCTGGTGATGGGTTTGGGAGACCATGCTACAGTCTCCCATTGATTTTAGCAGAGCTGGATCAGACTCTATTACCTTAGTTCCTGTTCCCCTACTTTGGACAGGATAACAAAGCTAAAAAAGAAATGAAACTATTGAATCTCTGGGTGTGGGATCATTTACAGTAGATGCCCCCCTACCTCCTCCCAAAAAGGAGGCTAGATCTTCTGTGTGTTTTGATGTTCGCTGCTCAGAGTATATGGAGCTTTTTGCCAAACTGAGGAAATGTCATGGGATCCTAACCCGTCAAACACAGAGTGATCCGGTTAGGGTGTCCCCAGGTCAAAGTCAGGAGGCGCTGAGCTGCTTGTCAGACACAATTCCTTGTATATTGTGACATCCATAACCGAAACTGGAGCTTAATCTTCTGTTTCTGGCAGCAGAGAGACTGGCCCTGGGATTGGTGTAATATCTCTTTCCTTTGCTCAGGCACTTTGAAGTCCGTGGGAGTTTTACCTTTAGTAAGACTACATGGGCAGCCCCCAAGCAATAAAAGCTCTTGGCAGTATCTGCTGTGTGTGATATAACAATGTGGTACATAATCACTATGTTTAACTTAGTTGATAATTCCCCCTGAGCCTGGCCCCTTCAGGAGATGACTCTTATTTGCTGTGTTATCTTTTCACTTTGTGCAGTATGAATGAAGAAAGCTGAGCCATATCTTCCTCTGTTTTAGTTGTAAGGTCTAGAGCTCTGTATGCTTGTCCATTATGTTAAAGGGCCATTAAGTAGCAAACTGATGCACTGAACTGGAGAAATGTAACAGTACGCAATGTTGGCTGCATTCAGCATGAGCTGTGTAAATAATGGGGTTAGGGAGTTTCTTCATATAGCTCAGGAGGTCTGAGAGGAAAAAAGACTAGCCAGATCCCTGTAGCTGGGGATTCCCCAACACGAGGGAGCCCCACAGAGTGTAGAACTGGCATTCTAGTTCACAGGTAGCCCCTGTGCAGAGGGCATTTCAGGAGTGTGGAGGAATGAGACAGAGTGGGGAAGGGCCTGAGGAGGAGTGCACAGAGTTCAACACTTTTTGGCTATGTTGAGCTGGCAGATGGCTCCTTGGGGGCTGTTGCAGGTGCCACATGTTAGCACAGCTCCCCAGCTGCTCTAACCTGCACCAGGGCTCAGAGCCAGACAGAGAATTAAGGAACCATAACCAGCACTTAAATAGCATCCTCAGTCTGCTTCAACAAGCAGAAACTCAGCAAAGCAGAGATTTGGGCACAGTGATAACAGCCACCTTTACCAAGTTTGAAGGCTTGGAGGTGGGTGTGGTTTTTTACTGTCTGAGTTCTCCCTAGAAGTCTGCAACTGGGACTTTATGCAGAATTATTTCACTGAGCTGTCAATCCTGTTCAAGCTAAGAGGTGAACTTTGGATCAGGCCCCCCCAAGTACTTTAGAAACATGAAGAGTTCCACATAACACTCCTGTAAAATAAAGTATTATTATCCCCATCTTACAAATGCATACATGAGGCACAGAGAGGCTACGTGACTTGCCTAAAGCCACAAAGGAAGTTAATGTCAAGGCTGAGATTAGAACCTGACTCTCAGTTCCCTATTCTAAACTTTGGACCTGTGCTTTCGTCCACATTTGGCGCCATCTTTCAACAGTTTTTGTACTGCGTGCTCTGTCTTCCCTTTCGGTCTGCGGGAATGGATCCCAAAGTTGTGAAGAATATGCTGATGGGTCTTGCCAGCACATCATAAATTGCAGCCGAGTTAGTCCTTAAGCTACAAAGTGACAGTGAGGAGTCCAACGATGATGTCAACACACAACATGCATACGACACAAGATTGCTTGTAGCATTCACGGACATGCTCACCAAAGTGGAACACAGCTTTTGGGCTCGGGAAACAAGCACTGAGTGGTGGGATCACATTGTCATGCAATTCTGGGATGATGAGCAGTGGCTGCAGAACTTTCGGATGAGGAAAGCCACTTTCATGGGACTGTGAGCTAAGCTCACCCCCACCTTGTGGCACAAGGACACGAGATTGAGAGCTGCCCTGCCAGTGGAGAAGCATGTGGCTATTGAAATCTGGAAGCTGGTAACTCCAGACAGCTACCAATCGGTCGCTAACCAGTTTGGAGTGGGAAAGTCGACCGTTGGAATCATGTTGATGCAAGTTTGCAGAGACATTAATCACATCCTGCTCAGAAGAACCATGACTCTAGGCAATGTGCGTGACATTTGTGCAAACTTGCACAAACGGGTTTCCCTAATTGTGGAGGGGCGATAGATGTGATGCATATTCCAATTCAGGCACCAGACCACCTAGCCTCTGAGTACATAAATCAGAAGGGGTATTTCTCAATGGTTCTCCAGAAGCTTGTGGATCACTGTGGGCATTTCATGGACATTAACACATGAAAGGTGCATGACGCATGCATCTTTTGGAACACAGGCCTGTTCAGGAAGCTGCAGACAGGGACTTTCTTCCCAGTCCAGAAGATCACCGTAGGGGAAGTTGAAATGCCCATTGTGATCCTTGGACACCCCCCTACCCTTTAATGCCATGGCTCATGAAACCATACACAGGGAGCCTTAACAGCAGCAAGGAGCGGTTCAACAATAGGCTGAGTCTGTGCAGAATGACAATTGAGTGTGCTTTTGGCCATTTAAAGGGTCGCTGGTGCTGTCTGTATGGGAAGCTGTACCTGGCCGATGACAACATCCCCACAGTTATAGCCACGTGCTGTACCCTCCATAACATTTGTGAAGGGAAGGGTGAAAGCTTCACTCAGGCATGGGCTACAGAGGTTCAACACCTGGAGGTTGAATTTGAACAGCCAGAGACCAGGGCTATTAGAGGGGCCCAGTGGGGGCTGTAAGGATTAGGAATGCCTTGAGATAGCAATTCGATGCTGAAAGCCACCAGTAATGTTTGGTGCCCTGCACGGGAATGAAGTGCAGTGGTTCCAATGATAGTAAGCATCTGTGTTTGCCACATATGATGCACTGACTTGCAGTGCCTGTTTCTTTCCTGGGCTACGCTATCTTTTACTTAATGCAATAAAGAATGTTTACAAAGCCAAAAAAAAATTCATTTATTGAAAAGAAACACAACTGCTGGGGAAACACACATGACATGACACATCTGTGCTGTGTGGGATGAGGGAAGGGGGCAGGGTAAGGAATGGGACAATCACAGATTTGCATATGTCCTGTTATCATATCAGCCTTCCTGTCTGGAGTGCCATGCAATGAGTGCTGCACTTCAAGCTGGCTAAAAGCATGGTGATGGGAGTTGAGTGCAGTGGGTAAGGGTCATAGTTTGCAGGGTTGGGTGGTGAAGCTACAGGTGTTGGAGGCAGCTGGTGGTGATAAGAAACCAGATATTGGGGAAAGTGCGTTGGCGGTGACATGGGGGCACAAGAGAAAGAGTTTTGGGACAAGGGATGCGGGGGTGGGGGGGAGGCGGGCACGGATCTGCTCCGTCTGCAGTGCTATAAGCGCCTACATCGAGTCTGCTTGGTGCTCCATAATGCTTAGGAGCCGCTCCATGGTTTGTTGCCGGTGAACCGCATTCTCCTGGTGGAGCCTACTTTCGGTCTCCTGCCACTCCTGTACTTTTTTATTTTCAGTAAGGGACTGCTGCATGACTTCATGCAGAAGGTCCTCCTTGCTTCTTCACAGACACTACCTGATTCTTTGCAGCCTTTCGGCCATTGATAACAAGGACCGCTGGGATCTCAAGGTTGCATCTGTAAAGCCAAAATGCCACATTTAACAGAGGCAGCATTGTTCATACTAGACAGAGCAATGATTTGGCTGAACTTAAAGACAAGCACGGTGCACACAATAGCAGAAAGTGCCCGTCCCAAAGCAAGCGCACATAATCCACAAGAGCCTCGAAATGGTGAGAAACCACAGGGAACTGATTGTGTCAGGGCTGTACTGTCCTCTGGGGTTCTGTGCCTTGGGGAGAGTCAACAGCTGCAGGGGGCCCCTATACTGAACACTGTCCCCAAATTTTCCACAGAATGAGTTCATCCTGGAAGATATCTTGCTGCTGAGGGTGACCTGGAAAGCAAGGGAGGGTCTTCTATTACAATGAGGCTTCCACCCTGGCTCTTATGCGGCTTGCCTGTGTGCAGCAATGGTCCCACCACCCCTCACGGCATAGTGGCACAGACATGTTAGCCTTACTGGGACAAGGAGCACAGTAGCTCTGCCAAGGAACCTGCGCAAGCGGATTGCCCAGCTTCTGCCTGAGACCTTCGATTAGATCACTGAGGCCGATCACCATGATGTGAGAGAGCACATCAACGCCCTATTCCGCATCTAGGTATGTACACAGCCCTAGCCCTTCTTTCTGCAACCCTCCTTGCCCCAAGAGTCCGCACCAAACAACTCTCTTCCCAAAATAAAAGCCGCTTCTTATCGGGCACCTCCTCTGCTGTTTGTTCTTCCACAAGCACCATCCGCTGCGACTGGCTACCTTCCTCCTGGCTTGAAAACAGCTCCTGGCTGCATGCATCTAGGGATGCCAGGCCATCCTCTGGCTCTGGGTTCCCCTCCTCCTCCACACCCTCACTCCCGCTTTCCTCCTCCTGCCTTGTTGAACTCTGGGCTGCCATGGCCTCTAAAGTGTCCATGGTGCTCTTCGGAGTGGAGGTGGGGTTGCCCCCAAGTATCTCGTCCAGCTCTTTGTAGAAACGGCAGGTCGTGGACGCAGCATGTGTGGCAGTTTGCCTCCCACACCTTGTGGTAGGCATTCTGCAGTTCCTTCACATTAACCTTGCACTGCACTGAGTCCCGGTCATGGCCCCTTTCTATTATTGCCCTTGATATCTTGGTATCGTAATTCCTACAGCTGGAGCGCAGCTGGGACTGGACAGCTTCCTCCCCCCAAACACTGATGAGGTCCAGCACCTCGCCATTGCTCCATACTGGGGATTGCCTGGCGCATCGAGGCATGGTCACCTGGAAAGATGTGCTGAGAGCACTACAAGGCTTGCTGAGCAAACAGGAAGGGGAATTTCAAAATTCCCAGAGAATTTGAAGGATGGGTCTGATGGTTTGTCACCTGAGGGCAGGGCAGTAGAGTTCAAAGTGAGAACCAGGCATTGTGGTCTTCATGGTGGCCGATCAGAACACATTAATAGATGAGAGCATCCACACTGGCACCGTGGCACTCCAGCAGGGGCACAGCAAACTTTATGCTTCTCATGGAGGTGGATTACCAGGGGCGCTACAGCCACGGAGTCCAGGTGCTCTACATGCCTTGCCAGTGTGGACATCTCAGGAGTTAGAGCGTCCGGGGCTTATTTAATACGCTCCAACTCGCAAGTGTAGCCAAGGCCTATAAAACCAAAGTCAAAGGGCTAAATTCTGCAGCCAGTTACACTTGTGAACATAGTGGCCCAAACACTACCCTTGATTACACTAGTGCAACACCTCTGAACTCAGGGATTTCAAGGAGATTTCACTGATTTAATCAAAGGTAGAATTTTGGCCTAAACTCTTTGGCGTTAGTAGGTCTAGCCTTCCTCAGCAGTGTCTGACAAAGCTTACACAAAGATTGCTGTACCCTGGTGCTGTACTGTAATACTGCTACTGGAAGGCAAGACTTGTGGAGCAGCGTCACAAAGCCTGACAGACTGGTAATTCTGGAACCTTGAGGAAGCATAGGAAATAACCCCATAGCAAGTCATTCATATCACAGGCTCAAAATAATAACTGCCTTAAAAATGGGTTTCTGAATTAAGACAAATACATCCCACATTGGCTGGGGGGAATAGACAAGAAGAAATGAATGTGAGGGTTTTTTCCCCCTCTCTAATTTCTCTGATTCTATTAATTTCTGTCAGTAACATCATAGTTGCATATATCCAACTTCTTGCAAACCTTTTCCTCCCATCTGTTTTACTCTCCCTCCACATATCTCAAAGAGCTGTAACAGACTCAGGAAAATAGATGGCCCAATCACAACTGCTCACATCTCATCGGAGCTTGACTTTAGGTTGACCTTGAGACTCACAAGCCAAAAGGAACACTTGCACAGCTTTGCACTGCTAAACCTGAACTCAGTTTAAAGGGAAAAAAAACAGGCACAGACTGGCACGGGCACAAAGATATTCACGGTAGATATCCAGTCTAAAAGATGGCACTAGATAGAGAACAACAGCTTAATTATAATATGCATTTGGAAACATGAATAGCTTCAGAAAAGTGTCTTAAAATTTACTGATGTATATACCAGCTTTTTAATCAGAAATGAGACAAACTACTGTGGTTTACTGAGGCTATTTTCTTTTACATTTTATGTGCTTTTTATTTTAACTATATAGGAACTGATTCATTGAGGTGCACTGGCCAGCTAAACTGGATTTATGGCCGTTTTGCATCCCTGGAGTGGCACAAAGCAGCCAAAGTGTCCTGAAACACCTGCCCTTAAAGTTCTGTGGGTGAATGAATGTCGTTTGAAAGCAAAGGACTAGGATCACTGGAATCATGTGGTTAATACAAACTTTCCTACACATAGGTAGCTCTACTGTTGTATCATTGAGTTATCACTCATCTTGTATAAATCCTGAGCTTCACTTGGGTGAAGTTGGCAGTGTGGCACTTTTGTTATGTGAGCAAATAGGGATGAAACTGTCAAGCTCAGTGTCCTGTGTGAATGAAATTCCAGGTGAAATCACACTAAACATTCAAGGGAGGCTTCCAGCCCCTGTTAAGTCACCCAGAGTTTGCATGGTCCTATCCAATGTTGTATATCAAATGAGTGCTGATCTCTATTAACTCCTTACAGAGAAGATGTCCATTGCACAAATTCTGCCAGTCAGGGGCATCCTGGTTGGCAGAGAGAAACCAAAGGCTGAATATGCAAGGACACTGAAGGTCCGTCCATAGGTACATGGGACAGGGAACTAGGATTCTTTTCTTTTCTTTTCTTTTCCCAAAAGCTTTACATTAAAAATGTCCTGCACCTCATGGGGTTATAATGGATGATAAGTTGTATATGAGTCAACAGCACCCTGCTCGTGCAGAAAAGACAACTGCCACATTCGGTTGTGTTAATGGGAATATCACATGCTAAACAAGCAAGATAATTATTCCGCTCTATTTAGCTCTGGTTAGGCCTCATTTGGAAAACTGCATTCATTTTTGGGCCCCACATTTTAAAACAGACAGAGAAATTGGACAGCGTTCAGAGGAGAGCAACAAAAATGATTAAAGAGTTAGTAAATAAGACCTCTGAGGAAAGGTTAAGAGAACGGAGCCTGTACAGTCTAGAGGAAAAAGGACTGAGGGGAGGCATTATTGTCTACAAATATGTAAAAGGTTTTTGTGCAAAGGACATGGGCCAATTATTCTCATTAGTGAACAAGGACAGAACATGAAGTGATGGGTTTAAGATGCAGCAAGGGGAAATTTAGGTTTAGTATTAGGAAAATGTTATAACTATTTGAAAAGTTAGGCAATGGAACAAGTTAACAGAGAAGGTAGTGGAACTGCCACAACTGGAAATATACAAGGCTGAGATTAGATACTCAGCTGGCAGGTTTAGTTTAGGAACAATTACATTCAAATCCTGCTCCAGAGCCGGGGCTGGATCAGATTACACCACCACCAAATGTAAAGGGATATATAATGAATAGACTGCCGCTATTTAATGTAAAATGAGGCTTTGTGTGTTTGTGTGTGTGTGTAAAGAACATTACTTTTGTTCATACTCTATTCTGAAAGAAGCACTCTATATAGGTACAGTCCCCATCCTTGTCCTAGGTTCACCAAAGCAGCTCCCCGTATAAGTGACCACCATCATAAAAGAGCAGTTTGGAAACCATCACAGGGAAGCTCCCCAAAATCATATAAACAATGTTATGCTCCAGTCCTGCAATGAGCTCCATGCAGACAGACATCCGCATCCACCCAAGTGACTTCAGAGTGGCATCCAGGGACTCCAGATTTGCAAGCATGTGAGCTTGGGGGTCTGCCTGCAAGGAGCTCACTCCAGAACCGGGGTCTTAGTTTGTAAACAAAAGAATGCATGGTGAAAGGTACTGGGCTCACACTACTGTGGCTCAAACATCCACCACTGCAGGATCACCACTCTCTCGTATTACCAAGAGTACAGCTCCTCCACACAATGACTGGCTCCGCTGAGATTCAGAAACTTCAGCTGCACAATTGTGGAACTTGAACTGGTGCTAATGGAAGCCCAGGGTCACCACTCCTAGTGCCTGCAGCATTTGTGATTACAGTAATGTATTTTTTTCCTCTCAGGGATATTATTTCTTTGCAGAAGTGTGAGGAAAGGGAGAAAATGCTAACTTGGAATTCCCTGGCACTTGTGTATTAAGTCACTACCACACCAGCACTGCCCTAGCTTTATTTAATAAAAATATCTATATAGTTTGAGTGGTTTTACAAGCAACATAAAAAGAGATTGCTGTACATTAGAGGCTCATCAGCTACCAATTTTTGTAGGTGATTTTTAAAAATGGAAGTGGTTTCTCTTATTAATACACAGCCAAACAAGAAAGAATAACAACCCTGGCCCCCTAGAACTCTGAGAGCTAGACCAATGATTTGAAATTTGGTTCAAAATACCACAATTAGCTTCAGGCAGAGAGTTTATACCATTTAGCCTGGAGCAAATTTTTATGACCAAATTATAAACTCATTTTGGGAAAAATAAACAGAGAGGAGGAGGTTGTTTATAAAGAAAGTGCTAATCCCGCCATATAGCCCTGGAAATGGTTATAACGTGGTAAAGGGCATGCACAACCTGCTTATTTGTTAATATACTGTAGTCACTTGGAAACATTCCTCTTCTTGCAGTAGGTCAGTGTTCTGCAAAGATTATCATCACTGAGCCAGCTCTTTGCAATATTTTTTGAGGCTATCATAAAAGCAAGCAAGAGGCATGTGCTGATAAAAGAACTGATTTGAAATGTCAGCCTCATGGAACAAGGTGCCAACAGAGCTGGCTTTCTCAGAGCAAGAGAGATTTCCCTACCCCCGACCCCCTAAATCCAAGAGGATTAACCCTTGCTTGACCAAGAAGCAAACCCTAAGGAAAAGAACGCCAAATGTCTGATAGCGCTGAGAAGCTTGTAGCCATAGCAGTAATTTTGCAAACGACTAATAATAAGAATTCGATAATCCAAAGGCTGATCTCTGAAGTGAAGAGCATCAAATTACTTCTGGGAGGAAATCATTTATCTCCAATGCATTTGCAGCTCCACAGCCCAATATACAAATATACAGTAGCTGCCATAGTCACAGATACCTGAGTTTCAAACAAATAAATCAAGAAATTTTCCAAGAGTCCACCCAATGAGTAGCCTACTCACTGAACACATATATCACCTTTGTTGACACACATACAATGCAGCTCTAAATTTCTTCATCACAGTGGTTGAATGCTGCCCACAGCTGGCAGAACCTGAAATGAAAAAAGTCCTGAACATATGAGAATGCAGAAGAAAGTGCTGGCTCTGGGACAGGGCCGGCTCCAGGGTCGGCAGATTGTTGGAGGCGGCATTCTGCCCAATCCTAGGGCAGCACGGCCGCTTTTTTGTTGTTGTTTTGGGGTTTTGTGGGTTTTTTTTGTTCTTGTTCCACTCTGGCTGCCCTGTAGGGAGCGGCGGCGTGGAGAACCAGAGCACCCTGCAGGGCAGTCCTCTTCCTTCCCTTCCCGCCGATCGGAGCGGAGCCCTTGCGGCAGGCGGCAGGAGGCAGCACAGCGGGAGGGGCCGCTTGGCAGTGCCCCTGCTGTAGCCCTAGCCGACCCCTTCTCTCTCTTTCCCACTCGCTCCCCCCCACCCAGTTTTTTTTGTTTTTTTTTGCTTGGGGTGGCCAAAGAGCCAGAGCCGGCCCTGCTCTGGGAGGTGGCACTGAAAGCTTCAATACTTTTGTGAAGCTGACAGGCCAGCAGGTCAGAGCCATAGACCAATTCATTTGTGTGTGAATATCAAAGAAATGTTAAGTTCATTAGTATACATAGACCAATTCACTTATGTGTTAATAGGTATTGTTTTCACCTAGCTATATCCTGTTGATTGCTATCACTTTGCATTATGTATATGCCTGTATTTAATTAACCCTAGATTATAAAGTGTGTTAGTATTAATATGAGAATTTACATTATATGTAAACTTCATGAAAACTAATGAAGAATTGTTGTGCACTATTACATTACAATATCCCGGTAATTACTTTTACCCATCAAATGCGATTGGAGCCTTGGAAATGTAGCTGAAGAAGGTTGCCAGCTTCAAAGCAAGGACCATTGAGTTCACAATGGGAATGCACAAACTCAATCTGCATTCCTCACGCACAGCCAACAAAGGAAGGCCCATATGGGTACAGGACTTGTCAGCTAGCTTTTTGTGTGAAGACAATATACGAGATGGATTCATGGAAAGATCTTTCATCTCTGAACTATTTGGATACTCAAAGGGAAGCATTCCAGATGCAAGACAGAGATCCCCAATGTTATTTTGGATAACCCTAAGAGACTTATGGAAAACTAGCAGATTACTACATTTTTGCTATTATTTTGGACTTACAAAGTTAGACTCACCTATTAATGTATTTTACCTGCTTTAACCTCTCAATAATTCTGATTTCTTTTTCTTAGCTAATAAACCTTTAGTTAGTTTACTAGAGAAATTGGCTGGCAGCATTGTCTTTGGTGTGAGGTCGAGAGTAACCTGGGATAAGTGACTGACCCTTTGGAATTGGGAATAATTTAATGTGATGTGGTATTTGGTATAGTGACCAATACTGGCACTCACACTTGTAAGCCACTCTAGACAGCACAACAGCTTGCTTCAAATTCAGTGGGAAGATCTGGCACCTGTACACACCTATTCAATAATTCGTCCCACTGAAATCAACGAAACTACTTGAAATGTAAGGTCCTATTCAATAAGAATAAGGCTATCAGAATCTGGTACCTATTCTTGAATGTCAAGACACATTTTAATATTTCCACTAACAGCTTTGAGTTTTTTGGGGGGCCCATGATGAAGGAAATCCTTACCCATAACTCTCTGTACTACACTACCCAGAAACACACTGCAAGTGAAATATACAATCCAGAAATGCAATTCATTCCTCACCAGAAAATTGAACTCCTTCAGATGGGATGTGTGAGGACCTGGTCACTTGACACAGAAGATCCCATTTATTTTTCATAAGTATAAGCATGTTAGCCCTTGTCAAATTCCATTTGGGGTAATTAGGACCTGATCCAACTCCCACTGAAATCAATTAAAAGGCTCCCATTGACTTCAGTGATGTATATTCCTCTGTCCAAAATTCTCCATGCTGTTTAAACTGGATATCATATTAGAGCTAGATTGAGCTCTGCCTTATACTGTAGTTGCATCAGAATAACCCTGGGCCCAAATCTCTTGGTGTGTGTGGGCAGGGTGGCACAGCTGGGCAGTGCAGTCCCAATGTTGGACAGGAATGGGGCATGTCCAAGACAGCTGGAGAAGGAACAGGGCATGGCTAGTTCCTTAATGGCAGGCTCTGGCGCTTTAGCACTGAGCTAAACAGAATGAATTTCTTTTTTATTAAAAAACAAAAACAACAACAGCCATCTTCACAAAACTGTTTAGAGAACTGAATTTGATGGTCTCTGTCTTTTTGTGGGCTTATGGAATATAGGAATTGCCATACAGGGTCAGCTCACTGGTCCATTTAGTCCAGCGTCCCTTTTCATGACCAACAGCAGCCACTTCAGAAGAAGATGATAGACTCCTGTAGTAGGTAGTTGTGATGGGATATTCACCCCACACCATTCCTGAAGGGATGACGGTAGCTCAGAAAGGGGTAATAAGCCTAGTAGGCTGCACCTGCAGGGCAATTTAGGTTTGCTTGACAAGCACTAATTGAAGATGGAGCCAATCTGGGCAAGAGTAGGCAGGGCTTATATAAAGCCAGGAAGTGAGAGCTCAAAGGCTGCTAGAGTGTGGTGTTTGCAATCACTCTTGGGGCCTAGGACAGCGAGATGGAGGAAACACAGGGGCAGTAGAAGCCTTGAGATCTTGACCGTGAGGGAAGCAGTTTACCAAGAGGGGTGGTGGAGAAGAAAGCTGCAGAAAGAGGAGTAGGAAGAAGCCCAGGAAAACCACAGCAGGGGTTGAGATGGTGCAGACCTTGGCTGCTGATTGTAGTGTCCCTGGGCTGGAACCTGGTGTAGCAGGGCGGCCTGGATTTCCCCTTCCAGACACTGGCAGAGTGGCACAGTTTTGAATTGGCAAGATTGCCTGGAATGGCACCTGAACTATGGGTCCAGTGAGACTTTGTTACCACAAAAGGGGAAAACTGTATAGTGACCTGACCAGAAAGCTAAGCTAGTGAAGAAGTGCTGTGACTCCTAGAGAGCAAGAGGGGCCCTGGCTTGAGCAAGTGACAGAAAGGGATGTCAGATTGGACAGAGTTAATCCCCAGATGCAGCCACAAGTGGGGGGTGGGGGGCAATGGGGGGTAGAACTCCTGTGACTATAGTCATGGAATAAGCTGCCCTTAGGGAAAGTTTCTTTCTAACTCCCATTTGTTAGAAGTTGACTTATGCCCTGAATCAAGAAAGTTTATACCCTATCCAAAACTCTTGTTTCTATTCTTAATTTTCACTATAATAATGCTGGCTATTCTTGTTATCAATATAAATGTCCAATCTGTGACACCAATAAAAGTTAGTGTATTGTAGTGGGACAGATGTAGACAAATCTTCAGCTTACCAGTTAGCTTACCAAATTTTGACAGACACCATTGAGTGCTATCGCTGAAGCCCTTTATTTGTGTATTTATGTAAAAAGAGAGAATGGCAGATGGACATAGGTTGCCATCATAATAATAGACATTCCAGCCGTCCTTTCTAGTGTTCAGTCAGCACCAGAAATGGACAATGTATTAAGAACAAATTTAGTATCTTTAGTAGTTAACCCCCCCATCTAAACTAATCATCAGCACTTTGTAGACTAGATATCAGTTTCTGAAACATGCCACACACTGGTGGTGGTGAATGGACCATGCAGAAGTGAAATGGATGCACTCAATGAAATGTATTTTTCTTTGTTTCTACAATTGTTTTTTTTTTTTAAATACTTGTAAATATTTAAAGCAATACGCTAAATATATCACTCATCTTGTAACACATTCAGGAATAAATTATTGTAGCATAAACTAAAAGTACTTATATGCTGATGCAAAAGTCTACATAAAATATTTATATCTTACATTTCTATAGCACCATTTTTCCAGAGGTCTTCTTGGACTGGACACATTCAACAAGCAGGAATTGTTTCACTCACTATTAGGATGAAAGGCAACAGATATTTTAGGCCCCATTCAAAGCCCATTGAAAGCAATAAGAAGCAAAGCACTGCACGATAGCTCAGGATATCGCTTATTCACTGGAAACTGCAGGAGAAATTTTAACAAAGCAAAATGTATCCATCCAATTCTGAATTAGATCTGGATGCCATAGAACTTTTCATTGATAACAAGTAGTCAGGAACTTGGCTTTAAATCTCAAGCAAAATACACCCCCTCCAGCTGCACAGGGCCCCCAGCTATCATGTTACAGGAACAGATTCAGCATTGACTATGAGGAAAGAGTGTCACCAACAGCACCTCATAGGTATTCCTTGAAGGCGTACCAATGAAGTGCTTGAAACAATGCACATGAAAGTCAATGGAAAAACTCTGATTGACTTCAGTGGAATTTGGATCAGGCCCTAAGTACTGAATCAGCCTGTCCCTACTTGCCTGGTGAGATCTAACAGGAACACATCACAAAATGGTACAGCTGCATGTAGACAGTGAACTTACAATTCAAAACATGCAATGCTTTATTAGAGAAGACTTAATTGCATAAACTTTATCTGATAGTCTCTTTTCTCTAATAGTCTGTTAGGCAATTCTGGGAACAAGAGGCAATGTCTACCTATTGCACCAATGAAAAATTCATTCCAGGGCTGTTCTCTTTCTTTATAATTGTGGTTAATGTAGAGTACTATATCAATTTAATATCTGATATGGCCTCTGTCAAGGTATTATATCCTAATCTTACAGGATGATGGACTCCAATCTAATAGGGCTTTTCCATATCTAGCTACTATGATCCTCTGTCCATTTTGCCATTCAGATGGAACAGTGTCTGCTCAGATGGGAAAGCAGAATGCAATATTCAGACAGAATAACTTAAATAGCAGATTGAGAACATTTATTTTAGATTACAAAAATAACAGACGGCCAACACATATGGAAAAGCAGAATGGTGGCAAGAACTGGCTGAATCATTCGTGGAGAATAAATTATCCAACAAATGTAGCCCTTTTCACCAACAGTCTGTGAATCAGTCCTGATTTCTGTGAATGTATTTGCTATTTGTGAATGTTTGTTGAATAGCTGAGACTGCAAAGCACCTGCTGGCTCATTACTGGGTTCACCCTCTCCTCCAGAATGAGCTGGGAGGAAGAAAGGATTATTGGCTCATATGTCATGCTAGGAGGGGTGAAAATGCAGTTCAGCATTTAGCTAGTAGAGGGCTCTGTGATACTTATTGAATTGAAAAAAGTATTGACCGCCACAGAAAATCAGCCTTAGAGAGAGAAAATTAGAGAGGACAAATTAGAAAATTAGAGAGCTTTAGAGAGAAGGCAAGCCACAGGCTAAATGGAGGCAGCCGTATGGGTGCTACCTCTGGAAGGAAGGCAGACTAGGAGCTAGGCTGCTAAGTGAGAAGCTTAGAGCTGAGCAGGCAAAGGGGCTGTGGCTCGCAGCAGCAGGAAGAAGAAAAAGGTGGGTCAGCCTGCACGCAGGAGACACTCCCTTGGGGATGTTTTAAATGGAAAGGATAAAGGCGGTGTATACTGGTGGCCCTTGTCCAACTGGGGATAGAGAGACAGCCATGCCCAAGTTAGATTTCTGTCCTTTTCTTCAGGGCTCTGTTTGTTGTTTTCCCAGACAAAGCAAGAAAAGCATATAAAAACACTGCCACCAACAGTCTGGTTACATATTCAGACTGGGGTCCTCTGGCTCTGGTAGCTACCAGGTAGGATCCTTTCTGACCCCTGCAGGCCTGCTTGTCAGCTGAGAGTGTGGGCCAATCATGTGCTGGTCACCTGATTCCCAGCACCTGTCTGCTAGGCTTCTCTCTGGGTTAAGGTTGGCTGCTCCTGCCTCCTCCCTGTGGGGCTATTAAAGGAGCAGCTCACCCTGTTACTGATGGCTTCATATGTTTGTGTTGAAAGAGAAGGAGGCAGGGGTAAGTAATATGGTTGGTTTGTTTAAAAGGGGGATAGGGCAAGGTAGGTGTATCCTATGTATGATTTTCAAGCTTCAAAACATCAGCAATGTCAAGTCTTGACTACCCTGTTTTTTCCTGATAGATGCTCTCTAGGGCCAGAGAACTAGGGTGGGATAGTGATATCACCACAGGCTGTATTCTGACCTGCAGCGTTCTTGGTTTCTGACTCTTTCACAGAAAAAGGCTTTCTCCCAACTGTTTGTCACACATTTGAGTTCAAATGCATCAACATAAATAAAGATTTTTAAACAGTTCTCCTGCTGAGGGGAAAATTAATTCAGATTTCATACTGATTTCATATTATCCTAATAATTCTCCATAGACAATAAAGATATCTAGATTGTCCTTCTCTGGCTTTTAGGGACTGACAATTCAATAAATAAATAAATAAGGAACAAACTTGCCTCTTATTCTCCTTGCCCATGGAAAGACAGAACTAACAGATGGAAGGGCATTAAACTACTTAGCTTCAATGGCTGCCTGGAAGAATCAACTCAATGTTATTTTTGGATGATCTACCCTAGGAGAGAAAATTAGAGACAACATTTGACTATTTGAATCCCTTTCACATAGTATTTGGAATGATCAGGACATGCTAACCTCTTCCTAAATTCAAACTCTTTGTGTAATCAAGCACAACTATAATGACACAATGAGACACTGAAAGCTACTAACTCTGTCTATGTGTTGTATTCCTTCAAGTTTTTACAGATTATAATGGGGACTTAGATACACATCTTTCAATTCAAATAACCTAGCACTGCATAACAAGTCATTCACTACTAATTGCTTTATATATATATATATATATATATATATATATATATATATATATACACAGAGAGAAAGAGAGAGAGATTTGCCACTATGGAAACTGCTCAACAATATTCCATTTCACTATCTGTATATTATGGTATGTCTATACTGCAAGTGATGGCGTGATTGTAGTATGAGTCATCATACCTATGCTAGCTTTAATTTAGCTAGCAGGGGTACAGTAGCATAGATGCATTAGCATGCGCTAGCTGCCCCAGGAACTAGCCCCATAGGAGTTCATAGTATCTAAATGTTGCCCAGGTTGGTGCTCTTGTGAAAACTGATTACTGTAGCACACACACATACATATAATTTTAAATCTCTAAAGGAAGCAAAATAGTTTTCCAATCCTGTCATATCATAAGAGAAATGAGAGCTCAGTCCATGTTCCCAGATCAGCAGGGACCTAGAGTGTCGTGAAGGCAGCATGCACAGCAGATGGAAGACAGGCAGCACCTTGTATTGTTGTCTGATTCCCCTTTCAACAGAATGAAGGAGCAGTATTGATGGGCTTTGAAGGGAACTTTGTCCAGCCTTCCTTATGGAGGCTGGGAGAGAGGGTTGCTGCAATGTGGGTGAGGGAGGTACAGACAAAAATGTGGAGGAGAATCATTAGGCCTATAACTGGGGCTGTGAGGATCTTTGAGTGGGGAGAAAAACAGAATAGTTGATGTACTTCAGGTCTATTCACTTTTTGGGCCTGATCCAAAACCCACTCAACACAAAGGGTGTCTTTCTCCTGGTAACGAATGCATGGACACAACACACCTAAAATAAATGCCCAGTGAGTTTATTATTATTTATTACAATCATACGCAAAATATGCTGGGTATCTTGCAAACACAGAGGAAGGCGCAATCTATGCCCTGAAGAACTAGTAAGTGTTTGATTTATGTTTGTTTAATACAAATTTTAAGGAGAACAATGTCCACTTTTATCCCCATTATTATTATGTATTAATGGTATTGCGGTAGGCCTAGGAGCCCTAATCATGGAC
Source organism: Trachemys scripta elegans (assembly GCF_013100865.1). Classification (NCBI taxonomy): domain Eukaryota; kingdom Metazoa; phylum Chordata; order Testudines; family Emydidae; genus Trachemys; species Trachemys scripta. The sequence continues at coordinate 173,488,167 of NC_048298.1, read as the reverse complement.
CAGGGCCCCATTGTGCTAGGCTCTGTATAACCACAGAACAAATAGTCTCTGCCCCAAAGAGATTATTTGGAAAAATATTTCTTATAGTAAAGACACAAGCATACTGTTATATTTTTAACTGTATATTCCCTTTTGTGAAAACATTTCAAAGCTTAAAATGTGCATTGCTGCATATCTTGTAAAATCCACTCCTGTGCTCATGTGGGCATATGCAGTAGCTGCACTTGGATATCTGAAGAGCAGGACTGAGCCAAAAGGACAGGCTGCAAAGAGGTAAAGGTGCAATTCAACTGGCCTATAAACAGCATAATCAATCAGGACAAAGGTAGGAAGTACGGGTGTGACTTTTATTGTGTTGTGATTGCGCATTAAGAGTTGTTTCTATTTCTGTGGTTAGATTATTTTCAGGAGATGTGCACAGCCTTTCTAAAAAGGCTCAAACTTTGCAGTATCTGCTTTCAACAAACTCTTCTCTAGGCTAAACGAACACTTTCTACTCACATGCCAGTGTATGTGGGAGTGATGCTGAGAAAAGGAGACATGCAATAGCTAACATTTTTGCTTGTCTTGTAAGAATAATCTGACTAACGTCGGAATGATTCCATCAGTATTGTCAGAAAGAGTTTTAAGAACCCTCTAGGCTGTGCAACTCTTAGCACGGGCAATGGCTAATGCAAACTGGATGCCAGCTGACTAGAGGTTTCTGGTATGGTAAGAAACAACACTAAGGACCTTGACTTATGCTGATGAGTTTAAGTTTTCATTTTACTGATTGGAATGAGGTTCATACTATCACGATTTTTCTGCACCTACCCAGATGTTTGGTAAACATGGGAAACATTGTGAGGGATGCTGTCTTATACTATCAGTTTCAAATAATCACACCCAGAGAGAGATAAAAATGGACTGAGTTTATAAAAACCAGCAGGGCACTTTAATTTCTTATTAATTTTTGAATTAGGCATCGATTAACTCAATCCTGCCCCTGAATTATTCTAGATATTCAAATGATAGGGATGCCTCTGACCAGCAGAGAGACATGGAGATTAAAGATCAACAGTAAATATCACTATGCTGTTGCCCACATTGTGTCTAAGGCATAAGTGAAGACACAATTGCCACAGTATAGCTTAGAACAGTGTTCTCAACCAGGGGTATGCATACGTCTGGGGGTACGCAGAGGTTACCAGGGGGTACCTCAACTCATCTAGATAGTTGCCTAATTTTATAACTAGTGAAGTCAGTACAAATTAAAATTTCATACGGACAATGACTTGTTAATACTGCGCTATATACTGTACACTGAAATTTAAATACAATATTTATATTCCAATCAATTTATTTTACATTTATATGGTAAAAATAAGAAAGTAAGCAATTTTTTAGTAATAGTCAGCTATGACACTTTTGTGGTTTTATGTCTGATTTTGTAAGCAAGTAGCTTTTAAATGAGGTGAAACTTTGGGGTATGCAAAACAAATCAGACTCCTGAAAGGGGTACAGTAGTCTGGAATGGTTGAGTGCCACAGAAGACTAGCATTAGCATTGATTCTAATCTTTAAGAGTGGCAGAAGGTTGGTGGTGGTTGAGATGCGAGTGTGGGGGTCAGCATACATGGGTTCAAGTCTTATCTCTTCCCCCAGTCTTCCTGTATGCTCTTGGATGAGTCACCTAATGTCTCTATGCCTCAGTTTCCCATCTTTATAAAGAGGGATAATATTTTCTCTCAACCTTTGTCTTTCTGGTCTATTTGGGTTATAAACAATTTGGGGTAGGGACAATCTGTTACTATGCGTTTGTGCATAGCTTATAACAGGGGTGGCCAACCTGGAGCCAGAATTTACCAATGTACATTGCCAAAGAGCCACAGTAATATGTCAGCAGCTCCTCATCAGCTTCGCCCCAGCTCCCAGCACCTCACATCCACCGGCAGCCCCGCCAATCAGCACCTACCCCTCCCTCCCCGCACCTCCCAATCAGCTGTTTCATGGTGTGCAGGAGGCTTTAAGAGGAGAGGGGGTGGAGCGAGGGCATGGCAGGCTCAGGGGAGGGGGCGGGAAGGGGTGGAGTGGGGGCAGGGCCTGTGGCAGAGCCAGAGGTTGAGCAGTGAGCACCCCCTGGCACACTGGAAAGTTGCCGCCTATAGCTCCAGCCCCAGAGTTGGTGCCTATACAAGGAGCTGCATATTAACTTCTGAAAAACCACATGTAGCTCCAGAGCCACAAGTTGGCCACCCCGGCTTATAACAAAGGGCCCTCTAAGCACAGCTGTAATTCTAATAAGTAGTTAAAATAATTAATTAAAATACCTTCTCCATGCTAATAGACCAAGATCCCTCCCTCTTAAAGGCCCAAATCCATTCAGTGCACTGTCCATGGATTGTGCTGTACATACCTCTTGGGAAGAGGTGAGGGAACAGCTGCAAAATCACTCCTCCCCCATCCCATGCTGGGAGCCACATAGGAAAAAATAACCGCAACTGATTTTGCTCCTTGCCAGAGCCAGCATTTCTTAACCTTGTAGGTGCTGAAAAGCCCATTCCCCACCAGCTTTTGTTAAGGCCTGCTGGGGGGAGCATGGATTGGGGTGAATATATTTATGGGCACTCTTTTGTCTGTTTGTTCTTTTTTAATTGATGGGATAGATGCCCAGAGCACTGGATAAGTGCCTAGAAATGTGTTCTTAAAAAACTGAAGAAACAAATACAATAAAATAAATAAAGGAATGTGTTTTGACTGCACCACTGCAATGTGTGTGGGTCTGACATCTGTATGGTTTTCCCAGTCACAATTAACAGTATGAATGAGAAATTGTCCTCCTGGGAGACTCCAGTGTTCTTTGTTCATTTGACTTCAGATATTGCACATCATGAAACCGCCAGTCCAATTTTTTTCCCTCTCTTGTGCTCTAGATTGTCTTCCAGTTGACGTCCAGACACTAATAATAAGCAACACTTATCTAGCATTTCACATTTTTCAAAGTGCTGTACAAACAATACCTAATCCTCACAACATTTCTGTGAGGTAGGGAGGTATTATTATCCCTATTTCTAGAGATGGGAAACTGAATCAAAGAACCTAAGTGACCACAGTGGGATTCAGAACCGAGATGAAAATTCTGAACCACTAGTCCACGTTGCCTCTCACTAAAGTGAGTTAACCGTTTAGTTGAGCTCCTCCATGTGATGGCTGTCTGTGCTGTCTGTACATTCTGCACCTTAGCACAGCAAGACTTAGACCAGAACCCCAGTAGACAGTTCATAGGCACTAGCTCTGTTATTCCTGGGGGGGAATTCTGTGCCACCGCAAACACACAGAATTCATGTCCCCCACAGATTTTTTTTCTCTGCAGAAAATACATTCTGCTGCAGCGGTGCTGCAGTTATGACTTTTGCCCACCAGGGGCTGCTATGGCACCAGAATAGAGGGAAGCCACTCACCAGCCATAACAGCCAATAGGGAGAGAGGAGAAGCTGCATTCCTCATAGTGCCTTGCCTATGGGGCCAGATGAGCAGGCACGTATGAGGGGAACAGACAAAGTGGGACATACAGGGCTGCTGGGGGATCACAGACTAGGGTTCAGAAGGGCTAATGGGAGGGACAGACTGGGGTAGGGGCTGAATGGGAGTTGGGGTACAGCAGGGCCACATGGGGATGGGGGAAGGGTGAGTGCAGGGACATATGGGGACAGGGGCAAATGTGCCTGACTGAATAGGAGTGGCAAGGGGTCAGCCAGAGTCTGCATGGGGGAGGCTCTCCAGCTCCCTAACAATCCCCCCTCCAAAAAAAACCCCACAACTGTTCCATACTTCTCCCAACAGCCCTCCAGGTTCAGTCCCAGGCTTCTACCTAGCAATTACTTTCCTTGCCCTCACCTCCCTTGTTACCCCTGACTTCCCCAAGCCTTTGCACTGCTTCTGAGAGGGGTGGGAAATACAACTCTGTATTGTAGTTTAAATAAATTATTACTCTAAGTTCTGTATTAATATGCCTAGTAAGGAATCAATTTATCAAAAAATATTTCCTGAATCTTTTTTGTTGCCTGTATTGATACAGACATATTTGTTGACAGGTATTTTGAAAGCAATTACCAAAATAATTGAAACTGGAATGATTATATGGTGTTATTTTGACAAATAAAATATGCAGTATTTTACAGAATTTTAAAATATTGTGCACACATTTTTTTTTTAGCAGAATTTTAAATTTTTTTGGTGCAGAATTGCTTCAGGAGTAGCTCTATAAAGTAAGTCAAAATGGAGCCTCCCATTGGCAAAGCCAGTAGGAGCTGTGATAGGCCCATCTATCCAAATTAAGGCTCTTGGCCTCTTCCTTACATAGTAAAGTGACAAGGTGCATATTTAAAGCTTGTCACAGAAGATACACACAGAGATTAAATTAGAGAATTATGAGATGCACCTATGTGAATCTACCGCCACTGTGGAATGTTTGCCTTTTATATTTTTATTGGATTATATGATATTATTATTTCTACAGTTGTATTTGTGAAAGGGAAATCATGGATTTCATTGTAAACTTTGCAGGGGTTCAGTGAAGTGGCTATAAATTAAGAGAATTAAATATGAACTGAAAAATAATGAGACTCCCTTTTTCATGATTTATGTCTTTGCACAAATTTGAATAAAGACTGTAAAAGGTTAATATGCGGGTAAACTGCTATTCAGAAATGTCCCCCTTCAAGAAGCTCTAACAATACTGCATTATAGAGACACCTCCTGGACGATGATTGCAATAGCTTCAACTATCTGAATGCAAATCCTCCCAGATACAGAGATCATTTCCAGAGATATCTCCTCTGTGTGGATAGTTGCTTTTTGACCAACTAAGCATTCATGGCATGCCTGATTGGGGACAGCCAGCCAAAAGGGGGGAAAAAAATCAGTAAACCATATTTTGGAACTTATAATTGCAAAAATTCCATGCTTAATATAGGGCCTTGACCTTGTAAGCCCTCACTCACATACAAGCAGTGTTGCTTGAGGGTTAGGGTGACCAGATAGCAAGTGTGAAAAATCAGGACAGGGGGTAATAAGTCTCTATATGAGAAAAAGCCCTGACTATCGGGACTGTCATTATAAAATCGAGACATCTGGTCACCCTATTGAGGATACAGCTGTGCAAATAACTGATTTTTCCAGCTTGTGACAAATGGGGGGAGAGGGGGAGGGGAGAAGAGGAACAAAAGATTTAGTTTTATTTTTTGGCTTTTTTATGTTTTTAACTTTTTAAAAATACAATTGAAACATTTCTAAATAAACAGTCATTTTGAATTGGAAAATCAAAACATTGTTTTGACATTTTCTAAACAAAAGATTTTAATTTTTCTGGACTTTTTTTTTTACCAGTACAATTTTCTGAATTTGACATAAATTTTAAAAATATTTTGGTTGACCCACATCTGCATATTTTGGTCAAAAAAAGCTTTGAACAAAAAATTTCACCAAGAACTGCCCATGGGTATAGTCCAACTGAATGAATAAGGCTACTTTTGTAAATAAGGATTACTCATGTGCTAAGGTTTTGCAGGATTTGGCTCATGTAGTGACTTTAATACGATCTCAATGTATTTTCAGTTATAATTTTTAAACCTAAATTGAAGGCCACACATTTATCTAGATAGCTTGAAGCCAAACAGTTTTAACATGAAAACTCAAAAAATTGCTCTTTCCCAATCACATAAAGGAGGAAAATTCTCAATGTCTTAAGGTGATCAAGGCACTATCGGTGAAGTTCCTGTGTTTCTATTATTTTTAACATGGAAACTTACTGAGAGGTGAGAACTTGTTTTTACTTTTTTGTCTAGGTTAAAAACAGAGAGATTCCAGGTTTAGGCACCTCAATAAATGGCCTGATTTCTGAGGCATTTATCTCACACATTTCTTGGTTGGGTTCTCCAGCAGAGATGGGGCCAAACTGTGTCTTGACTATCCTCCCGAACCGTATGCTACAGCTCTGGAGACTCTAGAAATATCTGGTTAAAGCAGACTGAAACAGGAGGGAGGAGCTCCCACTGCACAAGCCAAGGAGGGAGAGCTGTGGAAAAGCACTGCTCCTCCAAGCCAGGCAGAGGAGGAGGAGCAGCCCTTCCTTTGTATGGTAACAGAAGAGAGGGTGCTGCGTTCCCCTGAGTTTCCTCTTCCTTTAACACACGGATATAGCATACTTCAGGACCACAATTAAAATATGGCTGGGTCCCACTGACAATGGCAGACTGAACTGTGTGTTAAACATGTCAGGAGTCTGCGGTACTGTAACTTGGTTCCCCCCACATGACAGGTTTTACTACAGAGTCCTGTTCCTCTTTGATGGGAAATTGCTTTAAAGCCAGCCAGTCAGATTTTACATTAATTCTTTTCTCCTTCAACCCACTTATAGACCAAAACATTTTTTCCGCCACCTATCAAAATACAAGGGGAAAAACACATTCTCCTCCAAGGAGATTAATCATTGCATGCTTCTTGCAAAGGCTTTATACAGACTCTCGCCTGCATGAGTTGTAGCACTAATAAGCATAAATAAGCATTTGGTCATGAATAGGTAAATTATAGGCACAGTATTTCACTCCCCACTGACATGTTGTCACAGGCCGGCTGGCCCTTTAAGGGGCCTTGGTTTCACTCCACCTGTGACTAATCAGCTGCCACCCAGGAGAGATTGTGAGGCCAAATATCAGCTGATAGCTTGAGGATCACCTAGTCCTCATAAAAGCCAGCAAGTGCTGCAAGACATAGGAAAACTCTTGTAGCAGTGTTTGTGGGAACTGGGGCGGCTCTAGCTTTTTTGCCGCCCCAAGCACGGCAGGCAGGCAGCCTTCATCAGCATGCCTGCAGGAGGTCCCCGGTCCCGCGGATTCGGCGTACCCGCCACCGAATTGCCGCCGAATCCGCGGGACCGGCGCATCTCCCGCGGGCATGCCGCTGAAGGCTGCCTGACTGCCGCCCTCGCAGGGACTGGCAGGGCACCCCCTGCGGCTTGCTGCCCCAGGCACGCGCTTGAAGCGCTGGTGCCTGGAGCCGCCGCTGTGTGGGGGAGTGTGAGAGAGAACCTAAATCACATATGAACCTCTGAAGTGTAGTCCTGCATTCAGGCTTGCTTTGACTTGACTTGACTCAGCCTGTGTGGTGTAATCCTGTAGAGAGTAAATAGACCACTATAGGAGAACCTTGGTCAGAGGAGAAGGGGCATGATTGACATGTTAAGCTTGTGTTTTATAGGTTTATTTAGGAGGGTGGGAATTGGAGCTCTGCAGAAAAGGGGACTGGAATGCTATGGCTGGAGAGTGTCCTTCGGTGTGTAGGCTGAGTTAGCTTGCTGATTTACACTACACATTTTTAATCCTAAGAATAAAACCAGCAAACACTTAGGTCTGCAAAGAAATGTCTTATACACAATTCCTTTTCTCCTCTCCCCACACCGTACAATGTTTGTTATAGCAGTTTAGAAGACAAACAAACACACAGGCACTAGAACTTCTATAGGAATGTTGGGTTTTAGATAGGTCCACCTTATTACAACATTTACTTGGCAGCAATGCTATAATTATGAATGAAATACATTTTTTATTGGATTGCCCCTTTTTCATTTTCACTAAAACTCTTTTCCAAAACTCTTATTCTCTGCAGAAAGGTGAATGAATAGATAAAATTGTTCTATCTGCTTTTTGAGTTTTGTGAGGGTGGAAAAAATGCTATAAAAACTATCAGACCCTTTCTTCCCTGCCCAATAACTTAACAATGGCTGAGTTTTAAAACATGGCATTTGAAGAGTTCATGGTAAGGTATTCATCTGTGATATATGAAAAAGAATTTGGTTGAATAAGTAATTGAAAAATCATGTCTGAGCGCAAGCAGTGGGTGGCTGCTAGGATTTTTATTTTAAATGGAGACTAATGAGGTATTACACCTTCTCTGACATGACATGGCACATTCTCTCTTCTCATTCTGACAGGCAAAGGACCAGCTGCTTGAGCAGTTTGCATGAGGGAGTTTGTAAATGGCTCACTGAAAACCCCATGTTCCGTTATATCAGGAACAGGATGAAATCAACCATCATCATGGGCAAGATGACCCATGTTTACACATCAGTCACAAGTAAATTGCTTTATTTGTTGCACATGGGTAGTCAGGCCCATGAGCTACAAAACTATACGTAGATTATATCTGAAAGCTATAAATCTAATGTGTTTTATGTACTGGATTTATGAGTGATGAGTTGATGACATGTTGACTTGTGAACTAATGTGAATGGGCCCCCTTCCAGCACATATATATGAAAAAAAGTTGTTTGCGTGTGTATGGCCAAACTCTGCAAAAAGGAGAAGCTGCCCTTAAAGAGACACAGGAAAACACAAAAGTGAGAAGAAGCAGGAATGACTATACATTACACAATGCATATTTGTCCTGTGGAACTCAAAGCAGGAAGATATCGTAACTGTTTGCCATTAAAGGTAGTTGATGTAATCAGTCAAGGTGAAACTAATCACAGAGGAGTTAAGATGTCAGGCAATCACTGCATCCTGAAAGTCGTTAAGGAGGTGGAATGGGTTAACTCACCTTAGCCTTATTGATGGATTCATCACTTTCCCTGTGGGGAATAATTTATACCAGTGTAACCAATCCCCATCAGGGAGATTTACCATTTTTATACCACCATAGTAGTTAAAGCAGTGTAACTTTTGTGTATAGACCAACCTAGTGTATCGTAAGTGCCAAGCAGTCAGTTTCTAAGTGTGAGTGTATTTGCATCTGAGGAGAAACAGAAGCAATAGAGCTACTTCAGGACTGGGCAAAGGTGACTTGCCTGGGGGTTCTCCCTATGTGCTGTTTCTTACCATCCGTGTTTCAGAAAACAGCATAAATATACATTTTATAAATAAATAAAATGAACTTATTCCATATCATCAATTCCTGATCCAAACAGGAAAATGACCTACAAGCCCTTGAAAATCTGCTGCTGCTCACCAGTGGAGCAACATTATCATTAAGCAAATAGAAACAAGAAGCAAAATTGGATTTGATTTTAATTAACTAGTTTTATTTTGCATTGTATAATTTTATATATAGAAAAAGGTAAACAGAGCCTATGGTGTGTGATTTCTAGGAATAATGAATACAGTCAGTCACACAGAAAGCATTAGCAGACTTATTTGCAAAGTCCTGGGCAGAATTTTCACTCCTTGCACTAATGTCATGTGCACAGGGATGTGGATGGCTTTCCCCAGAAGTCTCCCCTCCCACGAGTTACAAATGCACAAAGGAGAGGAGCTGTGTATGTATCATTGTATCAAAATATTAAAGAATGTTTTTAAGGTTGCAATGAGACATGAGAGCACTTTGAAGAAAGGTAACAAAAATGTTTTATGAAAGTGCTAGGCAATCTTAAGAAAACAGCCTCTGCTGTTTCCCCTACAAGGCCTTGAGGGGTTCTGGACCTTGTGAAAGAAGAGATGTGTGAGATAATGAGCTGGGGCCCAACTCTCCCTGAGTCCTTCAGAAGCCTTGAAGTTGCCATCAGGATTTGAAGCCCTATAGTGGGCCAAACCTAAACAACAGAACTGATCACCTGCCTCACTAGAAGTGGGGAAAGAGTTGCTAACTCTTGTGCTTTTTAATCACAAGTCTTGCAGTATTTGGTTATCTTAAAGCCGCAGCTAGAGAACTCAAGTGATTGTGAGAATCTCCACTTTCGTTTTGAAAAAGTAAATTTCTGGCCATTCTGGTTGCCATGAGATCTTTGACTGCCATGACCTGAGTGAACCCTAAAAGCTGAGAAACCTAAAAGCAAATAAAAGGTCACAAATTTTATTGGAAAACAAAACAAAACAAAATCCTGGTATCATTTCAATAGTTTTAAGCCCATTTTGTGATTTTTTTTTTTATTTTTTTTTTTTTTGAGGCCTGATTTATGAATCCTTGGGAGTTGGCAATAGTGTGGGGGGAGAGAGAGGAATTAAGACTTTGGAAATGGTGCCTGAAAAGGCCTAGTCTGTTCCTTGGCAAATTGTAGTATCTGTCACAGACTAGCCATATTTGGTGTTTTTTTTCTTTATGCTACAGGTCCTGGAAACACGGAATTATTCGAAGATCTATTCTCAGCTTTCCTAAAACTGTAGCCCTCATGGTGGGGCAGACAAACTGGAAAATGTGATCTCCAATTAGGGTCGACACCTGTTCTGGTTTTACCTGGAGCATCCGGCCGGTTTCTGGCTTCGAGCCCAACAATGTTTGAAAACCAGGCAAGCAATAAACCAAAAGAACCCATTTTATTATTTTTAAAAATCCCCTCCTGAGTTTTATAACCAATCTCATGACGTTGGGGCCTGACCCATGCACAAGATAGAACGGCTTGCAGTGCCCAGCGTGAATCAATAGGACTACCGGCCCCAGTAGACACTGCGAGCCACGTGCCTGAAGAGGACCATCCCATTTTACGCTTGCGCACTAGAACGCGGAAGATGATTGGAAACGTGTCTTGATGACGTTTTACGCGGGCACGCACCTTCGCTCTCGCGGCGGCTGCCGGGAGTTGTAGTTTCTATGTACTCAACGGCCCTTCAGCCGCGCTGGGCAGCGGGCGGTGAGCGGACTCCACTTCCCAGGGGGCCGCGCGGGCGGAGCGGGGGTTTCCAAACCTCGAAGTGGCAGCAACGGAGCGTCAGCAAACAGCCGAGACCGGGAAGCGGCGGCAGGAGAAGCGGCAGCTGGGAGCGCGCGCTGGGGAAATGGCCGGCGAGATGACGGTGCTGGGTGAGCGAGCGAGCGGGGCCGGGGGAGAGGCTGAGCCCCCGGGCGCGGGGATGTGCCGCTGTGCCCGGGGGGGGGTTCGCGGCAGGGCGGCCGAGCTGCGCCCAGGGGTCGGGGGGAGCTTGTCCGGCCGTGAGTAGTAACGTGCATAAAGGAGCAGCAGAGTTGATGGATGGAGGGAGGCAACTAGTGGTGTCCCCCAGGGGTCTGTTCTGGGACCAGTCCTGTTCAACATACTACCCTAAATGATCTGGGGAAAGGGATAAACAGCGAGGTGGCAAAACTTGCAGATGATACAAAACTACTCAAGCTAGTTAAGACCCAGGCAGACTGTGTAGAGCTCTCAACACTGGGTGTTGACTGGGCAACAAAATGGCAGATGAAATTTAATGCTGATCAATGCAAAGTAATGCACATCAGAAAACATAATCCCAATTATACAAATACGATGATGGTGTCTAAATTAGCTGTTACCAATCAAAAAAGAGCTCTTGGAGTCATTGTGGATAGTTCTCTGCAAACATCCACTCAATGTGCAGCGGCAGTCAAAAAAGCTAACAGAAGGCTGGGAATCATTAAGAAAGGAATAGATAATAAGACAGAAAATATATATTTATATATGTCTCTATATAAATCCATTGTATGCCCACTTTTTGAATATTGTGTGCAGATGTCGTTGCCCCATCTAAAAAGGTTTTATTGGACTTGGAAAAGGTTCAGAAAGGGGCAACAAAATGATTAGGGGTATGGAACAGCTACCGCATGAGGAGAGATTAATAAGACTGGGACTTTTCAGGTTGGAAGAGAGATGACTAAGGGGGCATATGATAGAGGTCTATAAAATCTTGACTGGTGTGGAGAAAGTAAATAAGGAAGTGTTATTTACTCCTTCTCATAACACAAGAACTAGGCCCCACCAAAGGAAATTAATAGACAGCAGGTTTAAGACAAACAAAAGGAAGTATTTTTTTTACACAATGCACAGTCAACCTGTGGAACTCTTTGCCAGAGGATGTTGTGAAGGCCAAGACTATAACAGGGTTCAAAAAAAGAACTAGGTATATTCAAGGAGGGATAGCGCCACCAATGGCCATTAGCCAGGATGGGCAGAGATGCTGTCCCTAGCCTCTGTTTGCCAGAAGCTGGGAATGAGTGACGGGATCTATCACTGGATGATTACTTGTTCTGTTCATTCCCTCTGGGGCACCTGACATTGGTCACTGTCGGAAGACCGGATACTGGGCTAGATGGACCTTTGTTCTGACCCAGTATGGCCATTCTTATGATAACCTCTTCTAGCCGTCACAGGTTTGTTGCTGATCCCCCTTCCTGGGGATCCATATGGAGGGCCTAGTCTTCAAACTTGAGTGCTTAGCCCAGGGATCGGCAACCTTTGGCACGCGGCTCGCCAGGGTCAGCACCCTGGCAGGCTGGGACGATTTGTTTACCTGGCGCGTCCGCAGGTTCGACCGATCGTGGCTCCCACTGGCCGCGGTTCGCCGCTCCAGGCCAATGGGGGCTGCGGGAAGCGGTGCGGGCCGAGGGATGTGCTGGCCGCTGCTTCTTGCAGCTCTCATGGCCTGAAGCAGCAAACCGCGTCCAGTGGGAGCCGCGATCGGCCGAACCTGCGGACGCGCAAGGTAAACAAACCGTCCTGGCATGCCAGGGGCTTACCCTGGCGGGCCGCATGCCAAAGGTTGCTGATCCCTGGCTTTGCCCTTCATCTTAGTGCCTTACTGGTCAATAGATCCTGAAGATGGCACGTTATGGGGTTAATAGTAACACCCAGGGCTTGTCTGCCTTTGACAGTTCACATGGATTAAGCTAGGATGTAAATTTAAGGCACGGTAACTGTTCCTGGTTGCCTTCATGTGTGGATTCTCTTATTTTGGAGCAAGTATGGCTTGTTCCTCTTTAGTTTAACCCAAATGGTTACGTCAGAAACAGTTCTGTGTAGAGAAGTCCATAGTCATAACTGCTGCCAAATCCTGCTGTCCGAGTGCTGACTGGTACAAAAGTCTGTCGTCCTAAATGTATTTTATTTATTATGCTAAAAGCTCTTCCTTATTTCTGATCTGGTACAAGCTCTAAGTTTTCTTTTCATATGTAAATCTTCATGTATCTCTGGCCAGTCAAATCACAGGGATTTGTATGTATTCTTGGTCATGACCTACATTTGGTTACAGCAGAATGGCTTCAACTTCAAAAGGTTCTCAAAGACTATTTTGTCTAGCGCTTTTGTCTGTGACGTGTCAGAGATGTGGGACACTGAACTTGAACATATCTGCCATAAACTGTCAATATTTTCAAGTCGAGGCATAAAGCTTATCTTCTCAAATTGGCTTTTCTGGATACTTATGCCTGAATCATTTCTGTTTGTGACATATCCATTTGGTACAGATTTTATACAGAGTATTCCCCCTTCTTCTCTCTGTCTGAATGATTGGGCGGGGAGGAAGAACTGTTAAAATAAACAAACGCATAATTCCTTTCCCATCTGTCAGAAACACACGTTAACATAATCTTTGCCCATTAATCCTACCTTTTTGCTCCTTTTTAAATCCCTCCACCGATTCCACTTTGTGCAATTTATAAAGTATACATTTCTTGTTCTTGCATTTGAGACCATGCTTTGACCCTGCCCAGCTTGCATATTGGGTCTCTTCTCTTATCATGTATCTTGGCTTTGTCAACAGTTTCACCCTCATCTCTCCCATCTCTGTGTCACCTTCCATGCTGCCTTTTATGCTTAGAATGAATTCCCAATACCAGTACATCGGGCTGTTGCTCTGTGGAAGATATATGACTAGTCTTTGATTGACATGGGAAATTCATGTTTTGTATGTATATTTATATTGACAGTCTTCAAAAAAAGTGGGAGAGCCAAATAGAGAGATGTCATTTGAGCCCTGGACTGTAGCCAGGAACTCCTGGGATCTTACTCTGGCTATGTCATTGATTTGTTGCGTGACCTTGAACAATTCATTTAGCCTCTGCTTTATTTTCTGTGTCTGTTATGTAGGGATTAAATTTACCAATTAATCCTCATTTTCCATGTGAGGTATGTATTTGTAAATCACTTTGCAACATTATTTTGTTGTTTTGATTTACCATTCCTTTCTTTAAACTTTCACAAATCTTATGTCCTTGTCTATGTTACACTTCAGTGGCCAGCAGTTTGCCTGAATTGCCAGGTGCAAGCTTGCTACTAACTTCTGAGGAAATGAGACTAAGCACAAAGTAGTTTCACAATGTGATTTCACATTCTACTTTTACGACAGAGTAAATATATACTAAGAAATATACTGAGTGGAATCAGTGGAGGGATTTATACAACAGAGTAATATCATACTGTCGGAGTGATTCATGGCCATGAGTGTTACCTCAGGGCAGACTGTCAAAAACAGGGCAGACGCCCCAAACTGGTGGCATGTTCTATAATTAGATTTCACCTACTCAGTAACAAATATGAATTCCTGAGCCACTGCCGCTGTACTAGTCTTACCATGGAGTGTCAGACTATCCCTTTGGGCTCTACAGTCTATCTTGCCACCCAGGCAAGCTGGACTTAGTGATAAATGATCACTTACATAAAACTCACAAAATATTCAGGTTGCTTCCAGTCCCAAGAGACCAGTCAGTTACCCCTCATCTACCCATAGATTTTACACCAAAGACAATATCTGTAGCCAGTCCTATAATAAACTATCTAAAGGCTTATTAACTAGGAAAAAGAAATAAAGTTATTTACAGGTGCAAGCAAGTATACCATACATGGTTGCTAAAGATGATAGCGAAAGTAATCTGTCAATTCAGTTTCAGGGCCCTGGAGATCTCTGCCTTAGTTAAGTGTCTCTGGCCTGGTGAAAGTTCAAACAGCAAAGAAATGAAAAATTTTCTTGTGACCCTATTTTATCTTTTACATTTGGCCCTGCAGTGCATTTGAGGAGCTCCCTTGCATGTAGCATTTCCAAGGTGAGAGGGCCATTCACCAATCCGTTGTATTGTGATGTTTCTTAATGGTCTTGATAGGTTATCTTATTGTGCAGCAGGGGGAAGAGACACACAATTCCCATGCCTGGGTTCACAAATTCAGAGCGAACATTTTAAATACAAAAACTTATGTATGTCCCTATAGAATGGAATGCTGATATTACAAGTGAGATTAATGCATGCATCAATTTATAAGCATTTCATAGTCTAAACACTAAATGCATTATTATAAGACTAATACCTATTTTGACAAAACTAACATACAGGTGAGCTGGTTTGGCTTCCAGCTATGAGTTTGTCAGTTCTTATGGCCTTGGCCAGAGCTGGCGCTCGGTTTACCACTGTCACAACTAGTATTATAGCTTTGAAGAACTTCCAGATTTGTTTGGATGGATGCTCTGATACTGTCTTTTTATCGCTCTCACAGGTTCAGCTGTCTTGGCCCTTTTGTTGGCTGGCTACCTGGCACAACAGTATCTACCTATGCCTACACCAAAAGTGATTGGGATTGACCTTGGCACCACTTACTGCTCTGTTGGCGTGTTCCTTGCTGGCACAGGGCAAGTGAAAGTTATATCAGATGAAAGTGGGCATAACAGCATACCAAGCATAGTGTCATTCACAGACACGGATGTGTACGTGGGATATGATGGCCTAGAACTAGCAGATTCTAATCCACAGAACACGGTATATGATACCAAAAGATTCATAGGGAAAATCTTCACTCCAGAAGAGCTGAAAAATGAAAGTAGCAGATATCCATTTAAGGTAAACAGATACCAATCTTCACCAATTCTATACAAACTACAGTTTTATATATATCGTGTTCAGAGGGAGCAGATCAACCTGCCAGACAAAGGCAATTGGATCATCAGGATGCAGAACCCTGAATGTAGCATTTCAGGAACAAAATATGGTCTTTGTGCTGGTGGGATCCAAATATAGAAATTGCAAAAATTTAAAATAAAGATAAAATAGTATTTTGTATAGGTATTTGTTCTCGATTAACTGCATTTGGCTATTTATACCCTATGTTATTTTTATACCTATGATACTTGAATGTGTTGTCATATGAGCTTGAGGCAGAGAGAAGTGGGATTTGGAACTTGAGCAAAACAACTGGTTTCAGAGCAGAAGGAAAAATCTGAGAGAAAAGTATTTGGGAATGGGAGTAACTATGTTGGCAAATGCCAAATTTGAACTCACTAGATGTGATGGCTTGTGGATACAGTATATACATGACCTTCTTCTGATCTGAGCAGGAGGGTGCTGAAACATGCAAGAATCTTCTCTCTGAAATGGAGCCTCCTTCTCTATTGACTACATTTATTTTTATTATTTCTAGTTTATACAACAAGAAATGCACTCCAGGGAGAGTATTTCTAGGGTACTAATAATTTTTTCCCCTGTAGTTACTTGAGTTTTAGCCTTGTTTTGTGTCACAACACACAAAGTAGGACTTTACCTGCTGATAATGTATAAGATGTTAACCGAAATAGTGTTTTTCAGTATATAGCAATTGAATTGAAAATATTATGTAATACACAGCTTTCATAGTTTGTTCTCAATGCATTTGTTTCTCATGATTATGGATAGCTAGTCTTTCACACTTACAATTTCCCATCTACACATTCAGTTTGTCTTTTTTTTTTTATGAGGTTCAGTTATAATTATAAATGGACCTGAAATTAAGAGTTCTACAAAGCTGTGTCTTTCAGTAATGGTGAAACTAGCACAATAAGATACAGTAACTCCTCATTTAATGTTGTCCTGCTTAACGTTGTTTCAATGTTATGTCCCTGCTCAATTAGGGAACATACTCGTTTAAAGTTGTGCAGTGCTTCCTTATAACGTGGTTTGGCGGCCTGCTTGTAAGATTCTGTAGAAGAGCAGCGACTTTACAAGGGAGCATTGCACAAGTCCCACTTCTCAGCCTCCTCGCCCTCCCAGTGCTTCCCCCACCACCAAACAGCTGTTTGGCGGTGCTTAGGACTTTCTGGGAGGGAGGGGGAGGAGTGGAGACGCGGGGCTTCTCTGCTCCTCCCCTCTCTCCCAGCACTTCGCGCTTAGGACTTTCTGGGAGGGAGGGGGAGGAGTGGGGAAGTGCTGCGTTTCCGCTCCTCCCGGAAAGTCCTAAGTGCTGCCAAATGGGAAATCTGCCACTGCTGCTGCAAAGGTGCTTTCTAGTGTCCTTGCCTGCAGCGGGCTGTGCCTGTGTGAGGTAAGGAGGTAAGCTGGGGCACTTCCCAACCACAGTACAATATATAATGCCTTTTGTCTGCCCCCCCAAAATTTCCTTGGAACCTAACCCCCCGCATTCCCATTAAATCTTATGGGAAAATTGGAATCGTTTAATACTATTTCACTTAAAGTTGCATTTTTCAGGAACATAGCTACATTAAGTGAGGAGTTACTGTACTTAACAATGGGTACTAGGTCTGGCACCAGAAATCATTCTCTTGTGTCTCTGCTAATAGTGGGTGCAGGGAGTCTGCATAAAATAAATCTTCAGTGGTACAGTAGCACTCAGCAACTGCTTTGATGGGGACAGAATAAATACCTATATATGTGTGTGTCTCCTGAGGCGTCCTGCATGTTTCTGCTTTAGCAGTAGAGTAGACATAGGGTTCACCTCAAAAGAACTATTTTCATTCCTTGGATGTGCTGTTGTGTAGGATTATTAATTCTGATACTGTGTGACCCAACTTCTGGATATTGACTCACTGGTGTCTTTGGCCAAAATAGAAAAAAAGTACTTCTGGCAACTTGAATGCCTTCAGGTCATATATTGTTTATAATGGAAGGTAAAAAAAATTGGTTCAGATAGAATGTTTAGACTGGCCAAAGTCACCACTCATAGTAGATTCTGGAGTAAGCAAGTATTCTACATATCCAAGTACAGTTTCACAAAAGCATTTTGTTAAATGAAAGGTGGGCTGTGTTTCACACTTGTGGGTTGTGCTGCCTTCCCCACCCAGATTTTCAGCAACAATGGAGCAGTTGAATTTTCAGTGACAACCAATGAAACATATAACGTCTCACCTGAGTATATTGGCTCTCAACTGCTATTGAAATTAAAGAGGATGGCAGAGGAGTACCTTGGCATGCCAGTTTCCAAGGCTGTCATTTCAGTGCCAGCAGAATTTGATGAAAGGCAACGGAACTACACTATTAAGGCAGCTAACCTTGCAGGTGATGCATCTTTCTTTCTAGTATTTTCCCTCTACCCTTTGAATTAACCTGAGGTTTACTCATCTACACTAAGTTGTTTGTGAAATGTAGAATAGCAACAGAGAGTCTGTGGCAGAAAACTTTAGAAATCACTTTACAGAGCATTAGCAATCACCAATAACAGCCAGGAACTCTCAAATGACATGAAGTGCAGTTGGCTAATGCACGTACAGATAGCAATATTCTCAAGTATCACTAAAGGGAAAAGGTTTTTTGGAAATTTTCAAGTAGAGAAAATTATACAGGAAACTTCATGGAAATAAATCAGACTCGGATAAAAACAAGATAAAAAAACATCCCACCACAGCCTCCTCTGAGAAAACACACTGAGGGAACTGTTCAGTCAGTTTTTATTCTGACAGACTGTTCTAAAAGAAACTTGGAATATCATTCTTAAATTTAATCTTAAAAACAAAAAAAGTGAAAGCCATGGGAGATGTAGAATTCCCTGTGAACTTTTTCCTTCAGATTGAAGTAAAATATAAGATGTTTGAACAAAAATTATTGACACAATTTAATGGAAGAATTTAATAGAATACTGTAAACATACAGTAGATTCCACTTAATAGCAACCCAAATATTAACATCTTTGGTTCCCAGCAAAATGTTGCTTCTAACCAAATCACGTCCCATTGACATTCCTTCCCCGGCTGCAGCCTTGCAAACCTGCCTTCCACTCATTGGCAACTGTTGGACAATGCCAGCTTTTTGCTGGCAACTGGGCTGGGTTAGTAAGTGGAATCCATTGTACTACACAGAGTTATCAGTTGTGTGGAGAAAATGTTAACTTGTTTTGCCTTTTCAGGGTTGGAGATATTGCGGGTAATTAACGAACCCACTGCTGCAGCTATGGCTTATGGTCTCCATAAAGCAGATGTGTTTAATGTTCTGGTAGTGGATTTGGGTGGAGGAACTTTGGACGTCTCATTATTGAATAAACAAGGAGGAATGTTTCTGACACGAGCGATGGCAGGTAAGGATAAGTCACCCTATACTTCAATAAAACATGTTATTTTTCTTAAGTAAAAACTAGTTCTATATAATTTCAGTGGGTACACGTAAAAAAATCACCTGTAAAGGGATGCTAAAGTTGATGTGCTGAGATTGACATATCTTAAAACTTTTGGTGGCCTACTGGTCCCCTGAATGTTATTTCTGCTCTCCATAATTCTAAAATTAGGTTTGCAACTGATTTTAATTAAGAGAAATTCTTCCATTCTTTGGCTGATTTTAACATAACAAGCTGTGGTCTAGTTGTCTGTTATTGTCAACATTTGTGCACAGGTAACCTGAGCATTTGTGCATTCTACAATTATTGTGCTTGGAGCTACTGGCGTTTCAAAGCTTTCTACTACCTCCATCTGTCCGAGTCAAGGGGATTCGTCATATTATTGAAGGGTGCTTTAGAACAGTCCCCTTTCGTGCTTGGCTGCAGCTCAGACATTAACGGGTGGAGAGCTCACACACTGTTAACCCAGAAACAGGTTTTAACACAAATATGCCAAACTGATTCATCACTTGGCAAAGAATTCTGGCAGCGATGCTTTGTAAACCTATGTAGTGAACACACAATTGCTTTGCAGATGACCTGAGTTCAGACAGATCTGAGGTGAGTACCCTTGTTGATATTCCCGACTCAGTGAGCTTTGACACCTGCTGCGCTGTCTAGTAAAACGAAAAGAGTAATGAATGCAGTCAGTCATTTCAACATGGTTCTGTTGGACAGTATGAACTCCTTTTTTCAGTTGAAATAAAAAGATGGACTGAATATTTATGGGTAGTGCCTATTCCATTGGAAAACTCAAGAGGCCAATCTTATGAAGAGCGGACATAGGTATTTGAAAACTGTTGGAAGGATGGTTAAGGTGGAACTAACACCTTAAGAGGGAATTTGGGATGAGTGCACTATGCCACCAGCTACCTATAAAGCCTAGTGTAGGATGGGTCTGTTACTAGAGTTTGAAGCTCTCTGACCCAGAGAGTTGAAATAACTCCTACTGGGAATCAGCATTTCCACAGGAAGAACTCGACAATAGATACCTCATGACTCAAAAGTAGCCTTTATCCGTGTACGTTAATGTCCCTTAGTATATGTTTTTAATATGAAGGCTCTAAAATACAATAAGCCCTTAATGAAGTTCAGCTCCAGGAGTTGAGGCAGTAATCCATGAGTTTCATCTTGCTACTATTAGTGAAAATGTCTAAGATGGGCAGAGATGTAGACAGTAACTAAGACTTGGAGTGTGAGTTGGGAATATGGAAAAGATTGACTTGCATAGTATCACAGCGGGCCACAAATATTTTCCATTTCAAATTTTACCCTCTACTAACCGAACCCCTTCCTAGCGTTCTGGTGGATTATTTTTTAAATACTTCCTTTGAAATCCCCAACCCCTTGCTTTTTCATTTATGCAAATTGAAACAGAGAACCTGAGAACATTCTTGTCTCGTTTTGTGAAGCACATTACAAACAAAATATCCCCAAATGATTATACTTTTGGTTGTGACAATTAGCTGTTGGCACTATAGTTGTGAACACTTCTTTTTCCCAGTCCCATGATAATGTCCTGCACGTGACATAAAGGGCATCTTTGTCTTCTGAAATACTGTGAGTGACATGATACATTTTTATGTCTTAGGTAACAACAAACTTGGAGGACAGGACTTCAATCAGCGATTGCTGCAATACTTGTATGACCAAATCCATCGAATGTATGGCTCTGTGCCCTCCAGAAAGGAAGAAATACATCGACTTAGGCAGGCTGTGGAAGCAGTCAAGTTAAATTTGACTCTACACAATTCTTCTCCTGTCAGAGTTTCTCTTACCATGCCAGAAAGGAAGGACCTAAAAGAACTTTCAGAAAGAGAACAGATAAAAATAAATAACGTAATTGCAGCCGAACCTTCACAAACGGAAGATGGTATGATAAACCTTTTAAGTGATGACTTTTCACAAACCCAGAGCAACACTGTGAAAGTTGTCTTTGAAACAGAAATCTCAAGAAAACTATTTGAGATGTTGAACGAGGACTTGTTTCAGAAGATCCTTGTGCCCATTGAGCAGGTGCTGAAGGAAGGACATCTACCCAAGACAGAAGTGGATGAGGTTGTATTAGTAGGGGGCTCCACCCGTATTCCCCGGATACGCAGAGTTATTCGAGAGTTCTTTGGAAAGGAACCCAATACCTCTGTAGATCCTGATCTGGCAGTGGTAATGGGTGTAGCTATCCAAGCTGGGATTGTTGGAGGGTCCTGGCCCCTCCAAGTCAGTGCTGTAGAAATTCCTAATAAGCATTTACGAAAAACTAACTTCAACTGAACTTCATTGTTCTTGTCACATTCCATTATTCACTGTTTCAAAAAACTGTACTCATGACCGTGCATAGACTTACCCAACAAACAATGAAGCCTAGTCTTGGCCATGTAATATCTACCTTTTTAATTCTGTTCCATTTAAGTGTTGCTAGACCATTGTGTGCTGGCTCTATCATGTTTTAAAGGTATTAGCAATTCAAAAATAATGGACACGCATAACCCACCTCTGCCCCATTGGTTTGTCGACTGGCTGTGGGATGAAAACCTGAGTTGATAGTTGTGAAAACATGCTATTGCCAATAAAATGCACACATTTTCTTGCTAAATTTTATTAGCAGACCCTGAAGACTTGAAAGTGGACTGTAACCATGAGCTTGAACCTGTGGTGGAGATAGTATGTACTGTGAGAGGAGGTGTAGCAGTATTAATGCAGACAGCTCAGGTAATGTTCAGCTTAATTTATTAAACTGAGTCAGATGAGCACTTCAAAGCACCTTTCTAAATGCAGTTTTCCTGTTTGAATACTATCTATTTGTCCACTTCACGTACGATTCTTGTGCTGCTGTTATAAACAGCAGTGTTATTGCTGAAACTGTTTGTGGATTTGTTGTCTCTTCTTAGTGTAGACTTACTGTAATCAAAAAAAATTTTAAGATTTTTTTTTTTAAGCTCTTTCATGTTGTTACACTGGTGTCTGCTTTAAAATGCATTTTCCTAATGGATTCCTATGACTCAATTTGTCATCAGCTAGAGAGGCTGCTGTGGTCCCCCTGATGTTTCTCCAGTGGGCAGACACCTGATAATGCCATCATTACTGTAGTTCCTGCCATGCAGCCAAAACGTTCTATAAAGCCAATTTTATATTAATGAAAAAAACGCATTAGGTCCTGCTAGGGTCCCATTCATGTTTTTCAACCAATACATCCCTATCTTTTATTTACCATGAAATGCATTGGTGCTCAGCTAAGAGAATTGCTACAGCTTCTTTTTAACAACTTTGTCCCTAAAAATAAAATGAATCCAACTGTTTTTATCTGGTGCCTAGCATGTAGGTGTCTACATGTTTTCAGGTTCCTGATGCTTTCCCACACTCTGAGTTGAACATGGAGTGATAATTGTGAGTTGTAGTCTGGTAAAGAAAACCATACAAGTAGCACAGGAACTGGAATGTAAACATGGTAATATTGAAGCCTTTTGCTTTTGATGACTGTTTTGACTACTGGCATCTTGTTAAATACAAGGAACAGAAGTTGACTCCTAAAGTCTCAACTTTTGGAGGAAGGTTTTAAAGAAACTTGTCTAATTGTGCTCTTTTTGAAGGGATAAAATGCTGAATAGCCAAATAACCTCCTTTTTATACATGTTATTTTATCCTTGGTCAACGAAGAGAGTATTGTCATCACCGAACAGCAGATAACTAAGCAAAATTTGCTTAATAAATCTGACAGTTGTATTTTTTAATGTGAGATCTAATAACTTGATTTTAAATCTTTTGCTATCTACTACATTTGAGACTTTTCAGTAATAAGCTTGCACTTAATTTAAAAAATATGGTTTTGATGGAATGTGTCTGCCCTACCATTTTAAAGTGGCCTTGTCTCTGAGTTTACAAAGTATTTCAGACAATGCTGCTAGTAGCTTTTGAACTGTAACCAAGGAAAACCAAGAAGCTTTCTGTATGGGAAAATACTTTAAGTGGTTGTACTATTGCAAAAATTAACAGGAGTGGGTATGTAATTCTTGAAACTACTTTTTTTAAGAATGACTAAACTTAAAGTTGAAGTCCCTTCAAAGAAATAATGGACAAATATCAGTATGCAGTACAATTCTCTCAAGTACCATGCAGATGCTATTTGAGGCCCTTATCTTGCAAATATTTCTATGTTTACTTTGCATATGTGCAGAAATCTTTGCAAGAATTAGGGCTTACTCTGCTGTAAGTCTTATTCATAGCTGCCTTTTTTTTTTTTAAGGGGGTTTAGAATTACAATTGATCTTAAAATGCTAATTTTTGTTTTCAACACTATTTTTGTGTGTGAAACTAGCAGGATTAACTGATTTGCATAAAATCAGAATCAAATCATAGCTAATTAAAGTGAACCAGAAAAGCTTTAAGACATGGGAAGTTTGGAAGGGGCTTCAGAGGAATTTCAAAATGTGAGACTTGAAACAAAAATAGGGCTTTAAAAACTTTCTAAAGTCTGGGAGGATGGCAACATTGTCCAGTAAGTGGACTTTTCATTTCCATAAGTGTAAGTCTACAAATATATTTTGTTTTAAGGATGGATGGGTTGTTTACTTGAAAAGTTTCCAAAAGGGGTGCAGCTTTTTAGCCAGAAACTTTTCATAGAGAAGTTAACATGCATAAGTCATCTCCTAATGCATGGTCTATTTAATATTTTTAAAACTAGCTTGTGTGGTTGCTAAATTTGAGTGCAACTAAGTTATTTATTTTGTATCTAATACTAGTTTTGGTACTCTATTTTGGCACAAACGACTGAATTTTAAACAAAGAGTAATATTGCACCTTGTGTATTTTTCCCTGTGCACAACTTACTATGAAGGTCCTTCATTTAACTAAATGACACTGTTTTGAAGATTGGAGTCCTGTTTTTAAGACTAGTCCTATTTAAATCTTGGTGCCTGTAGCTTTAGCCCTGTAACACCAGTCTTTATTTAAGTGTTTACGTAGCTGAGGTTCAGGGGAGGGCAGTCCTGGAAGTGGTGATGCCTCATCAATATTAAAAAATCTTGTCAGTTTACAGGTTGACATGTACATCATCTGCATTTGGGAAAAATATCATACTTCAGAGATATTTATATACAGCCTTTTAAAATATGTTCTTAAATAAAAGTAATTGCATAAGATCTACCAAACTTTTGTTTCTCTTTCCCTGGGATTTCCTTTTGGTATGAAGCATTACTGTTAGAAATAAGGCAGAGCTAAGGGCAGCAAGAGAGAAGTGCACCAGTGACCTACAAGAGGTGGTAATATAGGCTAGAAAAGTGAAGGAGCAGCTCTAAACAACTCAATTTATCTATAATTGTTGTAACCCTTTTTATTAAATCAGTAGTGACAAATAAGGTCACTAGAAACATGCTGTAGAAATTCTGTATTGTGCAGATTTGGGCATTCCACAGACATTGTCCAATGGGGTTTCTGGAAAATAAAATCAAACTTAGCAGGATGTGGCCTCTTAGTAAGAATATTTGACCTTCTCAATATTAACTGCAGGAGTACTTGTCAGCTGGAGCAGTGGTTCCTAAGGAGGGATCCAGTGGCTGTGAGCAGGTTCTAAGGGATCTGCTACCCATGGTGGGCATTAAACTTGCTAGGGCCCTGGGCAGAAAGCCAAAGTTCTGCCAGGCAGGACTGCAAGGAATATTGCAGGGGCCTGAGCCCTACCATGTGGGGCTGAAACTGAAGCCTGAGCAACTTAGCTTCGCCGGGGCCCCAAGCAGTTGCCTGGCTTGCTACCTCTTAACACTGGCCCTGGCTTTTATATGCAGAAAAACAGGTGTTGTGGCCCAGCTGGGCCATGGAGTTTTTATAGCATGTTCTGGGGGGAAGTGTTGAGAAAGAAAGGAAAAAGCTTGAGAACGCCTGATCTGGAGTCTGATACCATAGCACTGCAAATGTGAACTGCCCACATACATCACTGAGTGACAAGTGAGAAAAGCAGACTTTTTGATGACATTTGAATGTGTATGAAATTGGATAGCTATTCTAATAAGTATTTAAAAGTTCCCTTTGAATGGCTTGTATTAGAGTGGCAACTAACAGCATACAATTAAAATATATATCCAACATCAGCTGGAGTTTTTTTTTTCTTAAAAGTGAATATGACTTTTCTTTCTGCTGAACTATAAATGGACATTTAATAATGCAAAGAATAAAACTTTAGTATTAGAATAAAGGCATGTATCATTAAAGACCCAGGTTTTTACAAGGTATCAATTGCATATAATGCTTGTTGCCACATTTTCACATGCCATTGAGAAATGAATAGTTTACACTTTGTTTTTATAAAAAAAAAAGTGGGAATTGTCTGCACAAGGTTCAGTTGAATGCTGTTTGTGGCTCCACTTCCTATAGAAAATGCAAGTGCTCCTTTTCTCTAAGCATTAACTATCTACTGCTACTGTACACTACAGCCCCTACACTGAAATGATTCATATGCTATTTGGGCACTAGCAAGGTTGTTTTGGGGGGGAGGGGGAGCAGTACAACACAAAAAGCCTGATCGGCTGGAGGCAGAGGTGCTTAACCATAAATGTTAGGTAACACATGAGACAGTTATCACTCTTAAGTTAGTCTCATTAACCCCTTTTCCTAATTGCAACTGATGTCCCAAACGAGGAGAATCTGATGGGTTTGGCTCTTCTGTGGTGCTTATTAGCAGCATATGAGCATTTCTCAGATACACGAATGTAGTCACTCACCTTGTAAGATAGGGGAATATTCTCATTTCACAGATGAGGAAATGAAGAGAGAGCGAGAAACTGAGTTTCTCAAACTTAACTCATGAAAAGTGTAGTAGAGCAAGCAATAAAACATAACTTCTAACTCCAGTCCCTTAACCTCAAAGTAAGCTTTTCTCTTTGTCAAAGCCCTCCCTCAGCATTTGGTGACCACCAGAGAGATGCCTGCCCATGGTAAATCCTCTGCTCTTGTTCAGCATAAGGAAGAGGAAGGAATATTAAATGTCCTTCACAGAAGACACATTGCAGGGTGTGCTAGGCATAGAAAAGTTCCCTATTAGCACAACTGAACTTACCTTGTACCAATGATGGTTGGCTCCCTTGCTACAGGGGAGAGTGCCAGCTCCAGTATTTTATCGTTCACTTTCCTCAGTCAAGATCTTCTCTGAAATAAATATTAGGGCAGGGGGGTATCTTATTGTTGTGAGACTCACACATGATAGTTTTTCTAGTACATTGCCTTCCCCCAGCAATGGACTACCTTTTTCTGTCCTCTGCTCCCTGGGGTCTTGTTAAGCAATATCCCTTATTTGTGATTTATTGCTACAAAAGAAACTTTTTTTTCAAAATTGTTCAGTCTGTCTTTAAGGAATGTTAACACTGACCTATTTTCAAGGGAAATAAACCAAGGGAGTGGCTGTACACCTCTACCTATTTTCTTACAGTTAGGGGACAAAGTGGAACATTTACTAAGTCCTTAGTTTTAGAAAAGTATGGTACTTGTACATCACTTCCAGACTCCATTATGTATTTCTCACTGCAATATTATCCATCTTATTGTTTGCTCAAACATCTTTGAACATGCTCTTGCAAACTGGCAGCACTTGAGTTTAAAAATCATTCTTTCCACCTGGTTCATTTAAGTATGTAGCTTCTTTAGAAGGAAGATAAATTCTATAGAAACAATTGCCTTGTGTTTATATTAACTTCCCTGAGAAGTTAAGTGCAAGTGTGTGCTGCAGAAGCAGGCAATTATGAACACCTGTATTTAAACAGAAGTGTGTATGTTTTTATTTTTATTTTTTTAAAAGGCACTACCAACACAGGAACTAAAGGCCTCTTCTCTCCCTAGTTTCATTCTGTCATACTCAAGTTTGTAAATACCAGATAGGCCAGATTCTTGTAATTGTCTTAATAGCACTCAGGACTAAATTCAGATGAAGGATTGTGCACCCTCTTGTGCCAGCAGTGAATTGGGTCTACAACTTGTAGAAGCAGCTGGGTTGAATTATGTCAACACAATCAATGATATTTTATATACAAATAGCCTGACTGTTCATATGTAAAACAGAAGGATGGGGCATAACATAGATCTTTTGAAGAAGCTTAATTCTGAGATTATAGCCAGTTAACAGTATCACAAAAATTTTAAAAGCAGAATCAGCTCACCTCATACAGAAGGCAAAGGCTTCAGCATGAAGTCTAATCTCTGCCAAAATTAATTTAGCTTCACCATAGCTACTCTATCCTAATCAATAGTTTGGTGCAAGCTCTAGGTTATTAGTATATTTTAGGGAACTGTATTATTTACAGCTGGCTATTATTGTCAGGGACAATATTGTACCTTTGAGCGAATTAAAAGTAGCAGGGAATGCCTGGATCCTTCACTTACCCCTTTTTTCTGGGGGAGGCCCAAACTACCACCAAACCAATCAAGCTGATGACTGTGCCAACATGACTAGAATTGCTGTTCTACTGGTGAATCTCCAACGGGAAGTACTGATCACTCTTCTCTGCTATTCCTAGTATGGCTCCTATGTCAGGGTGCCCACCTAAATTTGAGTACCAGGAGGCAGAGTGTTCAGTGCCTACTTGACCTCCTACAACATTTATGCTACAATAATGAAGCTGGGTTGGGGCCCAAAGCCTAATCAGGCCTGAGAGGAAAATCAATGAACTCTATAAAAGTAGTTCCTTGGGCGGTATTATAGACCTTAAGGAGTACAGCTTTGGATAGAGGTTAGTTTGGTGTTGGACTAGGTGAATTCCAATGTGCTCCACCTCCACCAGTGTACCTCTCAAGAGAATAAGGCATGCAGGAGATGGTACATCATAAGATACAGGTACCCTGCATCCACAGCTTAGATATCTCAAATGTGTGCATAGGTTCTTATGGGGGAAGTTCATGACTTCTCAAAATAGAACTGTATCTGCTCCATGAATGTTTGAATTAGTGCAAAACACCATTTCATTTTTTCTTGTGTATCCTTTAGTATGCATTGTATATTCTCATGGAAACTTTCTTCTCGTCCCTGTATCTTTTCACCCAGTTTAACCACAAACAAGCCAACAAATTAGAACCATAACTTACAGTACTTTATATACAGAAGAATATGCTTTGTTAGCATTCCCATTAAATATGAAAAGAGGGTTCTATTGCCATGACTAGTGCAAGAATAGCTTGTACAAACGTGCTTTAAATATAAAGTGAATATTTCCCAGAGGGATTTTCCTTTTTTAAGAATTCTGTCACAATGTGACTTGAGAATGCTCAGTTAGGTAGACAAAAATAAATACTAATCGTTTAACTTGTCATTTATTTTAGGGTTTTCAAAGGACCATTTAAAAAAAGCAACCAAATATACCCCTCAAGAATTTAAAAAATATTCATGTACAGACTCGAGTCAGCATTGAGCCCCCCATGTTCATAAAATGACAATTCTCAAATGAATTTTCACCAGCTCATTATTTATAACAGAGGATACTGGTTAAATCTGCATTATTCTCTAAATACTTTAAAACATACAAACCGATTTAACCAAAACAAGTGCTGAAGGTTCTGGAGTGTTAAGTAGTCTGGCTCACAAGCATTTATGTAGTCTCCAGATCATTTATTAAAGCAAAAGTCACTGTATGCTATGAAAAATAAGGCTTTACATTTTTTTGTTCTACTGAAAAATGTATATAAAAATATTTTAAAGAAGATTGAAGTGTGCACAATACAGATCATAACAGCAGCAACCATCAGCATTTATCCTACCACATGTAAGAAGTTTGCAGTATTAAAACTACCCAATTCCCCTAAATTGTGTGATCATTTTATAATGTCAAGGATACAATTAACCACACATCCCTGGAGCATTTCCTGCATTTGAGTTTGGAAAAAAACAGCATTCTTGTCTTCACAAAAATAAGTTCATGAGTTATTTGTATCTTGTGTTATCCCAGCCTCAGAAACCATTTTTGAAAAAACTCCTTGCTGAAGTAATAAATTATGTGGGGTATCAAATTCTATAATTCTTCCAGAGCCCAGAACAAGCACTCTGAAATGCAGAAACAAAAAAGGTGATGAGGAAAATTGAGCTATTTTTTTTCAGCCCTACTTTCTAACCGTACTGAAGGTGTGGCTTAGGTAGAACTCATTCCTTTACTATGGGAGATCTCTTCGCAATAGATAACACAGACATTCATAAAGCTACGAACTCCTGCACAAAAGAGGTTTTAGAAAATGAAATTTTGCCTTGTCACCTTAAGTTCTACAGTGCAATCAATTTACTCTGGTAAATTAAATGGACTTGCTAGTAACTTGTGTTTGCAACTGGGATAAAATGGAGTTAAAAATTAAATTCAGTAATAACAGGAGAATCACTGTCACACAAATATCAGTCTGTTTACTGTCAATAACTACTGCTAATATAAGTATATATGTATTTCATGGTACCATAGATTATATGGGGAGGAGTGGTGAAAGTGTCAAGCCAGATCAGCTTTCATGCCTACCAACTTTGACAATATCTAAATGAAACCATGTGTTTTTTAAAACAATATTGAAACTTACCTTTCAGAATCCATGATAGTATGCAACCTGTGGGCTATAGTTAATACTGTGCAGTTGTGAAACTCCCTCCGGATGGTGGACTGCACTAGGTTATCGGTTTCCATGTCAACAGAGGCTGTTGCCTCATCTAAGATCAGAATTTTTGTCTTCCGTAGCAAAGCCCGGGCAAGACACACAAGCTGCCTCTGCCCAACACTGTTAAACACATTTGAAAACAGTGTCATTTCAATAACTTTGCAAAAGCATTGCTATGTTTCCACCCACAATAAATGCTAAATAATTCCATGATCGGGTTATTTTGTAGAGAGAAAGCAATGAGTAGGATAATTTGTTTAAATAGTTAGCAAAACCACATGCTTATAATCTATTTTAGAGGCACATCCCTGGTTCCATTTTCCAGATGAATGCATATTTGCATCCAGTTTCCACATTAACTTAATACCCACTATTATATTCACGTCCTAGTTTGGACATGGGATACGTTTGAAAGAGACTGATACACAGCAGATGATTATTAAATTATGTATTTTACAGTGGTAGGAGTTGGTTCAGGATGAGAATTTTAAAGACTCTCTTATGCTATCTTTGGAAATGTAATGTCCCTTTTTGAAATTCCATTTTTTTCAGATGCATTGGATAGAGATGCATTCCAATTTATTAACTACCTTTCCATTTCTGCTCTGCTTTTTTAAATTCTGGATTGCCACTCTGCTGCTAAAAGCTTATCAAGCATTTATATAAATTTCTCAGATTTTAGCAGACTGCAACGGCCTGACTCTTACACTCAGAAATTTTCTATCCCATAAAGTGTCACCGTCCCTGGCATATCTTTGAAATAACAATGCACTGTAAAGAGAAACTGACCAGCTACTCCACTACACTGAACAAATAATAGAAGATATAATATAGCGCATATGATGGTGTTCTCTTGGTTATATTTTGTTCCCTTTCTTTTTCTTCTTACTTTATATATTGTTACTTTTTTCTCTGGTATCAGTTATTCTGTCTGTGGCGGTCCTTCCCCTGCCTGGGACTATTTGCTCATTTCTCAAACACCTATAATAGATTTTAAGGCCAGAAGAGACCATTAGATCATCTGGTCTGACCTCCTGTGTAACATGGCCATAAAATTTCACCCAGTTACTATTTAGCTAGTGACCACAAATTGCTTTACAAGAGTCATTCTATTTAGAATGATGGAGTCACTTTTGTGATATGGAAAAACATTAGAATACTGTCATGTAAAATGTATTGATGGAAAATCAAGTTAGCACACCAGAAGAGCTCCCTCGCCAGTAGATACTAAAAATTTTATACCTGAGGTTTTCACCACCTTCTGAAATCTCATGAAGGAGTTTCTTTGGGAGTGACTGGACAAAATTCTTTAAGTCACACAACTCCACTGCCTCCCACAGCTCATGATCAGAATATTTTCCAAAGGGATCCAAGTTAGATTGGAGGGTCCCAGAGAACAAGACAGGGTCCTAAGAAATAATATAAAATGCCTAAGCAGTAGCATCACAAAGCTTAAAAAGCAAAACAATGTTTTTCAACAAACTCACAGGAATGTTAAGATTTTAATCAAGGTATTCTAGAAATAATGCATTTTAAAGGCAAACTGTAATATTTGAAATCTGAGTGAAAAGGCAAAACTAGCTATGCTCAAATTATTTAACACCACAAAGCCTAAAGGGGGGGGGGGGGAGAAGACAGAGAGAGAGAGAGAGAGAGGTCTATCCTATGTCTTTGGTAAATGAAAATATATATTCAAATATATGTATTAAAAAAAGAAGAATGTGTACATTTAGCAAAGAACATTGTTTAAAAAAAAATCCACTAGCTTTCTATAAATGTATCCATGGGCCAGCGTTTTTAAAGCACCTAAAGAGGCAGATAGGCAAAAGCCGGTAAGTGCTATTGAAAATCCCAGGAGGTGTCTATCTGCATCTTTAGGCACTTAAACCTTTAAGAATCTGGTTTTGTGCTTTTAGATGACAGGGATTTAATATTAAATTGAAATCACCTACTATAAGGCTACTTTTAATTTTGCAATATGACCAAGTATTATTTGATTACATTCAAAGCTCTCTTTTCTTGGGGCATACCCATTAATGAGTAACTTCAGAGTTTTCAATATTAGCCATAATTCCAGTAATAATATCCTGATTTATCTTTCATCTGGTGAATTGGTACAAAATGGAGCCTTTCTTATAGTTACAGTTTCAGCATTTGGGATTTAGAATTTCTTCATAGATATGCAATAACTAATGTTTGAATGAACTAGAAGTGTCTATACTGAAACAGATTTTACCTGTGGAATAATGTTAAGATTGCCACGTAGATCATGTAGTCCAATAGTTGATATATCAATTCCATCTATAATTATTTTGCCTCCAGCTCTCTCTATAATTCTAAACAAGCAATTCGTGAGTGTTGATTTACCAGCTCCTGTTCTTCCTACAATTCCAACCTGGAACAAGATATTAAATTTAAAAGAAAAACTAATTTAATAATGGAGAGTTTAGTAAACTAACACTTCAATTTCTTTTTAGTGACTTTAAACACTGTAGATAGATATGAGTTAGAAAAGAACACTGCCCCTTTGTCCATAGCCCAGTGGTTTAGGCCCCACCTCTGATCTTCCTTAACTCTCTCATACTTTGGTTGGGAATCATCATCAGGATCCTGACTGTCCAGTTTTCTGTGGGGGTAGGAGGGAATTCCCAAAGAAGTGTTTTGTGGTATCCACCCAAAAGCTAACATTCCCATCTGCTGGCACTGCAGCAGCACAGAAATCTAGGGCCAGATTGTGATCCCCTTGCTCACACTAGCGAGCTCACATGAGTAGTTCCTTTGGCTCATGTCTTTGTTCATACTGTTTCTGGAGATAAACTAACCTAACTATGGTTGGTGCCCAAACAAGAAATAAAAGGATCTGTGTTAATGCTGCCCTCATTAGAAACATACTCATTTACCATATGTAAAAGACAAAAAAGAAAAATAAATGTCTGGGAAATGGAGAGCAAAAGATTATTACAAAAAATTGGTTGCATAAGTTTACTGTGAGGCACTCAGCACTTGATAGGATTGGTTTCTAATTGGCATTACTAATAAAGCTATAGTATAACTTGAAACTAAAGTCTGTTGTTTAAAAACCTTGGTCCAGATCTTCAGCTTCTGTAAATCAGTGGAGTCCCATTCAAGTCAGTTGAGCTACATCAATTTACACCATATGAGCATCTGTCCCCTTGTATCTAATGTTGCCATTAATAAAACTTAGATTAAAATATACTTTTTCCTTTGCCTGTGCAACCATTTAGAAAATAGTTTCATGAATTCTAATAGAATATTTACATACCCTGTAAGAATTATCCTAATTTGGACTCCTTCAGTTATGCTTTCATACATGAAATCTATTGAATGTAGAAAATTAAGGGGCCAATTAAACTATTTTTGATTATTTCGTATTATGTACAATACCTTCTCTTTACTGTGCGTTTGGAAGGAGACATCCTGTAGGGCCAAACCAAGATCTGTTCTATACCGAGCTTGGTAATTAATGAACTCTATTATCCCTTTATTGGGCCATCCCATCGGGGGCCTTTTAGACATTATCCAGGGGGCCTGAAATTAAATTAACATTGTTTTAGTGCACTGCTTTACATTTTTACAAGCCACTTGGAATACGTGATGCAAGCCATTTATAATTTTAAAAATACAAGTAAACACATGATGATGACTCACACTCAATCCAATGCATTGAGAAGTCAGACAGCTTCTTGGACATCAGGATTTTTAATTAAAAAATACTTCACCACATGCAGAGGCATCACATAATCCTTCTCAGTAACCAGACTCAGACAAAGATTGCACATATTCATTTAGAGAGCTACCTTAGGTACCTTGATTATTTTACCAACTCACAGACCTGAGTTTTGAAAGACTCAGGCTTCCAAGGCCCTGGCTGTTAGTAGTTTGTAATACATTCACTATTCTCAGCAAAGTACAGCCTGCACCTTTCTAACAACTTTATTCATGTCTGCAATGCCACTTACTTTGAAAAAGATGCCTAGGACACACTGTTTGGACTATATCAGGAGTGAACCCATGCTAGTTAAGGTCAGGAATCACTTTGGCTTATTTGGCCCACTATGGGAAGTAGCAGTATTTGAGAATGGCAGCCCTGGCTCTTGGAGTCTGGAGCCCAAACCAGTGAAGCCACCATAGAGGAGCTTCGACAGCAGAGAGGAGAAGGACATTCTGTGAAGCCAGCCCTTCTTATACCCCAGCAGGTTTGTTCTCCTCTCATGGAAGCAGAGCGGAACACTCCAACCTAGAGTTGTGATGGGCAACTGTTATTCTAGTTACAGTAATTCACAGAATATCCACTCCTACCTTGCAACTTTTGTATCAGCCTAGTAGCAAAGGTTTTGATGATGGCAAATATCTCAAGCCCTGTAGTGAATGGAACATCCAGGGCCGGCTCTAGGTTTTTTGCCGCCACAAGCAAAAAAATTTTTGGCTGCCCCCCACCCCAGCCCTGGGCTCTCTTTTCCTCCCCACCCGCACCCCCTGCCGCCCCAGCCCTGGGCTCCCCCCCACCAAACGTGACCTCCTCATTCAATCCCCGTTTACACTTGCAGTGGGGATCAAACTGTTTCTCCTATTTTTATTTCACTTGAGTATAAATCTCGCCTCCGCAACTCCATCTTTAGTACTCCAAATGCACATGGAAGGCATAGGGACTAATCCTCAAACCTTGTACCCGGAAAGGGATGGGGATCTAGTAAAGAGGGTTCAGGTAGAGGAGCGGGTGTGCGGGTGCTTGGGGGTTCTACACTGGCAGAGAAGTGGGGTATGATGTACTCGCAGAGGAGTGTGGAGGAGGAGAGGGGGTATCAGGAGGGTTGCGGGAGAAGAGGTGCAGGGGAAGGGGGAGGTGTGGGAGGAGAGGGCTGGGGGGGAGGGTACAAGGGGAGAGATGTGGGTGAAGGGAGAGTACAAGGGGAAGGAATGCGGTGAAGGAGCAATGGGGGGAGGTACACGTAAAGAGGCTGCGAGCGGGATTGGGGGTGCAAGGGCTGAGAGGGACAGGTGCTGACAGCTGCTTCCCCAGCCCCGTGCAGGCAGAGCCGAGAGGACGGACACTGACCCCCAGGTACCTGAGCCGCGGGGGTCCCCCAGTGGGGCAGTATCCCCCACTGCCCCGCTCGGAGCCGGGCTCTGCCTCTCCCCGCCCCTGGCGCTGTGGGGGCCCGGGACAAGCAGCGCGGAGCTGAGGCGGGGGAGGTGCGCGGCGGACTGGGTCCGGGGGCAAGAGAGGGCAGCTCGGGCTGCCCAGCCACTCGCCCTGTCAGCGCGCAAGCCGGGATCCGTGCCCCCTGCCCAGCCCGGTGGCACCCTGCACAGCCCACTCGGGCGGGGAAACGCCACGCCACCCTGGGGAGACTCAGAGCAGCAGCGGTGGTGGCAGCAGGACCCCTCCTCCCTCCCTGCATCCCGGGGTCTGCTTCTCTCCCTCCCCGGCTCCTCACACATTCCGGGAGTCCCTCTCGCCACTGCACCCTGGGCTTGGCTCCAGGGGACGATGCTCTGGCTCTCCAGCGGCAGGGCTCTGGTCAGGGCCGGCTCCCGGCTTTTTGCTGCCCCAAGCAAAAAAAAAAAAAAAGGGGGGGGGGGAGCGGAGTGTCGCCTGCGCGCCCTTGGAAAATGCCACCCCAAGCACATGTTTGGAGCACTGGTGCCTAGAGCCAACCCTGCCTGTATCGTTGCACCACTGTATATTTCTGATTTGCAATCAAGGGGTGTGATTGCAACTCATGTAGACATACTCAACAAGCTGGATTAGCAGTGAAGCAGTGACAGCATGGCTTCTTCATGGGCTGTACATACCCTCCTGGGTAATTACTCTGGCAGCTAGCCTGCATTGAAGTCCATGCTGCTGTGACTTCACTGCTCCAGTAGCCAAGCTAGCTAGCTAGCTAAACTGTCTCAGGTTCATCTACGTGAGCTGTCAACACACTCCGTGATTGTAGTATAGATATACCCACAGACAAATTCAGATAGTAGTTCATGATGAGACTTAGAGATTTAAGATTTATTTTATGTATTTGTTTGTTTCTAACTATCATAGCTATCACAAAGTCTGATGTCAAGAAACTTACTGGTCAACATTAAAAATACAAAACTTTTCTGACTATTACTGTAAAGAAAAAGTCAAATACATTAGTTTGTGAATGCATCACGCTTTGAGAATGTATGTATATTATTAATTATAAGATGCCATTTGTATTAGTCATTCAATTTCTTTTCTTTTTATCAGTTAGTCACAAGCTTATACACATATATGAAATAGTATCCAAATACTCAGTTTATATTTAGTCTTCTAAAATGCTCACCTCTTTGTCCATTTTTTCATATTCACAAACTCTTTCAATGGAAACTCCATTAGTTTCAATTTCACATGCTTTACGCACCCAAAAATTCAAAGTTTGAGTTATCTGGAAAAAAAAAAAAAAGATATATTCATGAGATGGTCTAGGTCAGGGGTCCCAACACGGTGCCCGCAGGCACTATGGCGCCTGGGGCGTCTAAGTGCGCCCGCGTACTGGCCGGCGGACGAGCATCCGCCGAAATGCCGCCGAGAAGCAGCGTCATCCAGAAGCGTCGCCACCGAAATGCCGCCAATTTTCGGTGGCATTTCGGCGGCGATGCCTCTGGATGACACTGCTGCTCTGAGGCATTTCGGTGGCGACACCTATTGACATTGCCGCTTGTCGGTGGCATTTCGGCGGATGCTCGTCCGCCGCCATGGTCCTCTGTGGCTTGTCGTCTGTGCCTGCCAGACTAAAAAGGTTGGGGACTACTGGTCTAGGTTTATCTGGTCCTGCCACAGCATAGTGGGCTGGATTTAATGACATCTTGAGGCCCCCTTAACCCTACATTTCTATGATTCACTCCGCAGAATGTGTTAAAATTGCTTGGCCTTCGTAAACAGCATAATATATTTCAGATATGTATAATAGATAGCAAGAAATAGCATCAAAACACAATGTCAGCTGCTTAGATAGTTCCAGAAGATGCAGAGCACAAGTCAGGAGTTGGTATGCAAAGCTGGCTTTAAGCTTCCACTTTCACTGCATTGATCCCAGTGCTACTCTGAGCACTTCTTCCACCATTTGCTGTGTTAGAAAAACTAGCTCAGGATCAGTGTAGGGTACAGGGCACCCTGGCAATCACCTTTTCCCCAGTAACCAAGCTCCCCTTCTGTGTTACACTGGCAGAAAGAGGAAGTTTAGGTTTATGAGCCTGTGTTGTATGTGTACTGTTGCAGTATTCCCTTTACATTGGGACAATCCTCCCTGAGCCATTTACACAAGTATCTTAACAGCGTGGCAAAAGCAGCTGCAGTGCACCTGGGGATCAGGTCCATAGTGTCTGCCAAATCACTTCTATCCTCAAGCACTGAGAAGCTATTTCTGCAAGTACTCGTGCTACCTAGACCAATATCTGCAAGTTAATGCAGTGGATACTAATTTTATATGTGAATTCTCACAGTTGCCATGTGATGGCTATGAAATGACATACTCAGGTACAGCAGTACAAAATTGGTCTATTTTAAACTGTTCTAAGACATTGTACATTATATATCAGAACTAAAAAATATACTTTAACAAAACTGGTCGGTGACAAAATGGATTAATAAACTAGCCAGCCGAGGTTACAATTTTGTCCTGAGGGAGGAATATTTAAAGATGACCCTAAAGGCTTCTGAACAAAAAATAATCAGTTGTACTGAGATCACATATTTAACCAAACGTGTATAAGATTAAAAGGCAAATAAAACAGCTAGTTTGTAATATACCTATCTGAAAAGACCTGAGTTCAGAGCTGTGATCCTCTAATTAAGATGCCTGTGTTTTGGTGTTAAGGCATGCAGGAAATGAAATACCCTTTCTTGTGTTGATGCAATCTGTTGCAGGGAAATCACAGAACACTGAATTCAGGTCTTAGCAGGTATAAAGTCTTGCAGTAGCCAGTATCATCTTCATGGGTATAGTGATATAGCTGTCCATGTCACTTTACCCCAAAGAGCATACATTCTAATTTTAGATAACAGGATGAGTGAGAGAGAGAGAGAGAGAGAGAGAGAGAGAAAGTACTCAGGAGATAGGACCAAACTATCAAGATATTGTGGATGCGTGGGTTTTTAAAACTCTTTAAATCGTTAGATTTTATTGTCTCTCTAGCCACTAAGCAACACAGTTCTAGCCCTCCTTATTACAAGGGACATGCTTGCCAAATGTGTTCCCAACTATGCTTTTTTTTTTTTTTTTTTTTTTTAAACAACATAGGGCCATTGGAAATGTTTCCATTAAATACTTCAATACCAATACAAAACTAATTTTTAAACCAACCTCCTCCTTGCAATGATGGCAACCTAAATATTGCAGCTAGTGCAACTAGAAAGCACGCATCTGAAAACATGACTGCAATTGACTAGACTACCTCCCTTCTCCAAGCTAGCAAAATACCAAAAGTAAGCCACCCAGTGTAGTAAGTTTGATATTTAAAATTCTGTTTCAATATTCCAATATTTTGTTGTTGCATTTAAACCTATCAATATATGAATTGTTAATAATACATAAACTTTCATAATTAGTGTAAATTCAAAGAAAAACACATAGTAATGAGAGTACATTCTGCTCAGTTACATCCATGAGATTAAAAGTTGCACAGGTGTAACTGTGCAGAATTTGGCCTACGAAATTTTACCCCAGTCATTCTTGCCTTCCATATGAAATATTGTAGAAGCATCAAAACTATACCATCACTTACATTC
Source organism: Trachemys scripta elegans (assembly GCF_013100865.1). Lineage (NCBI taxonomy): Eukaryota > Metazoa > Chordata > Testudines > Emydidae > Trachemys > Trachemys scripta. The sequence goes on along the minus strand of NC_048298.1, from coordinate 173,449,763 downwards.
AGTGCATATGATATGGATAAACCCACTGTAGAGGAATTCACTGTATTTCCAGCCAGCACTGCAAACAAGGCAGCAAAGAAAACCATCAGGTTTCCTAGAAATTCAAGCCTGACAGCCAACCACCTGTAGTCAATGTAACCAGAAAAAAAAATTGACTTATCTACAGAATTTTTATTATGGAACATTGATAATATAGTAAAAATTCAACAATTAGTTCTTATAGCACTTTTCATCAATGTACTTTACAAAGAAAGTAAGTATCATTATCTCCATTTTACAGATGGGGAAACTGAGGCACAGAGAGGATAAGTGACTTGCCCAAGATTACCCAACAGGCCAGTGGCAGAGCTGGAACAGTCCAGTGCTCTGTCAGCTAGGCCAGACTTCTCCCCAATCCATATATATAGACACCAACTCCACAAATAAGACTGAATCTAGCTTTGAGTTTTATAAGACTTATTTATCTCCTAATCCCCCCAGAATAAATATTTCCCTCCTGCAATTGCACAACAAATTTTATGTTGGGGCAGAATAAAATTCTAATCCCCCTGAAGTCAAAACTCCCATTGACTTCAATGGGGCCAGGATTTTATTCTTATTGTTTCAATGATGATATGCAAAAAACTATGACACTTTCTTTACTAAAATTCTATACCTTAAAAAACACACCCCACGTTAACATCTGGAAATGAACAGATGGAGGATCTAACCCCATTTCCCTGCTAAAGTATAAACCCTCATCACTTCATCAACCCATCTGACTTACACTTTCAACATTCTGAAGAACATATTATCATTCTAACAAATACAGCCGATATACCTGAAGCAACAAGAGATTCTCTTTTTTAAAAATTCAGCTTTTAACAAATAATCTTTTTAAAGTGAGAAATACTGAAGTGCTCATGAAATATGCACTTTCCAATTGCATCTCTTTATAAAATCATGTAGGGAAAAATTAGACAGTTTATAATTCTCCCCTTCCAGCAGCTGTTAGTAGACTTCATTGTTGTAGAATATTCTCATCGCAGAGCAAGCATATCTATCTCCTATAAATTAATTGGATTCCTGCACACAGAGGACGACATACCCCATTGCCTAGATACAAACCACAAAGCCAGTACTAAGAGTGCTGAACAAGTTACAGTACTTACACACATTTTAGGATTGTTTTAATCTCTTAAGGAGCCTGCTCCCATCAAAGCTTATTATTTTAGCCCCCGATTTCAACAGGAGCAGGATTTGACCCACTCTGCATAACTTCTGTAAATTCTAGATTGTTAATACAGTACCTGTTTGAGATAACATTGTTGTAGAAGCAAACCAAGTTCTCATTCACCACATCTTTGTTTTGTCTAATGAATCTTTCTTGGTGTCCAAATGCTCGGATTGTAGACAGTCCTAAGAGAGTTTCACTGAAGTGGGAGATCACAGGAGAGTGTGATGCTCCAGCTAATCGTCGGATTTGTCGTGAACTAGCTATGTAGTATCGCTAAGGAAACAACAGATACAAAAGAGGCAGATTCTAAGTTACTATAAAGGCTGGAAAAAGATTAGAAAACAAGTTTCACACAGCTTTGAAACTTCAAGTACAACTTATGGCTTATTTGCATATCATAATCAAAAAAGGCCAAACAATTTTAGCAGAGAACTTTTCAAAAATTTCTCTTAATTCAGGGGGGTGCATAATGTCTGTGTCTTAATGTAATAACCAGGCATGTAAACTACTAGGAGGGCTAGCAGTAAGAGGAGTGTCATTTCCAAAATTGCCATCACTCCTGTTGTAACATACACCCATTAAGGAGATGAACTAAACTTTATATTGGAATTTCCTGACTTATGTTCAAATGAGGATCCACCTTAATTTTCATCAGTATAATTATGTATATTCTCAAATCTTGATCAAAGGTTGATAGCCTCTCTGCTCCCTCATTTATATCTATTAGCATAGCGTACATTATGAACATGTCTGACATCAACAGAGCCTGGAACAGAGATAGGGAAGCCAATGTTTCACAGGACAGTTTTTCTGACACATTAAAATGACAGTTGAAATTTAGTTAAGGGATTTCCCTAAGTTCCTGCTATAAGTCATATCTGTGCTATATATTATCTTGAAGCAAGCTAGGCCCTACAAATATCTGCACGTGTTGTTCCAGGGTAGCACACACCCTACTTCAGTTTTTGCTTTGACTCTCTGTTTTCCCATATCACATGCCCATTTTTTTGTCATATAATTTTATTGGTTTTCTTAGGGGGACTACAATATAATAACTTGTAAGAGAAAAACAGATGAGCAGGAAAGAATAGAAGTCACTGACAAAGACAGGCATTACTGTAGGAAACATTCAAAATGTATTTTACTACTCTGGATACTTGTGAGAAGCCTGAGGAGTCAGCTTTAGGAGTCAGCTTTAAAAAGTGTGTGTGTGGGCTGGGGGGCGGAGAATTGGTGTGGCAGAATACTAAAATATAAGTTTCTTAGGTTTCTACTTTGGCTTTTCAGGCAAGATTTACAATTTACACCCAATTGTTTTAGACAATGCTTAATAATGATTTTGTTTCAGTCTCTCTCTCTCTCACACACACATGGAAAATACATATCTCTTGTTGTAAAAGTTTAAGAAACTTACTTGGATAATAAAATACAGGTATCCAAGGGGAATAACTACCAGTATGAAGAGAGGTGAAGCAGACATGATTACTAGAATGGTTCCAATAACATCTAGTGTACAGTTTAACCAGGTCCGTAAGTAGTAATGGAAGCGCAGATCAATGATAAACATGTCCTGTGATATTATACACAAAAATTAGTTTTAATGTCTCCTTACTAAAACTGTAGACATTTCTCAAGAAACTGTCCTTAGACTCTGAACTCAAACAACCAAAATCCTTTTACTGCAGCAAAAATTGTTGGGGGAAAAGTGTTGGTGACATACTGATATACAACGGATTAATTTAACATATTGTAGTCTGTCGAATACTACAAATAGATATAATTACTCATATTTCCCATCTGAACTTTGCTCAGTAGACGTTGTTAGAGGCTTGTTGCTAAAATATCAGACTGTTCCATAGTTGGTGAGTATGCTCTGTAGCTTAATGTGCCAAACTGAACTGCCACAGACAAATTCATAGTGGCAGCTAAATACTCCCCTCTCAAAATACTATTAGGCAAGAGAAGACATATGAGACTGGGAACCAGAGACCATGAATTCAACTCTCAACTTTTCTACTCACTTCTGTTATTTCTGTTCCTTTTACAATCTGTAAGGCCTCATAACCCACTGAGAGGTTATAAAAGCTGGGAACAAAAGCCCTGATTCTCATAAGGCAGATCCAAGTCTCATTTACTTAGCCACACTGCCTCTCAGAAAGAAGCTACCAAATCTAAGTATGTGGTTATGATATCTGTTTCAGTGCAATATGCATCCTCCAGTCCACAGAAGATAGCAGCCTACCAGCAATTGCACATCATCCTTTAGCTCAAGCAGCAGACGTCTATGGGCACTGCTGAAGCTTGTGGGTTCAAACTGTGCTTATGAGAGGGACGGGGAGCATTATAGTTATATGAAATAGAATTATTTTGTTTTTAAAAAAATGTAAGATGTTATATACAAAAAAATACAAATTACAAATGTTAAGGTTGCAAAGTCATGCACTCAAAAGTTAGGAAAGGTCATTCCCTGAGCACCGTCCATTCTGTGCATTGAAAGAAGTATTGGGCCGGAGGAGAAGGGGATTATAACTTTGAGAGCTTGAATTTCGCACCTTAGTTTGTCTGTAACCTTTTATATCAAGTAGCAATGCATTAGCAAGATATAAAAGTTATAAACTTTTAAAATCAGTGAGACATTTCACTCCATATTCTTTATGAAAATATGTGTATTATATGAATATGACATAACTGAGAAATACTTTATGCAAGATGGCACATGTAAGATATCATTGGAAAGGTTATGATTTACTGAATGTGATTAATTTGTATGCTTGTATCATTTCTGTATATGAAGTTAGGAATATTAACTATGTATCTGTATTTCAAATGTGTTACTTTGGGTGTCACCCCCAACCAGCCCTTCAGGTTCAACAATGGAAAAGCCAGACAGGGCTAATGGGCCATTAGCAGAGACAATGGACTGTGAATAAGCTTAGTCTTCCTGTGGATGCTCCAGACAGCCTAGAAGTAATGGCTGCCACAGCCCTGTAGAGACATGGGTCTGAGTCACCTGGTACTGGACCACTCCTTGTAATGCCAGTATTCTTCCACTGGGAGACAAAGGGTTCCCACCATACACAAGACTACAAGAGCTATATTAGGCAGGGGAGTGATATCATCGTGTTTTTCCTCTGCCTCCCCACTCAAAGAGACACTGAAAAACTCCTGGAAGCAAGAACTGAACTGGGGAGAGAAGGGTTGAGCCCAAGCTGGAAGGGCGTCTAGCTTATGAGTAATAATGCCTGAGGTCTCAAGCTGCAGACCAGTGTAGCTGCCTTTCAAGACTTTCTCTAATCTTCCTGCAACAATATCTAGGGTGTGAAATTACTATTTGTAAGCAATTCTGTTAGTGAAACAAGCTTAGCTTGCGTGTTTTGCTTTATTTGCTTAGGAATCTGCTTTGTTCTGCCTGTTATCTCTTATATTCACTTAAAATCCACCTTCTGTAGTTAATAAACTTATTTCTCATTTATAATATAACCCAGTTTATGCAATTTATAATTGGGGGGGGATAAGAGGCCGTGCATACCTTTCTCCACATTGAGGGAGGTGGCGAATTTCAAAAGATACTTTTGGGTCTGTACTCCAAGGGAGGTGGACACCTGAGTGCTGGGGCAAGTCCCTTAAGCTGAGCCTTCCCAGAACTGATCTCAGTGTCTGTTTCATTCTGCAGTTGGGTGTGGCCCTGCCTGTGTGCGCGCTGGAGGAGACTTAATAGCCTGGCTCAGCAAGAAAGGTAAAAGGGGTGCCCAAGCTGGCATAACAGGCGGACTCAGTAGTATCTTAGCACATCAAATGCCATCCTAAGGGGGGCAACCTGTCACAACCAGACTGAGCTCAACTCAGCTCAACCTCTAGGTTGCAGGACTGTGCTCTGAGGAAAGCACGCCCAGTGACTATGGACAAGAACAATATTAAAAGGCCTTCAGTTGATAAAAGGTACTGATGACTTTTGCAGGAAAGTATTCTGTGGCATTTGCGTAGGCTTCTTTTTATACTGAAACAGATGTCTATTATCTGGTATTACTCTTTGATTTTTAGAAGCATTACATGGCATTAAAGTTGTAGTTCTTTACTGTACATTTTCTAAAAAATGTGGACATGTTTTTCCTTTACCTTTGTGAATCTATTGATGATCTGACCTACTGGATTAGTTTCAAAGTACTGGAGGGGAAGGTGCAGCACGTTGGCTAACATCTGATTATGCAATGTCCGAGAAGCACAGAGGGATCCCCGAGTAAGCACATATGCACCATAGCAGACCAGAAGACCTTAAGAATGAATGAATACATAAATAAATAAAACAATGTCAGGTGAGTTTTTTTTGTCCAAGACATCACACTTCAGCCTGGTAGGCCCACTATAAAGATTTGTTTTACATACGCATCTGTTCACATCTTACCCCTTCACAAGGAAGTCTATTCTACCTTTAGCAGGTGCATGTGATTCCTGTTAACACTAGCCGTGACATGGACACTGACATCTAACTCCACAAAAATAGTAACACTTCATTAGCTAAAATGTGCACTTGTTCAAACAAAAACATTGACTTGGTTCCAAGGACAGCCATATTACAAATTAGTCTAATCTGCCTTTTCAATCATTCCCTCACTTTACAGCTCCCTAGCTTGATCCTTTCTCCCTACCACTCCCCCACACCAAATGTGAAGTGACTCTAGTTTGCTAGTATATACACATACGATCAGGGCCGGCTCCAGCATTTCTGCCAACCCAAGCAAAAAAAAAGAGCCGCGATCGCAATCCTAGAGGGAGTGAGGGACCTGTCGCCCCCGAATTGCCGCACATGCCACCCCTCTCCCTTGGCCGCACCAAGCTGGCCCTGCATCTGATTACAGAATGACCAATATAGTTTGTCTTTGTATTACACATCTGCAGTCTCCATTACAGATTTAACAGGATGTAAAAGAACCCCAGGCAACTAAGTTTTGCAAATACAGAGAAAATAAAGTCTTGTATGCTTAATCTTACCTTGTATGAATCCCAAAAGCCCATAGACACCAAGTTTATTGTTTCTTAAGTGTTTCCACTCTGTGTAATCCTTATTTTTTTCTTCTTCTGCTGACCAGGTGCTAAGCCACAGATTTTGTCCTATAGCTACTGCATTTTGTCCTAAATAAGCTGCTAGGGTTAGCCATACCCATAGCCAGCCAAATGCTTGCAGGTATTTCAAAATAATTGACATTGTCATCTAAATACAAGAAAAGCACTGGAGTTACTAAAAAGTGTCACTGTGAAAGGCAAATTACAGTAAATGAACTGAATATACTGATTTCTTCAGACATTGATATAAATATGAAATCCAATAATTTAATCACATGCAGTCATATTTTGGGTCTTCAAAAAATCTATTTCCCCCAGAAATAATTTTTCCCCTTACAATAAAATTTGTCAGCTGTACAGGGAGGGATACCTTTAATATATGCTACACAGAACATTAAAAACAACCTTAAGGTTGCAAAATCAAGCCTAAAAATGTTAGGAAATGCCAGAATTAAGGTTGCCTAATTACCCACAACTTGCCCCCTTTCTGCGAATGCACTATAGTACTATAATTAATTACATGATCATATACTACTCTTTTCAATAAAACCCCAGTCTCATTTAGGTGCACAGGATCAATGGTGCTCACTTAATAAGCAATTATTCATTTGTTTTTGCCTCACTAAATAATGTGTGCTGTTGACCTTATTTACTTCATGCTATTCAAACCCTACTTTGAATACAGAATTATGAATTTTTCTCATGGTCTTTCCTATGATGCTCGTCACTACACAAATATTTATTGATTAATTTTGATGACACCGAGGGCATCATCCACATTTTACAGATTGAAAGCTGAGGCACAGTAAGATTTAGCTCAAAAGTATCCAATAATTTTCAGTGCCCAATTTGAGACATCTCAGACCTGATTTTCCAGACTACTTAACAAGATTTTCAGAGGCTTATAACTTGACCAAATATGGGCAGATTTTCACAGTGATCGCAAAAAGCAAATCCCTGACACAAAGGACACCCTCTTGCCAAATTTCAAGCCTCTGCTACAAAACATGGAGGCATTAGAACTTTTCAAAGAAGGGGTCACCAGAATTATTTTTAACATGGTCAAAACATGCTTTTCTCTAGCCCTGATCTCAGAAACAGCTGAACTATTTTGCTGAATTTTTCCCAAAACATTCACCTTGAGGCAGATGCCTAGTATGGAAAATTTAAGCCCAACTGGTTAACGTTTGGCACAGCTACCAATAACTGAAAACTGCGTCTTATAATGGGCAATGTCAGGAAATCTTAATAGGTGGTGCTACCAGCCCTGCCTATAATTACTTTAACAGATTACATGAATATAGAAAACTACAAAGGTAATTTATCCAATGCTTACGCTCCCAGTAGCAACATTTTCTTTCTTCATTGAGAATGCTTTGGTTTGTTCAAAGGAAGAACTGCAAATAACAATGTTAAATGTAATTTAATCATAAACATGAAGTGAAACATCAAGAAAAGCACATACACTGAATCAATCTTGAACAAAAACAGTGAACTTAAAGGTCTGTGAATTCCTCTTCCTTGAAAATGCCACAGTGTATTTCCAAGCCCTTCCTTTTTATCATTAAAATGTTAGTGCAGCCAGACACAATAACCATGATTGATGCAGTGTCCTAAGTGCACACAGCGCTTTACAAACTTGCAAATAGATGTCCGCCCCTAGGAATTTACTCAACTATCGAACAGAACATAGAAGCAGTCTGATGTACACAAAAAAGCAAACCAAACCAATGCTAGGGAGCAGCATGAGTGCAAAGGACATTAGAACAAACAAAGCCATATTCCTAGGTTGCTTATGAACAGATGGAGTGGAGATGATGCAAACAGCCCCTCCCCTAGCCCAGATTTGCACCCAAATCTTGCACTGTGCACTCCCTAAGTGCAGGAGGCTGGAGTAGTTCTAGTATCACTTCAATTACCCTCCCCAAATCAGAGCGTGGCCGTGTACTGCTTACTTTCAGTACTTACCAGTCTTTATGCCCCAGGAGCTCTTTTTGAGGCAGAGTATTGCCTTTTTGACTCTCTCTCTTTAAAGAAGCCACTAGAGTGAAAAAATGGAAAATACTTTTTTCGAGTCTTTATAGTTTGTTCAGACAGCTACAATTAAGAAGTGAGAAATAAAAAAGGAGAGAATGCAGGTGAGGTGGAAGTGGGGCTGCTCTATAACTATATATGAATACTGTATATTGACCTGGTTATTGGGATGTTTACTGTATGAATATGTTGGTTTAGATTAATAGCAGAGTCACAGTTCAGAGCCAGCTGCATCTTTGACCCCCTCTTTAGCCTGAGTGAGCCTTTTCAGGTGACAGGCCCGTACCTTCACATCTCCCAGAGTGCAATCCTGCAATTCTTCCACTTTCAGAATAGGTTCCCTGTGTACTAACCCTAGTTACTCAACAGACACAGCTGTGTTCAGCTACCTACAAGCCTTGTCCACTTCAGGATCCCTGTGACGAGTAGGTGAACACAGTGACTCCGAACAGCCTTTTCAAAACAGAAATATTGTTTAATCCCAATAGTAGGAACAAAGCATAAACAGAGAAATGGGGTTTTAACACAACAGATGGTCTACACATATATCTATCTTACCTAAAGGCATATGTATGACTATCTTAACCCAGACACCATAACCTCTGAGGACTGGGATTCAGTCTGGTCCCCAGCAGTGTGCCTCTCCCCTCAGTTCTTCAGGAACTGTCCTTTTATCCACCCCAAAGTTGGGTGGATCCCCTGTCCTGTAGCTGCTAGTCAGACTGTTCAGCTCAGCATGGTCAGAGGTAAAACTTGAAAGCAAATAACACTTGCATTGTCCTTTAAGTACCACTGTATGAAGCTATTTTCCATTTCCCTGCATATGTTATGCTAATATCAAGAAAAAGCGTAAAAAAAATTGCAGTGATAGTATGAAATTGTTTCTTTTTGGTCTTGCTGTCATTTAAGTCAATAAGCCTGTTAAAATAAAACTGTTTTCTGCATACATCTGTTGTGTTGAATTCACCTATAATTTTGTCCATTTACCGTTTATATCCATTCACAGCCATGCTTCTACTGCATGCTACAAATGAACATTAAGAAAGGTATTTGCCTATTCTAGGATATTTGTATATCTGTAATATATAGCAGCTGCTTTTTAAAGTTTATGTGTTAATTATCTTTACTTACAGTTGTCAGGAGTATCCCCTTAGAAGTCTGACAATAATCTCTCTGTTGAACCTGGGCTATTTCATTATGCAAAAACTGATTTGTTTCCATCCCACTATTTTTCATAAATATATCATTACCACAGAAGTCTTGCTAACCAAAAAAAATGTCAATTTACACAGTAGCAGCATCTTTTGCAATCTGAGAATACAATTATTGTTTAACTACTATACAGAAATAGGAGATACAAAACAAGGAATTGTTTGTTTCTCAGCACTAGAGCAATACGTTAGAAACTTTCCATGTAAAGTGTTTCCCAACAATATTGTAAGAGCTGTCAGTTAGGTAAAATGTTAAGCCTAAACATCCCTCTGAAAAGTGCAGAACACTTTCTTTGTATATGTGCAAGAGGAAAAGAAATGCTCTCAGGTTGACAATTCCTATGCCATACTTCACCATAACATGTTCCATAAACTTATGGAAATAGAGGGGGGTTTCTAATGTAACACCATGTAGATTAGTACCAACAGGTATTACTGTAAAAACTAAAAATGGCTATAAAAGTCAGAATTATTGAAGTGTCAGATTAGTCAAAGATTCATTTTGATGTAAGTCAATTAGGAGTTGACAGGACAAAAAAGCATAAGCAGAAAAAACATGGAACTATGTGGCAGTTTCTTGTGCCAGGAATTACTTATATTCAGATAGACCCTGGTCACATGAGGGCCTTTAGGTGCCTGAAGTCAATGATTTACTATTCCAACAGTGCCTGAATTTTATTCCAGTTTATAACTTGGAATCTCAGCATCTAGACCTGGCTGAATTCAAACAAGTGATAGTAGGGGGAAAGGCTTTGTATCCCTTTACCAAATCCTTGTGCTATTCAATTCCCTAAGGAAAAAAAAAAATGTCTTAGCGACTGATGTAGAAAGGTAAAACTAGGTTTTAGGAAAATATGGTATATTCAAAAATATTATATGTGCTCACTTTTCATTTGAGGTGTCTCTTCACTTTTATTTTCTGCACTGAAGACTTGAAGGAGTTCAGCAAAGTTAGCTCTTTCTGAGAGCAGCTCTTGGTAGGTTCCCATATGCGTTATCCTGCCATTTTCCATTACAATTATAACATCTGTCCGAGGCAGGAATGTCAGGTTATGTGTCACTAAAATACGCGTCTGAAAAACACAAAACATTTTCTTTTTTACCATATGAAAATGAAGTGTGTACTATCAGTACAGGGTTTTTTTTTGTTTTTTGTTTTTTAAAAGGAGAGTTGCATATGGAATTGTCTTAGGAATTTATCTAGCTACCTCTTTAAAGCAAACAACTAGATTTGAAGAAATTGTTACCATTGTTACATACTACAATACATTTATTATCAAATTACACATTATTATGCTGCTGTTAAACATGTGGTTCTTAAGGCATGTTGTATTAGCCTTACAAATAAAAATACTTCAGAATTAGGAAAGTGCTCATTCTTAATGATAACAGAAGACCATGAAAGCTCGAGTTTCTCAGTAACAGTCCCTCTAAATACAACCTAGTACCATATCTATGTTGATAGCAGCCCTGTTCATCCTGTTTAGGCATCTGTCACTACTAGTGTTTTCAGTACTGGAACCTCCTTTTTCAGGTGTTTATTACCAATAAAGCAGGTGAAGAAGAGGAGGGTAAGAGGGAAGTAAAAAGAGAAACATCTCCACTTCCACCAATCCATGAATTCCATAGGTAGCAGCTAGCAGTAAATAATCTGCATAAATCAGTAATATTGTGGAAATTTACTTTTCACCAAGATATTTGAATCTTTAACAAATTTTAAATGAGAAAACTCTGTCACCTGTCCACTCTTCCTCAGGGATTCCTTTAGTCACCAGAAAACCTTTTTGTCACTCACAGTAGATGCAACTTCCTATCAAGTAAATTTGGAAGTTGAATCTAGACAAATTCAAACTAGAAATAAGGTGCAAGTTTTTAAGGGGGGCAGGTGGGGATGTAACTAACCATTGGAACAACTTTCCAAGGGTTGTGGTGGATTCTCCATCACAAGCAGTTTTTTTAAAAGATATGCTGTAATTCAAAGAGGAATTATTTGGGGAAGTTCTATGGCCTGTGTGTGATGCAGGACAACTCGATGATCGCAGTGGCTCCTTCTGGTCTCAGAATCTGTGAACCTTAGGTCCTCCTTTCAGCCAGGTGAAGGATCAATAGTGACCACAAGGCCCTTCCTCCCTCCTCACAGATAGAACCCACAGCATTCCTAAAATCTTGGCCAGCTAACAAGCAAGGGCCAAGCAGGAAGCCCAAATATTATATGACTCTCTGTGACTGTATGGGTACATCTGTACTGCAATAAAAGACCCTCATTGGCCAGTCAGCTGACTTGGCTCATGGGACTAAAAACTCAAGTGAAGACATTCAGGCTCAGGCTGGAGGCCAGGCCCCAAAACCCCACAAGGAAGATGGGTCTCAGAGCCTGGGCTCCAGCCCAAGCGCAAACATCTACACTGTTCTTTTTAGCCCTGAGACCCGCGAGCCTGAGTCAGTTGCCCCGGACGCTGAAACTCGGTGCCACAGGTTTTTTATTGCAGTGTAGTTGTACCCTTTGAGACTTCCAGATCAGCCCAGGTTAAGTGTTGACTGTGTCTGTGTTCATAAGACTGCTTGATATGATTCAAATAGCACAATCAGCAGGGCTTCTTATTTAACAAGGTGCTCCCTCTCTTTACCATATATAACAAGCCCACTCAGACACGATTGAAGATTTTCAATTGGCCCGTTGTACTATGTGAAGACTGATTTCTTTACCTTGTTTTTTAAGAGCCCTGAGGGCCCAATCAGCTTCTCGAAAAGATGCTTTCCAACATGTACATCTACAGCAGACAAGGGGTCATCCAGAAGATAAAGGTCAGCATTGCTGTAAACAGCTCTAGCCAGATTTACCCTCTGCTTCTGCCCCACACTTATATTCACTCCCTAGGAAAAGAAAAGCAGTCAAAAGAGAGACACGTGATTTACGGTCATTCTGAACCAGCATGTCTAGCTCCTATCAGTTACACTACACCACTAAGTGAAAATAGACTGGGTAAATCACTTCAAGAGGAGATACCACATATGAAACATATTTATGGTAGTTTTAATATATGTATATAATTTATTTTCCATTCTTCTTCAAGGTTATAGGGTTAAAAGTAATTGTTTACAGCTTAAAACTGCTGTTGTATGTCAACCGTAGAGCATGAAAGTATGGACACAGCTTTACTTCAAAAGAGGAACTTTTTAGAAGTGGCTATAAATCCCCTTACAGTTTTACAAATGTCCACTTAGCTTTATTTGAAAGAGTTTACATTTACGCTTTTCCATTCTGGTTCCTTCGCTAACTTCCATACAGCAGCTCTAGCAAACTCCCAAGCTTAGCACTAGAAAAGGATATGGATGTATTTTATACAGTACATCTCCTTTGTGACAAACATATGTAACCTTTGAAAAAACAAGAGTGATCTGTGATAGGTGAAGTATCCACGTGTTTGTGCCCAATTTGGAAAACGGGTAGAGAGAGGAAAGCAACATTATGGATAAGGGAAACTCTCTCCAGCTTGATACTAGTCCTGTAATAGCTTCATGTATTTTACCTAGAAAAAAGATAAGAGGTCCTGGACTAGGTGCACTTCCCAACCCTGTAGTTCTAACTAATGGGAAAACATTCTACTACCATATGTTACAGGCAAAAATACTGTAATTATTGTACTGCTTCTATGAAGAGTGTGTTTATCTAATACACTAAGATGGCACCGTTATGATAATTTCTTCCTTCTCTATCTTCCAAAAGATCAAAAACATTTTTGTAAAAATAGTCAGGATTGAGATAAATACAGGAGAAATAGAAATAGTTTCATAAGAGGGTGCAGTAACGTATTCGCATGCCTCAGTTTCGACCACTAAGCCTTCAAGGAAATCTGCAGATATAAAATGCATACACTTAACCAGTTTTTGTTTAACATGCTAAATGTCCCAGTTAACCAGATTAAGGTGGCTGACATTAGAAACAAACTTTATCCCTGATAAGTTTCTGACTCCTGCTCTCTGATCTCCCAGCATTTTCTATGCAAGTTATATTACAACTCAGAGCTCCGAAAGAGGACGGCGCTGACATACAAAGGGGGATCAGCTTAGTGATTTTTTTTTTTAAATAAATTACCTAATTGTACAAAGTTTTTTATAGAAATATTTGTATCCTTTATAAGAGGGAATCACTGGAAATAATCAGCAGAGTAACAGTGACAATAACAATAATTACTCTATCATTTTTTAAAGTCAGTGTCATAAAGTTTGTTTGGAGTTTTTTGTTTTACTTTTTTTAGGGGGCTAAAACAATTAAAATTAAAAGATTAAGTGTTATCTGGCAACAGTGGTATCTGACAATTTTTCTAGCAACATATCCAGGCAAACAAGGTAGATCATGGAATGAATACCAAAATCCAAAACAAAATAGAGATGGAGAAGGGGGGTTTTCAGAAGCAACCAGCATTGGCCTAAGTCTGTTCCCACTGATTTCATTTGGGGCAGAGTTAGGCCTTTTCAGTAGTTTTCATGTTTGATGTCAATTAAGCCACGTCTACACTACAGAAGTTACAGTGGCGCAGCTGTAAGATCTCTCATGTAGCCGCTCTATGCTGATGGGAGAGAGCTCTCCCGTCAACATAATTAATCCACCCCCAACGTGTGGCGGAAGCTCTTCTGCCAAAGTAGCGCTGTGCACACTAGTGCTTATGCTGGCGTAACTTATATCACTCAGCGGGGTGGAATATTCACACCACTAAGCGACATAAGCTTTGCTGACGTAAAAGTAGTGTAGACATAGCCTTAGCAAACTAAATGCATTTGGAAGATATTGTGAACTAGAGCTCAGCTGAGTGACTGCATGTGATGTTTCAAGTTCTCACCCTTTCTCCAATCTCTGTTTGATCCCCATTTGGTAACTGCTCCAAATCTGGTAGTAGAGCGCAGGCTTCCAAAACTCTCTCATAATATGGCCTGTTCAGACCTGAGCCAAAGAGAATATTTTCTTGCAAAATGGAATTCTGAATCCAGGCCTGCTGGGAAACATAAGCCACTGAACCCTAAATAAAGAGAAAAGGCAAAATACTCTCATTTGGACAGTTCTACATGTGGTAGGATAGCATCTGCTGTTCAAATTATATTTCAAAGTAAAGTAATTGGTTATTATTTCTAAATATTAGCATAGTCAAACTGTTAGAATTCTAAAAAGTCAAATGTTCCAGACCAAGCTGTTGAAGATACTGGCTGAAATACTGTGCATGTTATGAGGGCATGTGCACACTATACTACCACCCTTACACGCATTGAGTAAAATCTTACTCATTGAGTAGCCTCACTGAGAGCCATTGGACTTCTTGCATACTAAGGTATTACTCAGTGCACATAAAGGTAGCAAAACTGGACCTGTACTTAGAATGTGGCAAATACAGGAAGATTATGTTTTGGTTTAATTTGCACTTTTTAAGTAAACCCAGTTTTGAAGCATTGCTCAATTGGAATAACAAGGTGAAGTACTGCTTAATTGTGGACACTCCTGTGGTTAGTTACACAGTGTCTTTATGTATCACTGATGATCCAGCTGGATAAAAATGTCAACCACTAGAAACTAACATGGTTTTATGGGACAGGAGTGATGATTTTAAGAGCTCCTGACTTTATGATCAGTGGATCCTTCTGACTTAAATGCATAAATCTATGAAAATCTATTAATTTTATTAAGAAATATGATGAGATTCATTGACATCATCCTCCACCCAATGAATCCATACTAACTCTTCAGTAGCATATTCTATATAGTTCCCTGTCCTAAAGAAGGCGCCCGCCCCCCCTCCCCCCACTTTTTTGTTTTTTTGATTTCCACTAAAATGTACTAAATTTATTCGCTTACTGTAAATTAGCAAGAGACTTCAGACCCCTCTTGTTTAAACAATAGTGAAAGGCAATATGGTCTAGCGGATTTACATAGGAATGGAAGAAAAGGACTACCAAATTCTAATCTTACTCCAAAGTGACTCAAACTCAAGAGTTACTTGACAACTCTGCATTTATCAGTATTATGGTGATTGGTTAATCTATTTACAGTGTTTGGAATGATAAGTATTATTATTAGTGTGGGTTATATTGAGAGGTTATCTTTCTGCATAGATATTTTAGCCTAATATAAGCCTCTTTAAATTCTATTTTATTGTGATGGGCATTTGGACACGTCCCTCACTCTGTTCAACCACAGAAAAAGTTTATGCCAAGGGAGCTGTTATCATTGAGAGGGGCAGAATGAACTTCCTTCCATCTCTGCCCACAACTCACTTTCCCCCATTTAAATGGTTTCTCTCCTTTCTATGTGTAAGCCATTGTGAAAGGGCTGACTGTCTCCTGCAAAACTATATCATTGCTCCAAATGAGTTATGGTTGTGTATCACTCTTCTAAACCAGCCTCTGTAGGATGTGTAGGCTTGATGCATGACCTTAATCCTAAGGGTTTTTGCAATGAATAATTATAGATTTACTAAAAATGAAGACTAAATCATATTAGTTTTAGTGTAGGTGGCTGCGAATCAGTTAACTTGGCAAGCAGCATGAATGCCACCCAGTTATTTTTTCGAAGGATCCAATGGTCAGCCTACTAAAAGAAATGCTTCCATTGTCAATATATTTTATTATATTCACAAATAAACCATCTTCTGTAAAACAGTCATATTGTAATAGTGTAATTGCAAACACAAGAAATAAAATCAACTTTACTTTTCTTTGGACTATTCCTTCAAACTTGTTCATTTCTCCAAGAATAGCAGAAAGGAGAGATGACTTTCCAGATCCAACCTGCCCCACAACAGCAACTAAAGAGCCTTCCGAGATCGTCATGTTCAAACTGGAAACATTTAGGAAGACAAACAACAGTTATCCTCTATAAACACTGTACTTGTATAGAGTAGAATCCTCAAAAATACAGCCTACTCCACTGTGATTGAGGAGGTGAATATTTCAGTTTGGATACCTGTGAGTAGAGCATACTCTAGAGCAGGGGTCCGCAACGTTTGGCACGCGGCTCGCCAGGGTAAGCACCCTGGTGGGCCGGACCAGTTTATTTACCTGCTGACGCGGCAGGTTCGGCCGATCGCGGCCCCCACTCACCGCGATTCGCCATCCCAGGCCAATGGGGGCGGCAGGAAGCCACGGCCAGCACATCCCTCGCCCGCGCCGCTTCTCGCCGCCCCCATTGGATCAGCCGAACCTGCCGCGTCAGCAGGTAAATAAACTGGCCCGGCCCGCCAGGGTCCGCGTGCCAAATGTTGCCGACCCTTGCTCTACAGCCCTGAAAAGCTGGACTTAAGGAGACTGTAGTGTCTCTCTGAGTGTTAAAAAGTCACCATACACTATCAATTGCAGAATTGGGGCAACAGTGCAGTAGGAAGCCATCACACAGTACAAGATTAACAGTAAGAGACCATGTAAGTTCAGAAAGAAAAACAAAAACACCCTGTTTGATTTGTAGCTATTTTCACAAATGCTTTCAGGGGACTCAGTGGTCCAGCTCATGCAGCTACACAGAGGTACTGGGCCATCTTGTGCCTTCCCTGTTCTGGCTACCTGCATCACGAGTAGCAATGCGGTAGGAGAAGCAGGCCCTGTAAGGGCTCTATGTTCAGTCCCTGTGCAGGTGAGTGAATGGAATCAGAGCAGAATCTTGGCCTCCCTCTTCGCCCTACACACCTGGTCACATAGCAGTGCCAGCACCTTAGGAAGCATGCGCTGTTCTGGGTTTATTCTGTTTCCTAAGTAATGGGGAGATGGGGAATACTGTGGTCTGGGGAGTCAGCCTTCTACCTCGCTGTTCTGGGACATCACAACATGCTGCACCTTGCACTAGGCAGACTGTAATGTCATCATCTATCCAAAAGCTATGTAAACTCAGCCCGGCAGAATGTGATGCCTGTACAGATTCTTGTTCATAGTTACTAAGACTTGATTCTTACTTATTTAAGATTGAAGGTCCAGTCTTCTCCCACCGGAAAGAAGCACCAATAAATCCCACAGCATGATCTGTTGCAATAAAGAGAAATCAACAATGAGTTACAGAGGCAGCCTCTCAGTTGATATTATCAATTTGGCTAATCAATTTGTTCCTGCAGACATTGAATAACAACAACAACAAAACCCTGCTTACTTCCACTGTAGTTTGTGACGATGTCTTGAGGATCAAGGTCTTCAGAATACAGAAAATCCTCTAAACGACCCAGAGAAACCTTTGTCTGTAGAATGCACAAACATTTATGCTATTTGAGTTTTTAAGCAATACTTCATATATTCTAGATTACACCAATAAAGAAGCAAGTCTATTAATTTATTTTGAGATGGGCAATAAAGTTCTTGGCACTAAATAGAAAATGTTTTCCTTATGTACGTTCATAAAGGTAGCTGAAGATTTAGGCCAGTGGTCCCCAAACTGTGGGGCGCACCCCTGTAAGGAGGCAAGGAGGAACATTCCAGGGGGGCATGGCGGGGCCTGGGCCAGCCCCCACAGGGAACAGGGAGGGAGGGCCACCCAGCCCTGCTCTGCCCCCGTTTCTGCTCCAGCCCCACTCCCAGTCTTGGCCCCATGCCTAACCTCAGCCCCAGCCCTGACCCCAGCCAAGGCTCCATTCTCAGCCCTACCCCAGCTGCGGCCCCCTTACCCCTATCCATGTTCCCCTGCCCAAGCTGCAGCCCCACTCCCGGCTCCAGCAGGAACACGGACAGGGGCAAGGAGGGGGGCAACCCTGAAAAGTTTGGAGACCACTGGTTTAGGCTGACAGCAGTATTCACTTGAAACACCACACACTGTTAGACAACATTGCTGCTCATGTCCCAGTGGGAAGTAGGCTCTGCTGACTCATGAAGGTTATGTCTTCACTGACAAAAAAAAAAAAAAAAAAAAAAAAAAAAGGGTGCTTTAGCTATTATTCTACTGGAAAAACACAGTGGAGACAATGCACTTTAGTTTTATTTAAGGTAAATTAAGCAAAGTCAATCACAGGTTGGGGTATAGTGCGGACCTGCTAGCTACCTTGTGGCAAACACTACGAGTGACTTGTTTCCATGCTCGTTAGTTATCTTTCTGTTTAAAAAACACCTCTGTGTCAGTGGAGACAAAGTCTGAGGCAGGTTGTTTGTGGATTAGCTCTCTGGAAGAGAGAGAACATTTAGCATATAAACTGAGCAGTCCTAAGGCAGCAGTCAAGCTGGGGGAGACTGAGCTCAATTTTGTTATAATACTGCTAATTTCTAGGTTAATAAAACCAAACCCCAGGAAGGGTTGAGTTCTGATTCAGTATAATTTGTTGCCCATGTCTGACAGCAGGATGGAGAGGGCATCTATTTACAATGGCCTTGCCACTTTACAAGAAACTGAGCTACATACAGAAACAGTAGATAGAGCACAAGTAGAAATAGGAACGGTACTCTTGCCATCTGCTGGTCATTCCTTATTATAAGTTAACATACTTCAAAAGAGAATATACTCTGAAACCCCCTCCAACACCAGTGCCTCTCCCGCCCCACAAAGACATGAAAATTTCAACAAAATAAAACTAGAAATAATCAGGTGGTTTAACCTTCATCTACAAATAGATTAAACCACATGACACTGAAGATTAATAAAGGGCCATAAATGTCATCCTTTTTTGACACATATTCATATTTGGTTTAGGTTTTACCTGGGCTACGGCAGAGATCACTGTTGGCAAATCAAACAAAGGCAGTCGCAAAATATTAAACAAAGAGATAGATGTAAAAACTTTAGTTGCAGTTAGGACATTCTCTTCATCCAGCAGAAAATAGACTCCAAATGTAGCCAACGAGACCTTTAAAAAAAAAAGGCAGGGGAGGGGGGGAGATGAGGTGATTATTTTTCCATTACTTGTCCCATCCTTCTTAGTTTTACTTTTCAATGATTCCTGCTACAAAAATATGATGGTAGCAGTTAAGAGCTGGATGTTGACTACAGCTTAAAGCAAACTGAAACATAAACTGTGCTACTATTCATGTATTAAAACTAACATACTTCTGTCTATAGACTAAATACAAGCTCTTATATTTTGTGGTATAAAATTCCATTTCGTAATTAAGTTTGTACACAGATAATATTCCCATTGGATTTTCATTAGATTTTAGTCTATGTGAAGGTCTCAATAGTCTCCATTTGTTGATTGGTACTTGTATTCCCATGTTCCACACAGAGTTCACTGTCTGCTTGTTTTCCACAGTATATTGGCACTATCGTTTTAACAAGCAATTGCATGCCTACTGATATCAACAAATGAAGGTGTTTCAGTTAGAACTGGGCAGAAAACTGATTTTTGGTCCTGAATTGGGACAAAAAGTCAATCTCAAATATTTATGGACTGACAGTGTGAGGAAACATTCCATTCAGCGCACATGAAACAAGCTAATTTATAGTAAATAAAATTTAAAAATGAAAATAATCAAAATTGATTTTGTGTCAATTTTGACTATTTTCATTTTTAAATTGTATTTACTATAAATTAGCTTGCATTTCAAAATGAAAAGTCATTTTGAACTAAAGAAAAGGACTTTTTTGTTTCAAAAATGTCAAAATTGGAAACTGGCAACTTTGAAATTTTTCCAGTTTTTTTCCCCAAGAAGTGTCAAAACTGATCCTCTCCCATGAACAGTTTTTGTTTCCATGAATCACCACTTTCTGAAGAAAAATACTTAAGTCGACAAATTCCCAACCAGCTCTAGTTTCAGCCCCCTGTCTACCTTATTAAATGGTCATCAGGGAGCACCTAGGTTTTACTATTCCTAAACACATCTGACATTCTAATAAAGGCCAAATTCTCTGCAGCTTTAAATGGACAAAGCCACTGAAGTCAATGAAGCTGCAGCCAAATATATATCACCAAAGAATTTGGACATGTATGCTCTGAGTTACTTTAACTAACCTGTGCATTTCACACAAAATGGGTATATTGTAAAGGCTTATGTTTTGTTAAAGATAATAAAAAGGAGAAAAAAAATACTTCTCTACTTTAGTTCGTCAAAAGAGGACGTATCCCAGATAAGGATCTGACCCATAATCACTTCAATACATAGGAGAAATTAAGTATGAAGGGCCAAATGCATCCCTAGTGTAACTCCACTGAAACAGAGTTGGGATGAAGTTGGCTAGAAGTTTTGTTATTTTTTTTTAAACAGTTTTATTTTCTTAAAATTCAGAACCTTACAGTTCAGTGGCAGAGGGGAAGGGAAGGGAAGAGAGAGGAGGTTGTTAAAAACAAGGATTAAAAGCATATATCTTCCAAACTTTAAAAAGCAGAAAGGCATATTGATAACAGAGCTGGTCACCATATGACCACATGATTTTTCAACAGTGTTTACTTATATAATCAAATTGCATCATTTTCTTTCTTCTGCAGGAATTTAGGAAGGGATGAAATATGTTACTGAGGTAAATGCACAAATGTATTATGCAATAACAGTTGCACTTCTGCAATTATTATTTAGTACTTTACAAATCATGCATCATAACATGGTTGTGAGTTATAGTACTCAAATAAACGACAGTATCCCACTTTTACAAATGAGAAAACTAGCAAAGAAGAGTTAAAAGATTGGCCTAAATCCATACAGTAAATTGGAATTAACCCATGAGTTTCTGACTCCCAGTTATGAATTCAATCTACTAACACATGGTCCCCCAATTTTCTAGCAGATGCAGGCTTTAGCTCAGAGGAGCAGGTGTGTTGCAGAAATAAAAGTGTTCACTTATGCTATTTTTGGTACTTTACTATAGCAATTACTTGTTATGTGTAGGGCCCTACCAAATTCATGGCCATGAAAAATGTGTCGTGGACCACGAAATCTAGTCTTCCCCTGTGAAATCTGGGTGGCTGGAGAGCAGTGGCTGTTGCCTGGGTGCCCAGCTCTGAAGGCAGTTCCCTGTCAGCAGCAGCGCAGAAGTAATGGTGACAATACCATACCATGCCACCCTTACTTCTGTGCTGCTGCCTTCAGC
This sequence comes from Trachemys scripta elegans, assembly GCF_013100865.1. NCBI lineage: Eukaryota > Metazoa > Chordata > Testudines > Emydidae > Trachemys > Trachemys scripta. The sequence goes on along the minus strand of NC_048298.1, from coordinate 173,428,270 downwards.
GCTGGGCGGCCGGAGAGTGGCAGCTGCTGACTGAGGGCCCAGCTCTGCAGGCAGCAGCATAGAAGTAAAAGTGTCATACCATGTCATCCTTACTTCTGTGCAGCTGCTTTCAGAGCTGGGCTCCCGGCCAGCAACCACTGCTCTCCAGCTGCCCAGGTCTGAAGGCAGCGCTACCCCTACAATAACCTTGCGACACCCCCCAGCCCCCCAAACTCCTTTTTTGGGTCAGGACCCCTACAATTACAACACTGAAATTTCAGATTTAAATAGCTGAATTTATTAAATTTACAATTTTTAAAATCCTATGACCATGAAATTGACCAAAATGGACCGTGAATTTGGTAGGCCCCTAGTTATGTGGCTTGGGAGGAGGAAGAAGAAAAATTCCTATCTGACTTCTGAATATAGCTACACTATATTATATATTAGGTGTCGAAACGAACTAAACAGATTGTGAGTTTTGTGAATAATTGAGCGCAGCTTTATTTGATATGTAGGGAGTTTGATGGGGGAACCTCTAACAGATGCTATCAACTTCAAGGAGTGTGAGGGGGAAATTTATCTTCTGTCCTTCTCAAGTGTATTATCCAGCACAGCCAGGCTTAAGTTGTCTCTAACTGACTCCTACGAAAGGTATCTTTTTTCACCCACAGAAAGTTATTCTTCTCAGAAGAACTAGAATGTGTACCTCTTTCTTCCCCTCCACCCCAATCTTGTTTCCCTTTTAAAATATGAGCATGGAAAAAAAGCAAACTTCTTAGATGCTTAATAGGGATATCAACAAGAATTGCCTCTATTAAAAACGAATGTGTGTCTGTTTACATTACAGAAGGGAGGTCTTCTGAATAAGACACTGGACTTGACTCAAGAGATCTGGATTTCATTCCTGGCACTGCCACAGGTTTCCTATATGACTTTGGGCAAGTCACAATCTCTCTATGCCTCAATTCCCCTATATAAAATGGGTATTATAATAATACTTCCTGACCTCACAGAGATATTGTAGTGATAAATTCATTAATGGTTGTTAGGCTCTCAGATACTCCGGTAAGAGTGATAGCTAGCTACAAAAATGGATATTGTTAAGTAACGCACCATAAAAGGAATACAGGTTAAAGTTAGCATGGAGAAAGTTGTCAGGTACCCAGATGACTTCAGAACATCTATTTCGTGTTCTCGAATTTCCACAACCTTCTTCTGATATGAAGGTTCCCATGCATAAAGTTTAAGAATCTAAATACAAATAAACAGAAAATTACATCTTAGTAAATCAACAGCAGTGATCATGATTGTTAAAATGAGTTTAAATTCAAAAAATTTATCTGCAAATGTTGAACAATACAAAAGTGTAAATATCCAACACTTGCTTTTTCCAGTGGATAGCTTCTACAAATAAAATATTGTCCAAGCAAGACCCAATATAACCCAAAATGAGATTCGTTATGAAGAATGCTATAGTGTAGCCACCTTGAACTCTATACAGTTCACTGTGCCCCTGTTTTGGTGAATTACTTATTATTCCAGGTTACTAGTATCAGCATTCGCTCTATACAGTTCACTGTGCCCCTGTTTTGGTGAATTACTTATTATTCCAGGTTACTACTATCAGCATTCATCCCCTATACATTTTAATTTATTAAATTTATCCACAGAGGTGCCACCATCTGACTTCATTGTAAACCTCTTCTATCACTTACTGATGTGGGAAAGTATCAGTATGGTAAGCCACACACTTATTTCATTTTCCTGGTGCACAGCATGTAAAACTGATCATCTCATGCCCAGACAATATTTTTATTTAATAAGGAAGTAAATTTAAAGTGTGGCCAAGGGACTCCTAAGGACACCTGAAAACATCCTTTACTATTGTCCAGAACACCAGACAGAGGAATTACATATACAAGTAGGGCCTAACCCTTTAGCTATGTGAGTAGTTTAATTGACGCAATGTGCCCATAGAATCCGGAAAGAAACTCTTGGGATCCATCTACATGAAAGATACTATATAAGGTGATAAAAGAACACAAAACGCTCAAGGAAGGAAAGGCCTCAGGCTTTGTATTGGCAAATAGCTGCCAGTCCATCATACTAGCATTTTCATGTTAAAAATATTCTCTACCTTACTTGCAACCAAGAAGTAACATCTTAAATAAAGTATTATATACATTTTATAGTAGCACCAATGTCTATGGTTAGAAATCCACAAACTTCAGAAAAATGTAAAATTAACTGTGAATAATTTGAAGCACTGGCTATATTTAAAAATTGAAGCATAAATGACAAATAGATTTTCAGAAACAAGAACAAATTTGAAAAACTCAATTTTGTTCTTCAAGTTTTAGTGAAGATTTCCAACCATCTAATGACAAACTATCTGTGCTGATTAAAAAATACAACAAGAGAACATGATCAAAATATCATGGGTAATCTATATTTTATAATCACCTCTCTTATATTAATAATGCTTTAAAAATCCACTTTAAGTAGTTATATAACAGAACATATTTTCCCCTAAATTCTTCTTTCCTACATTATCAGCTGAAAGGTTCAGTGACAGAACCCTAGTTTTCTGAATAACCTAGTCGCTCATCTTATTAAGCAGAACAATGAAACTGATTAGCTGCTTGTATTACCTTTATTCCATGCAAGATTTCATTTAGTAGCTTAACTCGTTGATCTGTATTCTTCATTTGGCTTTTCTAGTTTAAAAAAGAGAGAGCAATGCTTACAATTTTAAAAAAAAAACATCAGCGATTCAAACATACTTTGTATACTTCAGACAGTGAACACTGCTACTACTCTATTATTGACTCCCTTGGAAAAAAATACTTGTTATACTGTACACCTTACATTGTCAAATGTACTTCACATTCGGTATCTGACATGTATTATACCCAATTAAATAATTCATTATATGATAAAAAGATGGGTATGTCCTCTCTAATAGCACTTTTTCTTTAAAAAAAAAATCATCTTGATTTTTTGTAATACTTCCTGCAGCATGATTACAGTAATAACTGCATTTCTTAGATAATAATTAGAGTTTCAGTTCTCAGTGTTCTAGAATTACAAAATAGATTAATCTTAAAAATGCTTAAACATCTAAACTATAATTTATAAAAAAAAATTGTGATTTTGATTCCTTAAAGTCTTGAATAGATTATTCACCATATTTTTCCATGGAGTAGTAACCATTTACCAATTTATCTTACTTTAATAGTCACTCACAAGGAGTCAAATCCTGCTCACCTACCAAATGTAAGTAGTCCCAAAAAACTGATGAAACTATTTCTGTGACAAAAGCAAACAGAATTTGGCCCAGTCTGATTTGTGAGATGTGAAGGAATACTTAGGTTAAAGAGCATATTTTGAAGAATAAATTCCTTTCCTCTGTTACTGATAACATCTTTGATTATTAGAAACTGAATTTTTAAAAAATCCTCTCTTCTTACTATTTATGCTATATTTAATTGTACATTTCATTCAACTTGCACAATGAAAACATGCTAGTCAGTTTCACTTAACATCTTTCACTCTCTGGTTATTAGGATACTTAGGCAGAACACTTTGGGTTGCAAACAGTGGCCAAGATCACTGCACTCTCCCTCACCTTTCTCCTTCTCCCTTCACATCACTGACAAGATCTGTATGGTGAGGGGAACTTCTGCGTAAGAATCTGCCCTCCCCCTTCCTCCTGGTGGAGGTCAGCTGCTTCTGTGGCACTGTTTTCACAGACACATAGGCCAGACCTCTCCAGAGGTCCATGGCCCTCACTGCATGAGCAGCTGGAAACAGGGTATGCTGGGGAATACAAATAGCTTCCCTTATAGCCCTGTAAAGTTTCCTTGGAAAATATAATAATTTGGGCTGTTTTTATTCTTTCTGTGGAGCCTGGGCAGCTGTGGCCAAGGGAAGTCCATAATAAAACAGTGCCATGGAGCTGTGGTATCAGGGAGCCAGAGAGAGGGGTTCTGGAGGTTAGGATGTTGTGAAGGCAGGTTTCAGAGTGGGTCGTGCAGCCTATTCTGAGTATTGAGGGATTAATCTCCCACACACACACACCTCAATGGGATGGTCTGAGTCAGAGCATGAAAGTGAGATCCTCAGAAAGATCTCTTTCCCTCCTGCACTTTTTACTACAGACCATGGCCAGATCATTTCATCTCTGCTGAGGAAGGTCACTTATTCCACTTCCCAATCCCCACTTTAATTAATTATAGTAATCATGGAAAGGTTTGTAAAAGCTTTTTTGTTAATTAAACCTAGATTTAGAGCCTAAATCAACTGTGTATTATTAATTAAAATGTATTGACTTACTGGCACACTCACTTCTGTGACTAACTCTTCTTGTCAGTATTTCACACTGTAAGCAGAGTGTCTGGTTTGTGGTGTTTATCTTTAGGCATATGATTTTTTTAAGACCTGCTCTTTACTGACAGAAGTGAAGCCATGTAACACATAGGTCAACATCCTATGTTCCTGGGGATTAACTCCCAAAAACATATGGGCTACCTTTTCCTTCTTCACCCCTAAAGAAAACTGCGAACACGAAAAAGACTTAGGCTCAAATCAGTTGCTGACTCAATAGCGCTTTGGATGACTAGATACCAAATGTGAAAAATCAGGAAAGGGTGCCTATATAAGACAAAGCCCTGAATATCAGGACGATCCCTATAAATTTGGGACATCTGATCACCCTATTTAGCACTCCAAATGGGTGCCACAGTTGTAGGATTCGGGTCTTTGGATTTTTGCCTTCCATTTTATTTAATAATAAGCTCCTGAAAACACACCTTACTATTTTGTTGGTATTTTAGTCAGTTTTGACCTAAAACCAGAAATCCTAATTATTGCCCCAAATTTGCCAACAATGAGTTGAATAGGATGACTTGTGTGTAAAGTTAAGCACATGCATAAGTGTTTGTAGGATCAGGGCCTATAACACTTCTACAGATAAAATCTCTTCTCTTTATTGTTTTTTGTTTATAGATAAAGTTTAGTGATCTAAATATTGATTGTTTAGATACCAAAAGTTCCCCCTCCAACAAAGAGAGCTGTGACTTTGGTTATTTTGTGCCCAAATTAGTTTTACATTCGTATTTAAAAAATCAGCTCTTCATTGTAACTTTTTCCATAACAACTTTTTCCGGCATTTACATTTCTTACCCTCAGCTGTTTTACTTTTGCAGCAACAAAAGCATTTATAGGTATAACCAAAACGAGCACTGCAACACCTGCTAGCACTGATGGGCCCAGTTCTTGCCAGAGAAAGACTATAGCCATCAGGATCTGAAAAGGTGCTGACCAAAGAAGGTTGAGGTTTACAGTCAGTTCCATAAGTTGTTGGGCATCTGCTGACATCAAATTAACAATTTCACCAGTTGTATATTTTCTCCGTGAAGAATTAGCTAAGCTTAAAGCCTGCAACAATAGCAAGAAACCAAAGTGTACTGTTACAAAATGAAGTAAATTAAAAAGATGGAGTAAAAAAGAAAGCATCTTTGCCTCATTTGTTATGCACTACAGTATAGTAAATACTTTGTAGCTCACAAGCTCCATATAGAGATAACTTCTCTCTCCAGCTTTGAGCTTTGTTAGCACCTAAGCTCCCTTGTCCTGAATGAGACAGGGCCCACTACATGTTTTACTACAATCTGGTATTAGCTACGCACACATTTGCAGAGTTCACCTAAAACATCAGGTTAAAGTTATTTAAAAAAACCCACAACAGTTCCTAAACTATTGTGCATATTGCAACTTGCAGAGTAGCACTGCTGTGCCAAATCAAACCCAATTTTCACTAAAAGGCTGAAGATCTCAACTTTCTCCCCTAGAGAGGAGATTTCCTGGCCAAAATTTCAGCTTTCTGCTCCCACTACTTCAATGCTAGAGCAATTCAAGGAAAGGTTGCATAAGTAGTTCTTATTTTTAAAAAACGGCTAGGGATGGAGGGGAATTCAGCCTTCTTTTTGCTCAAAAATGGATGAATAATTTTTGTTCAAACTTAACAACACATACATGCAGACACATGCACAGCCCTCCGCCTTTACACACATACCAAGCCTGGAAAATTTCATGTTTAAAAAAAAAAAAAAGTGAGTTTCAGAGAACAGTAAGCAAGTGAAAAAGGGGGTAATTCCCAATCCCGCAACCTGCCCTGCCCTGGCAGACCCCTATATCTTCAGATTCTGCACTGATGCAGAGCTTCCCCCATTTAGTTGTAGGATGGGACTCTTAGAATGGAAACATGAAATTTTAACTTCAGCTGTTGCTAGTGCTCCAGTTATAGTTCAGGCATCTTTATTAATATTTTCTTCAATCTACAACATCTTTGTTTTTGTAGCACTTCTATCTTTCAAAACTGAGACATTTGCCCTTTTTAGAGGTTAGGGAGTAATGTTAGAAGAAGCAGTTACCTTTTTGTATATCAGGCCAACAGCAGCAGTCTTAATTTTGACAGAGGTGAGCATATTGAAACGCTGGTATAACTGATGGACAAGTGTCTGCAAGACAACCACAACAAGAAGAGCAATGGCATAGCCGTATCCCTTCCAGTGTAAATCAGAGTGATTTTCATACAAAGTTATCATTGCCCTGCAAATGAAGGAATACACAGTTTTAAAATCTGTGCATTAATCAACAATATGAATCTGGCAAATGGGTTCAGTAAAATTGATATATTTACAATCTGTGTAGTTATTACATCCACTTTGCACAAGTCAAAATGAGTCTAAAAGGTGCAAGACAGTGGAGAATTAGGATACTCAAAATGGGCGGTGGATTGAAGAGCATTCATCTGTGTGCTACTGTGCTACCTTTGAAACAATTCTCAAATGCTGTTTCACAGAGAGGGACGTTGCTGCTGATTTCACTGGTAATGGAGCACAAATAAAGGGCGGTTAAAAAAAAAAAATCTACCTTTTTTGTTAGAACTGTAGAATAATAAAAAAAATCAGTATTTGCCAAATGGAAAAGGGTAAAAAAAAAAATCAGAAGTCAAAATTAAGTTTTGTTACTAGCCTGAAAATAGACTACTACTAACAAGTGAGTGTAATAAACAATATAGAGCAGTGTTTCCCAAACTTGTTCCGCCACTTGTGTAGGGAAAGCCCCTGGCGGGCTGGGCCAGTTTGTTTACCTGCCGTGTCCGCAGGTCCGGCCGATCACAGCTCCCTTGGCCCGCGCCACTTCCAGCGGCTCCCATTGGCCCGGAGCAGCGAACCGCGGCCAGTGGGAGCCACGATTGGCCGGATCTGTGGACGCGGCAGGTAAACAAACCGGCCCGGCCCCCCAGGGGGCTTACCCTACACAAGCGGCGGAACAAGTTTGGGAAACACTGATATAGAGTAGTTGATGGTGTCATTCTAACATTTCCTTTCAGACAATTGCAGATGTAGCTCACAGCAAGGTTAATTTTTAGCACAAACTGTTCCATAGCTGAGGGTGGCAGCTGCAACAGTCTAAAGGTTAACACTAATCACTTATGTTCATAAATTCTCTGATAACCAACCAGGTGAACAACCGTGTTAAACACCTTCCCTTTGTTGATAAAAATCACTTCCTTCTCTCCCATGGCAGAGTCATTTTCAGTCTTCAATTAAGCCTGAATAGTAGTTATTATAATATCACAAAACTTCTATGTTTTTGTGACTGAGATGTAGGTTTTTCTTTTTTGTTCAGCTGCTCCAGCAAATAAGAAAAATCTACATCTAAGCAACAAAAGCATGGAAGTTCAGAGTTTTGACTCTGAATTTAAGCTAACACTTAATATGTACCTTTTGAGTTAGTCTGAGCATCAGCCTTCAATTAGCTTTGCATTTCATTTGTTTTTAGTTCTTGATTCAGATTCTAAATTTTGAAATTCTTAAACACAGATTGCACAGTTAGGCTTCCCTTTGCATTTGTCACAGTTCCTGGGCTAACCGCCCCTCTGATCCCCCTCTAAGTACATTCCCTCTCAGTTCTCAAGCCCCTAGCAGTTGCCTGCCTCTTAGGATGAATCACACAGTTCTCCCACTCTCAGACCAGGCATTGCACTGCAGTTCCCTGTGTATCAACCATGATTACCTTAGGGTTGCCACCTTGGTAATATTTAAAAACTGAACACTCCAGCAGGAGTGTTAGAACCTCCCCAGCTCCACCTCTTCCCCGAGACCCCACCCCTGCCCTGCCTCTTCCCCAAAGCCTTGCCCCTGCCCCACCTATCCCCCCAAGCTCCTGCCCCGCCTCTTCCCCTGATGCCCCCCCCCGTCCACTCCTCTTTCTCCCTCCCCCAGTCACTCGCTGCTTTTCCCCTCCTACCCCCCGCCACCCGGGTCAGGAGGGACTCGCCTGTGAAGCCAGGGCTGGGAGCTGCAGCCGCCTGATGCAGGTAGGGGGCGGCCCCAGCTGAGTAGGGGCTGGCGTGGGAGATGACCCAGTGCAACCCCACCTCCCGCACCTGCAATAACTGGACTTTGGGTGTCCGGTCAGTAACACACCAGACTTTCCAGTTGAAAGCCGGACACATGGCCACCCTAGATTGCCTCAGCAGGTCTGATGTACGTCCCGACCCTACAATTCTGTTCCTTCCAAGAATAATGACAGTTGTGACCAGACAGTTTTTTTAAAGCAGAGTATTAATTATTAGAACAATAGATTTTTCTCTGAAATGTAATTGTCAAAAAAAAAAAAAAAAGTCTACACTCTTGCCTGTCTGTTCCTAAGGCTTAGCATTCCATGGATACGGGGAAAGATCCAACTCTTTCAGATTTCTCCTCAAAGTCTCTCTCACTGTCAGCCTGTCTCCCCTTGGGCAGCGCCTGACAATTAACCCCTCACTTCCTCTCCAGAGAAGGACTTTGTAACCGGTTTGCAGTTTGTTGGAAATAGGGCACAGGATCTTTGAGGGTAACACTTTTCCCCATTGTCTTTCAAGTGCCTGGATGTTCTTGTCTGGACAGCCATTGTGTTGCCTTCATGCACAGACCCCGTTGAATTTTAACATTTTAGGCATACAATAAACATTCCACTACCTCCAATGTAAATCAATTCTGACATTCAGGAAATTCTAATAAATCCATGCTAGTTACACAGTAACTTTACCTCACTGCCCAGGTCATATACAGCATTCATATAATTGCTACATCTCAGTATTCTTAGATCATTACATAGCAGTTCCATGACTGTCACAGCAATTTCACTTCAAGCATTTTTTTTTAAAAAGTTACCAATGACTTCATAACACAACTGGGTATATTACCTGAATTATGAAATTTTAAAAATATAATTTCTTAGTTTGAATACATTATTAGGGAGCACTTACAGTAAATCATGCTAAGGAGTAAAGCAGGGGTCGGCAACGTTTGGCACGCGGCTCGCCAGGGTAAGCACCCTGGCGGAATGGGCCAGTTTATTTACCTGCTGACACAGCAGATTCGGCCGATCGCGGCCCTCACTGGCCGTGGTTCGCCGTCCCGGGCCAATGGGGGCAGCGAGAAGCCGCGGCCAGCACATCGCTCGCCCGCACCGCTTCCTGCCGCCCCCATTGGCCCGGGATGGCGAACCGCGGCGAGTTGGGGCCATGATCGGCCGAAACTGTCGCGTCAGCAGGTAAATAAACTGGCCCGGCCTGCCAGGGTGCTCACCCTGGCAAGCCACGTGCCGAACGTTGCCGACCCCTGGAGTAAAGTATTGTTTATGGAGTAATTGCTATATAGTGTATCTGCTCTGATTAAGTCATATAGGGGCTATTTACCTGAAATCTACTTCAGAGTCAAGATCTTACGAGACATCCTTGTTTGAGGAAAGGCTCATGAACCTCCTTTCGACACATGACACACTAAGCTTCTATGTACAGTATGTACATTTTTAAAACATACTTTGGTGACTACAATGTCTCCTTCATTTCCTCTTCCTCCCCACAATCCTCTGCATTTTTTTTTATTTTTAATAAGACGTGTACTCGTTTTCTATAATACGATAATCCTTCAGAGATACAGGTTGACAGCCTTGAGTTCAGGGAGGAAATTTGGCTAACTCCATGAGCCACTCTCTTTTCTGGTGGTTTCTACCTTGTGTTCCTCGGAAAAGAAACCTTCGCCCCACCTCTCAGGAGATGAGCCACTTTGAGTGTATCTGTATTTCCTTACTTTCTTCCTTGTCCCATTGTATGGAAAAGGATAATTTGCACCGTGTTTTTTTTTTTTTTTTTTTTAGCTCCTGTAACTCAAGCTTCCCCCCAACACACACACACTTCTAAATATTTCACTGTTTTCTTTAATACAGTAATAACATCTGATATTTCAGTGTCAATAGCAACATGGATTTGAGTGTCATCATATTCAGCCATGTAACACCGCAAAGAGAGAAATGCATCTCTGCTGTCAATAGGGTTCATAATTCATAACTAATCCACATTTTTTTCACCTTATTAGCTCCTGTACTATGGTATTATATCAATGCAATGCAGGAAGGAGCTCCCTAATTGGTATTTATTGATAGAATGCTATTTAGTTCTATAGATGTAATAAGCAATCAGCCATATATTTAAGAAAATATGCATGAAGGAAATTACAAATTCAAGCTAGAACTGTCAAACGGTGACTATCAATATTTGCATTTCAGTAACTTCATGGAAACGGCTGCATGTAATCTGCTAGGCATGGGCTGGGTGGAATTCAGTCAGGGACTCATTTCTTAATGACCTTTTCTTAATGATCTAACATCTCAGCCTATAAATATCAGAAGTATCTTTTGTTTGTTGGTCACAAACTGGCATTAAAACATTCTTAGAGGAAGTTTGTTAATCCCTCAAAAAAATCTTATAAAAATATTTAACGCGAATAATTTTAAGTTACCGAAACATTTGCTCTAATAAACCTTGCCACTAAAAAGTTGTGTTAGCAGAACTAAATTTCTTGATATTGGAAATCCTTTAGCTTTATTATTATTGCTGTCCTGAACACAAAATGGAGCACATTAAAAAAAAACTTACTTCATTATCTGTGGACTCATGAAGGCAAGAATATCAGCTGCAACTTTCAGAATGGCAACTTTAATCAATAAAAATCTAAATGTTTGCCATAGAGGGTAAAGCAGAGATGGTTTCTGGAAACTTGCTTTCTCTGATATCACCTCTTTGTCATAAGGAGCCTGCCAATTTACAAAAGAGACACACAAAATTAAGACAAAGATTTTAACACAAAAATGCAGAGTGTCAACCTAGAGCAATGGGCACACCTATGGTGCTGTGGAATATACTTCTTCCAACTCAGTGAGAGGTAGAAATATTTCTGTGTAAAAATAATTTAGACTATCTAGTAATCCTTTATGAAAGGAGGAATAAGGATTCTGCAATCATCTTTGAGTATCACAAAAAGGCAATTTATTACCATGGGTAGGCCTTCAATAGAAAAGGTCTTCCTCAAAAAATGAGAGTTGGAATGTCCAAAAATCTGTTAGATGTGTTGGAGGAAGCCTTTTGTACTGTATATAGATCCAGATAAGTAAGACGTTACACTGAAAAAACACTAATAAGTATCTTTTTGCTTTACAGTGGGAGTTGTAGCAACTGCTTTATTTAAGATTGCCTAAGGATTTCTATTCTAATGGTGTGATGTCAGTTGCTAAATAGCTTTCTAAATCTTAACCTGGCACACTGAAATTTTCCAAGTTAAGGTTCTAATAAAAAATGAATATTCTGATAGTCTGAGCAAAAACAAATCTGCCCTTTTTGGGTTTTAAAAGGGGGGGGGGGGGGGGGGGGGGAGAGATACTTTCCTCAAATCAGATGGGGTTAGAAAGGTGGCATCCAGAAAAGAAATGGCCCTGTAAGGTCTGAAGCCTTTTGGAACCTAAGGCTACATCTACACTACAGGGGGGAGTCGATTTAAGATAAGCAAATTCAGCTACGTGAATAGCGTAGCTGAATTCGACGTATCGCAGCCGACTTACCCCGCTGTGAGGACGGCGGCAAAATTGACCTCTGCGGCTTCCCGTCGACGGCGCTTACTCCCACCGCTGCTGGTGGAGTAAGAGCGTCGATTCGGGGATCGATTGTCGCGTCCCGATGGGACGCGATAAATCAATCCCCGGGAGGTCAATATCTACCCGCCGATTCAGGCGGGTAGTGTAGACCCAGCCTAACTCTGGGGCACAGCCCCAAGATCAGAGCTGCCAGAGCTCAACACCCTGCCAACCATATCATGCAGAAGCCAAAGTCCCCTATGATCTGATCATGACTGGACATCAAGAAAGGTTTGTCTGCCTTATTGGGAATGGTGAGCATTGTATGCTCCTAAGACTCTCAGGACAGAGGCTCTTCATATAGACTTCCTAAGGTTATGGCATTCCTGCAGTATCTAGCCAAACATGTCAAAAAAAGAAATTCATAATGTGAAACTTCAAAAAGAAACAAAAAACCCACAAACACCTACCACAAAACAACAACCCAGGAAATTTCATTAAAACATTACATTGAAGCCTGCTCTACACTACAAAAATCTTACTAATGGTTTTAATACACCTTGCAGCTACACATACCACTCCTTGCAATGGTGCACAAGTGTTGCCAGAACCTTATACAATTGGTTTTTGCTTAGAGCAGTGATTTTCAACCTTATTTCATTTGTGGGCCCCTAAATTTCAAATGGAGGTGTGGACTCCTTTGGAAATTCAACCTGTAGTCCGAGGACCCCTACCATAGAAGTCTTAGACTGAAAATTGACTGAACAGAATTCAACTATAAATGTTGCACGTGCTCAGCACGGCATTTGATGCAGCGTGAGAAAGGGTGCTAAACTGTGGGCATATATGGTAACGATACCAATTCCCTTTTTTGGGAGCTGAAATATTGTATTTTCATAGTCATCTTTCATGGACCCCTTTGACATAGTCTGCGGACCCACAGGGACCTGCAGACAAAGGTTGAAAACCACTGCCTTAGAGCAAGACTCATTACCAATGTTAATGGGAGCTAAACATATACACTGAAGCACTTTTGTCTGGTATTCTGAACTAGTACACCCATCAAGGGAGGGCAGAATATATGGAAATCTATATGGTGCTCTTAAGATATTTGATTTAAATCATTACAAGAATTTAATCAAGTTTTGACAAGGATTTTTGGAGATGCCTAATATAAATTTAGAAAAAGATAATGGTTAGTGATGTTACTTATTGCTATCATCATTACCTTTAATCCTTTTGTTGCCTTTAAGAGTTCCTTCTTCCAATGCTTTTCAAAGTTAGGACATACAGTATATGGAGAGTCACTTTCATTCAATTCAAACAGGTCTTCTCTTTCCAATGGTTTCTTGTAGCCTAAAGTTATTATTCTGAAAGGAAAATAAACACTTTAACAAGTGAACTATTACAAGACACACAAAGCAGTCAAATCAAACAGGAATCCTAACTGAGAAACTTTATACACATAATACAATACTTATAAATAAACTCTACATTCACAATAAAAAATACAGTATGTATAATATAAAAGGCAAAATTGTGGAACCCACCTAAAGTCCATTTGACTATACTGAAACTATAGTTATAGTAGACAAGGGCCCAAATCAAAAATCCCCAGATCTGAACACCCTCAAATGGGGAAAACCTGCATTTCAGCATCCATCTGTAGTTATGAAGTTAAGGAGAATAAAAATTTCTAGTTATTTCAATAGCAAATCTGGTTAGTGACCGTCCACTTATGATGATCTACAGCAGGGGTAGGCAACCTATGGCACACGCGCCAAAGGCGGCACTCGAGCTGATTTTCGCGGCACTCACACTGCCTGGATCCTGGCCACCAGTCTGGGGGGGGGCTCTGCATTTTAATTTAATTTTAAATGAAGCTTCTTAAACATTTTAAAAACCTTATTTACTTTACATACAACAATAGATTAGTTATATATTATAGACTTATAGAAAGGGACCTTCTAAAAATGTTCAAATGTATTACTGGCACGCAAAACCTTAAATTAGAGTGAATAAATAAAGACTCGGCACACCACTTCTGAAAGGTTGCCTACCCCTGATCTACAGAGAAAATATTTTTCTTTATAATAGGATTTCACTCTGCTGTGACTCATCCTTAACCAGGGTACTCAGGGACAAACAGAAATTGGGTTTTAGTATAAGTCTACAATAAGCTTACAATAGATCTTGATTTGTTTAAATTTTGGGCCATATTATCCCCTTTGCTGTTAGAAACAGAAGAGCTGAAATGGGTGTAAATAATGGTCGTAATCACCCTGAACCCACAGGAATCCCCCCACAAGAACAATGAAAGGAACCTGTAGTGTTTGGAAGCATGACTGGCTGGACATGGGGCAGAGCAACCAAATGGGAAAATCTACAAAAATGAATGCTGATGTCGAAGTCAATTAATTTTTTAAGAAAGTTCCAAAAGTTTGGAAAGCAATAGATATGAATCAACCAGATGTCACTGCATAGGTCTACCGGGGTCCCAACATGGCAAGATTAAGGCATACATACTCTAAGTCATTGCTTAGAGTCCCAACTCCTGGAGTCAAATGGTGAGATCAGAATTTCACCATTCATTAAAAAAAAAAAACGTTTCTAGATGTCAGGTATTCAAAGAAAATTTTGAAAATGTTACCTGAGTATAACGGTACCTGTTTGAGTCAGGAGAGAACCTGAAACAATACCTCTACGAGCAGTGAACTGCCCCATTGGTCTCAATTCTGAATCCTGGTGCTTCCCCAAAAGACAGATGAGTCCATTGAAGGGCCCAATTTGGGTTGTGCCTAAAGCCCCAGATTGCCTTAATCTCATTCTGGGTCCCATGGAAGCATGATGCAATGTTATGAGTTAGTTATATAATAATCAGTTTGAGATTTCCCAGGTCACACTGCAGAAGCCTAATATTATTTAAGCCCTAAGTGTCCTTTACTAGAGAGACCAGGTGGGTGAGGAAATATCTTTTATTGGACCAACTTCTGTTAGTCAGAGACAAGCTTTCGAGCTGCACAGAGCTCTTCTTCAGGTCTGGGAAAGGAACTCCTAGCATCACAGCAAAAATGCAAGGTGGAACAGATACAAACAGCTTAAACTCCTCATTAGATTTCCACCACAACTTCAACAACCACCAGCCATCCATTAAACTCTCTCTGGAACACACTCACACTAGAATCAACTTCCTGGCCACCATCATCATCTTAAACAATGGAACCATTCAGATAACCATATAAAAGAAACCCACGGACCCCCACACCTACCTTCATAGATCCAGTAGCCACCCCAAACATACCAATAAATCTGTTATCTACAGCCAGGCACTCAGATACCACAGAATATGCTCAGAGGAGAAAGTCACAGTCTATAGACCTTAACACACTTAAAATCACCTCTGCCAAAACAAGGACACGCCATCAGAAAAGTAGATCACATCATGAAACAGGCAACCCAAATATCCTGAGAACCTGCTTCAATACAGAAATAAAACTCCCTCTGATTACACACCTGTAGTCATCACATACCACCCCACATTGGAACCCAGATGGTGTATCATCAAAGAAGAGGAGGTTACTCACCCAGTGCAGTAACTGACGTTCTTCAAGATGAGTGTCCCTGTGGGTGCTCCACTACAGGTGTTGGTGCGTCCCTGCGCCTTCGCCTGGAGATTTTTGCAGCAGTACTCATAGTGGCCACGCATGCTCAGAAGCTGCCCCCCGCTGTGACTCTAGGTTAATAGTACGCATGCGTGGCCGGTCTCCTCAGTTCCTTCTCTACCACGGAGGCCCCCCAACTCCGAAGTAGAGGGGAGGAGGGTGGGTAGTGGAGCACCCACAGGGACACTCATCTTGAAGAACGTCAGTTACTGCACAGGGTGAGTAACCTCCTCTTCTTCTTCGAGAGATGTCCCTGTGGGTGCTCCACTACAGGTGACTTAAAAGCGGTGTACCTTAAGGAGGTAGGGACTTCGGATCTGGTAGGAACGCCGTTGAAAGTACCGCCCTGCCCAAGCGTATGTCAGATAGAGGGCCTTGAGTAAGGGCATAGTGTTTAACAAAAGTGTGGTCAGAGGACCAGGTGGCTGCTTTACAAATGTCAGCCAAGGGAACTTTGCGTAAGAACGCGACAGAGGCAGCCAGAGATCTAGTGGAGTGTGTTCTAATGCCGTCTGGAGGTGTAACCCCCTTCATCTGATAGCACAGTCGGATACACTGGGAGATCCAGTTCGAGAGTCTCTGGGTAGAAATAGGCGTGCCTTTGGAGCGCTCTGCAATAGAGACAAAAAGTCTGGAGGAGGTTCTAAAAGGTTTGGTTCTATCCAAATAGAATGACAAGGCTCTGCGAACATCTAGTGTATGCATTGAGGTTTCAAAGGAGTTCGCATGTGGTTTCGGAAAAAAAGTCGGCAGGTGTATGGGTTCATTAATGTGGAATGACGAGTGTACCTTTGGAAGAAATTTGGGGTGTAATCTGAGAGTAACCTTGTCTTTAAAAAATATCGTATATGGTGGGTGTGCCATAAGAGCTGCTATTTCTCCTGCCCGTCTGGCAGAGGTAATTGCCACTAGAAACGCTGTTTTCATCGAGAGGTGTAAAAGGGAGCACGTGGCTAGGGGTTCGAAAGGTTGTTGAGTTAGGGCAGACAGTACCAGATGAAGGTCCCACGGGGTGGTCGGTGGTTTAATGTCTGGGTATAAGGTTTGTAGTCCCTTGAGGAAACGCTTCGTAATAGCGTGAGCAAAGACAGACGTATCATCAATTCTGTCGTGGAAAGTCGTAATAGCAGCTAAATGGACCCTGATGGAGCTGAACGAAAGGCCGGATTGCTTAAGGCCCAAGAGATAGTCCAATATAATTGAAAGAGGTACCGAGGTAGGACAAAGGTGTTTAGCAGAACACCAATGTGTGAATCGTTTCCACTTTTGAAGATAGGTCTTGCGAGTAGATTGCGTTCTGCTATGTAGGAGTACCTCCTGAACTTGTTCGGAGCAATCTAATTTGCGTTGGGAGAACCACGTAGGAACCAGGCCTTGAGGTGAAGCATGGACAGGTTGGGGTGGAGAAAACGGCCGTGCTGTTGAGATAGAAGGTTTGGGATAAGCGGTAGGGAGATTGGTGGTTGGATTGACATTCTGGTGAGGAAGGGAAACCACGGTTGTCTGGGCCACGATGGGGCAATGAGGATCACCTTGGCTCGGTCCGTTCGTATTTTTATCAGAACCCTGTTGAGAACTGGTATCGGGGGAAACGCATAAAATAGGTTTCGGTGCCATGAGATCATGAATGCGTCCCCCAGGGAATGTTTGCCCAGTCCTGCTCTGGAGCAGAAATTGAGACATTTCTTGTTTTTTGCAGTTGCAAAAAGGTCTATGGTTGGGTAACCCCAGGTGCTGAATACATCGTGAATGGTTTTCTCGTCTATCTCCCACTCGTGGTCCCATGGGAAGCGTCTGCTTAGTTCGTCCGCTGTGGTGTTCATGATTCCGGGAAGATAGGCTGCTGATACCCGGATGTTGTTCGCAATGCACCAGTTCCAGAGCTTCATAGCCTCTGTGCACAGCGAATGGGATCGAGCTCCGCCCTGCCTGTTTACGTAAAACATGCATGCAATGTTGTCCGTCATTATGCGTACGTGATGATGCTTGATTAGTGGCAGGAAGTGACGGCACGCGTTGCGAATGGCTCGAAGTTCTAGAACATTTATGTGCAGGGAGGTCTCGGTTGTTGACCATAGCCCCTGTACTGTGTGATGAGACATATGTGCACCCCAACCTGTCATAGATGCATCGGTGGTCAGAATGAGTGATGGAGCCTGTTGAAGAAACGGGACTCCAGAGCAGAGGTTGGAGTGGACGGTCCACCAATGTAGCGAATCTTTTACTGGAGTAGGCAGGGAGAGAGTCTTGTTTAAAGAGTGCATATTCGGTTTGTAGACCGTTGCCAGCCACGCTTGGAAGCACCTCATGTATAGGCGTGCATTCTGGACGACAAAAGTGCACGAGGCCATGTGACCTAGCAGTTGCAGGCAGTCTCGGGCAGTTACCTGAGGGCTGTTGCGAATAATTGTGGCCAGTTGGTTTATGGAATTGAAGCGATCGGGTGGGAGCGATGCTAGCCCCGTCCGGGAGTCGAGGTCTGCGCCTATGAACTGCAGGTGCTGGGTGGGGCGTAATGTGGATTTGTCTCTGTTTATTTGTAGGCTGAGAGATAGAAAGCAATAGACTGTGAGCCGTGTGAACCGGAGCGCCTCGTCCAATGTTGAAGCTTTGAGAAGGCAATCGTCGAGGTAAGGGAACACTATGACCCCTTGTTTCCTGAGGTAGGCAGTGACTACAGCTAGAAGCTTGGAAAAAGCACGGGGGGCTGTAGATAGTCCGAAGGGGAGTACCCTGTATTGGAAATGTGTGGAACCGAGGGTAAATCGGAGGAAACGTCTGTGGGCCGGATGTATAGTGACATGGAAATAGGCATCTTGTAGGTCGAGGGCAGAAAACCAGTCGCCCTGCTCCAGCGCTGGGATTATGGTAGTGAGGGTAACCATCTTGAACTTTTGCTTTTTGATGAATCTGTTAAACCGCCTGAGATCGAGGATTGGTCGCCATCCCCCATTTTTCTTCTCCGTTAAGAAATAATGGGAGTAAAAACCCTTCCCTTTGTGTCGTTCTGGCACGACTTCTACTGCTCCCAGATGAAGGAGATGTTGCACTTCTTGGAGGAGTAGCTGCTCGTGAGAAGGGTCCCTGAAGAGGGACGGGGAGGGTGGGTGGGTGGGAGGTAAGGAGAGGAAGGGGATGACGTATCCAATTGTAACTACCTCTAAGACCCACTTGTCGGAGGTAATCTTCCTCCATTGATGGAAGAAAGGTCATAGGCAGTGTCCAAAGATAGGTGTGTCGGCTGAAGTGGGGGCGTTGCTTTCTAAACCCTCAACCAAGTCTTCAAATCTGCCTATTAGCTGGTGGGGGTTGAGGTGCCCCTGCAGAGTTTGGGCGACGTCGCTGGAATCTTGGTCTTTGACGTTGTGGTTGTTGCTGTTCCTGCGGTCTATGGGAATGTTGTGTAAATGCGGGATAACGTGGCCGGTGGTACGGTTGGTATCGATATTGCCATCTTCTGGTCGTAGGTGCCTGGAGACCTAGAGACCGGAGGGTTGTCCTGGAGTCCTTCATTGAATGAAGCACTTCATTCGTGGTAGAAGCAAAGAGTTTGTCACCGTCGAAGGGAAGATCTTCAATTGTGCTCTGAACTTCGCGAGGAAAAAAGGAAGAGGAGAGCCATGAGCCCCGTCGCATGACTATCGCTGTAGCGGTCGATCTTGCCGCTGTGTTGGCTACATCGAGGGCTGCTTGGAGAGCGGTGCGTGATATGGCTTGTCCCTCAGAAACCATAGCTCTGAACTGTTGTTTTCTTTGTTCTGGAATGTCATCAATAAAGTCCAGTAACTTATTATAGTTTTTATGGTCGTATTTTGCCAGGACTGCAGTATAATTAGCTATACGAAATTGGAGGGTGGAGGATGCATAGACCTTGCGACCAAAAAGGTCCAATCGTTTGTTATCCTTGTTGGGTGGGGCAGAACGAGAATACTGTTGTCTAGCCCTCTGGTTCGCAGCGTCTACTACCAATGAATTTGGTGCTGGGTGGGTAAAAAGGAATTCAGAGTCCTTTGGAGAAATAAAATACTTCTTGTCTGCTTGCTTGCAGGTAGGTAGGCTTGTCGTTAGAGTCTGCCAGATGGACTTAGCGGGTTCTAAAAGGGCTGCGTTAATTGGGAGTGCCACTCTGGAGGAAGAAGGGGGCTGTAGGATGTTCGTTAGCTCATGCTGTTGTTCGGTGACCACGTCCAGGTTAATTCTCAGGTCACTGGCAACTCTTTTAAAGAGGTCCTGGAATTTTGTATATTCATCTGAGGGAGTGGGAGGAAGGGGAAGTAATGCTTCTTCAGGTGCCAGCTCCGGTTCTGTTGGAACAGGAGTAGGGCTAGGTTTATCCTGGGAGCGTGGCTGTGTTGCCAGGCGTCTCGTGTCACTGGCATATTCGTTAGGAGACGGCGCTGGATCAGTGTTGCGCCTGGTCGAGTGGCCACGGGGCATGTATTCCCGAGGGTATGATGCCCATGGTGTCCAGTATTGCCATGGTGGCGGGTAGGGCATAGGTGGTGCCATCCAGGGGTTCACCCCCCAGGAGGCAGGGTCCTGAGAGTGGGATGAGGTAGTTTTCTCATAACCCCTAGTGCCCTGGGTCCGGGGCTGGGAGTCATGATATGGAGAAAAAACTCCCTGTGGATCTGTTTCCTCCTCACTGGAGGAAAACTGCTCAGATCCTGACTCAGGCATTGAAAAAGAATATTCATTCATGAGCGGAGACTGCAAGGTAGGTGATACCAGAAGATCTGCTGTCTGGGTAAAGTGAGTTAATGAAGCTCCTGCGGGAGATGAAAGCTGAGCCGGGAGAGGCTGCCACACAGGAGCATTTCCGCGATCGGGGTTTCTGCCTGTGATCTCTGTGTCAGAGTGCACCGCAGGGGTCGGTGCCGCGGTCGGTGCCGGGCGGGCAATATCAGGCTGCCTGGGGTCAGGCATGCTGTGGAATGTCGGCACCGTCTCATTCGCGGTGCCGAACGGTGCCGTAACAGAGGCAGGCAACTGGAAGCCTGATGCCTCGGCACCGGAGCCTCGCGGCGCCGCTGGAGCCTCAGGCGGCTTTTGCGCGGTTCCCGAAGAGCCCGGCTCATGAAAGTTGCTGAGGCCAGGAAACACAGGCAGAGAGATCGTTGATCTGCCTGGAGATACTTTGTGCCTCATAGCCTTGTTTGGTGAAGAAGGGTGCCCCTTCTTCGTAGATTTTTTCAGTTTTTTTGAGGCGGGGGGGCTGTCAGGCAGCGGAGCCAGCTTCAACGCCTGGGTCTGAAACTGACCCGATAGACTTTTGAAGGAGGAGCAGTTTAAGTTTAAGCTCCCTGTCTTTCCGTGCCCTGGAGCTGAGTTTACAGCAGTGGGCACATTTTTGGGGAATGTGAGCTTCCCCCAAACATTTTATACACTTTGAGTGTCCGTCCGATAATGGGATAGCTTCCTTGCAGGTAGCACAGCGCTTGAAACCTGTGGAGCCCGGCATAGCCGCGGCTGACAGAATTTTTTTTTTTTTTTTTTTTAACAGATAAACGGGGTAAGTAACTATACTAACAGAGAAAACTGACAAGAACTGGTTACTAAAGGGTAATTGTGGCAAGAGTGAAGGATTTTCTAATGAGTCTGCTGAGCTCCGTCTCAGACCGGGGACGGTTGAGAAGGAACTGAGGAGACCGGCCACGCATGCGTACTATTAACCTAGAGTCACAGCGGGGGGCAGCTTCTGAGCATGCGTGGCCACTATGAGTACTGCTGCAAAAATCTCCAGGCGAAGGCGCAGGGACGCACCAACACCTGTAGTGGAGCACCCACAGGGACATCTCTCGAAGAAGAACTACAACCCATACTTGATGGGGATCCCATCCTGAAAGAAATCTTTCCTGAACGCCCCTGCTTCTGGATTTCAGATAACCCCCCAACCTCTCAAGCTCATCATCAAAAGCAAGCTCCCTACAGACCAGGACACACCAACTCAAAGCAGCACCAGACCTTGCCTGAACAGCAGATGCAAAACCTGCAGACATATCTCCACTGCGACAGTGATCAACATCCCCAACAACACACCTTTCAAGATCCAGGGATCCTATTCATGCCTATCACAACATGTAGCATACCTCATCCAGTGCACTAAATCCCCCAAGAAAAACTATGTGGGTGAAACCAGACAATCACTATGCCCTCAAATGAACTCACAGAGGAAAATGATAAAAGACAAAAACATCCCATCACCTCTGGGTGAACACTTTTCACAAAGCGGTATCTGACCTCTCAGTTCTCATCCATAAAGGAAAGCTCCACTACATTTTCAAAAGACAAGCCTGGGAGCTTAAATTCATTACTCTGCTAGAGATGAAAAATCATGGACTGATCAGAAATGCTGGATTTATGGCTTATTACGGGATGGCCAAACTGTGGCTCACGAGCTGCATGCGGCTCTCTTACAGTTAAAGTATGGCTTGCGGAGCCCTCCACGCCCCCATCCCATTTTCCACCTATCAGGCCCGGGAAAGGAGGGTGGAGGAAGCTCTGGACCTCTGCCTTGCAGCGGGGTGGTGGGGTAGGGCTTTTGCCCAGTTAGGAGAGGGACTTGGGGCTTCAGCCTCACAGGGCAAACCTGCTGGGGCTTGAGCAGGAGCAGCGGTGGAGAGGGGGCTCCAGCTTGCCCAGCCTGTCCCTGGCAGCCAGGGTTTCAGTGGGCTGCCCCCCACCCAGGCCCTGCTGCCAGGGACAGGGGCCGAGTGAGCCAGAGCCCCCCTGTACCTCCCAGCATGTTCGGCCCCTGTCCCTGGCAGCTGAGCCAGGGCAGGGTGCAGGCTGCCACTGCCTTCCAGCCAGGCTCTCTCAAACAGAAGTGGCTCCGTCCCACTCCTCACCTGGCTGCCAGGGAGAGCAGACAAACGTGCTGGGGGAGATGTGTGGGGAGTGAAGGACAGAGCCTCCCCCCACAGGTAACATGGGGGGAGCGGGACCATGGCAGCCCCGGACTGGGCGCAGGGCAGGGGGGGGGGGTCACTGAAGAGAGGAGACACGTGGGGCGGTCACGTGTCCTCCTCTTTAGATTGTGCTCTACCAGTATGGGGAGGCACGAGTCATCTATGCCTACCTTGTCTCTCTAATATCCTGGGACTGAGAAGGCTGCAACTACACTTTACTGGAGAGTAATACAAGACTTATTTAAAATGTAACCTAATAAGACAACATTTAGAGCTCTCCAATAAGGACACTTAAGAGTTTAAATTGCAACAAGTTGTGAGGAATTATTTTACAGAAATCCTAAGGAGCTCCCTCAAGGAGATTAGAGCATATATGCGTGTACATAGAGCACACAGGTAAGCTTTTCCATCACCAAGTTTTGCAGAGACAGACAAGAAAATCAAAACCTTAAGCAAAATTTGGATCTTTCTATTTTTGAAGAAAGTTGTGAACTTAATATTCATAAGTCTATGTCTGTGATAAAAGTGAGGAGTTATAAATTTTATGCAAATTGTGCAAGAACTAAAAACTTTAACTTGCAACATTACTGTATTCAAGACCATGGATTAAATCCTGGGTCCACTGAAATCAATGACAAAACTCCCATTAACTTTAATGGAGTTAGGTTTTCACCATATAATGTGAAAGCTTGAAATTAAGCTAAGCAAAAAGAATCAGATACTAAAGTTTAAGAATATTACAATAGTAATGTAGAACAAAGCAAAAAGCAGCTGTTACTTGTAAACTGACTTTAATCATATTATTAATATTCCTCTCTCATGACTATAGGCTTACACTATACACTTACATGCCTTACTGTTTATTTTGACTGACAGTATTTCCAAATGAAGCACATGATGTAGAAGAAGTGCTAATAATGAGTAATAGTCAGGAGACAAAACATGTGAAGTTGCTTGAAATATCCTACTGAATGTTAAATTACAGTAGTCAGCCCAACCTGAAGTAGCTGAGCTTTCAGTTCATATGAAGGTATGCTATACCTTCCTCACAAGGAGATGGTTCTTTTAATTACTTGTTTAGAATCACACATGATTGGAGAGAAGAAGAGAACAAACATTAAAGAAGAATACACAGGAAATTAGTCATATAACTGATTAACAGGGTTACTTGGCTAATTTTCTGTAGGTCACACTAAAATATTTACTCTTGTAATTGTATTGCCACACACAACACTGGGAAACATATATGTCTATTTTCTAATGAAGGGGACCTTGTGAATAGCTCCCACTGACTTAAAGCACTTCATAACTGTTAATTAAAGTGCTAAACATTATCTGTTTGTTACTAGCAAGAATCAGGCAACCTAAAACATTAGTATATGCCTAGAACTACAGGACTAGTACATTAGAAAGTAATTGTTAAGAAGTGACTTATAGTAATTGTAAACTCTGGCTTTAGAACACTGTTTTAATAGCACTCTCATTCTGGATTAAAATGCCAGGTGCATAAATGGATGGAATGCATGTATGACTTGTGCCTAAACCAACTGAGCATAAGCACTAATAAATAACTTAAATTCTCACCTGCTGTACCAGGAATATGTTATCTTACTGAAGAAGGAAGCATTTGCTTCAGGACTGCATTTCTATTAATAAAAATAAACCAAACACAATTCATGTTATTTGAAGGGCAAAGGGAAATGAATCTGTACTTCACATTTTTTGCTAGAAATTTAGGCATTAAGAGATCCATTCTCCCCTGGATCAATGTTAATGTGAGTTAAATTTATAGATCTCAGATAATAAACTCCAAGTTCAGTACACAAAGCTGTAACTAAAAATAAATTTGCTTCATATTTAATATTCCAGTGACATAACCTATATTTTCTATGTAAAACAAAAAACCTAGACCTGAATACTAGAATTTATTGCTATGATTATCTGTTCATCATGATCAAGTGCCACACCTATTTCTCCTTCTCTCTTTAACACAGAAGACACATGGAATGAGAGAGAGGTTTAAGGCTACTTGATTCAATAGGCACAACTCATCTCCAGTGGAAAGTGGATGTAAAATTCCACCACCATTTTACATTGATCTGGTAGTGGTTTTTAACCCACTTTGCACTGATGTAAACAACTACAGCAACAGTGAATCAGGCCTAACATAAGCAAAGCTACCTTAAAAATTTTTAAACTAAAAATTACTATTTGGCCAACTGAACTATCAGGGGAAAATAAATTGTTCACACTTAAAGATGGGTCTTAACACAGGCCTGCCTTTAGTCATGAGGAATACAATACAATGCATTCTATTGCTCAGATTTTCAAATCTGCCAAAAAAATTGGATGCCTTGTTCATTAATTTCTAATTGGAATTGCACTTCCAGATCTCGGAGGTGGCTTTTAAAAACCCATTTTGCAAGGACACCACATGACCAGTACTCTGAAGAACCCACTATGTATTCACAAAAATTTCTGTTGTTCTTTCAAGCAACACCAAATAGCCAATGATAATCCAAGAAACAGACTAATTAAAGATCTCCCTTTTAAAAAATATCTTCCCAAATGTAATTCTCAAATAAAGAAACTCACCCTCCATAAATTGTTAATACCTGTAAAGGTTAATTAGTATTGCTGGATTATACATATTGTACATTTATCATTCAAATGCATGATACAAATCTGAAGTAATCAGCCTCTCTTTTACTATTGGTCCAGTCATGCTCCCATTTCTATATGTAGCAAAATTGTAATGGACCCTAACAGGAGATGCATAGAACTCCACAAGAAAACACTTCAAAGGAAGACCCACCGAGCCAAACTCTGAACTCATATTCATCCCTTGCCTTCCCATTAATTCAAAGGATGATGTCAGGACAAGTTTGCAGCGCTGTCTCACACCAGTCACTAACATTTTCACTTTCTGACACTGATCCTATTTAAAAGCATTAACCTGAAATCTAATAGAGTTAAAAGTACTTTTAGATATTACACCTGTTCCAGAGTTCCCCTGCCAATCTTTGTGCTTTTATAAACACATTTTCCTATTTTTGTATTTTTCACCCTTCACTGTATTAAAGCCTCAAAACAATGGGAATCACTATTTTTTCAGTTATAATAATATTAGGTGTTGTTTTTATTAACTAGTTAATAAAAACATCTGATTTTTGTTGTTCAGTTTTATTATACAGCATTACCATCTTGTTACATAGACTGGTTTCCCGTTCCTCGCTCATGGAGGTGCTCTTCAATGAGCCAAGTGATATGGTGACTGAGCAACAAGATACCCTTTAAGCCCTATGAGTTGTTTTTAATTTTTCAAATTAGGGAATTTTTCTAATTTGGGGAGTGAGGAAGGGGAAATGGAGAGAATTATCTGAAGTGAAGGCACTTTCTGATGAGGATGTTGATGATTAAGGAAATGTTTCTTTGCTAACTTTTTTTTAAATTTGTAGTACACAGAGACCCTTAATGGGGTTGACTGAGTCTCCAAAGTTGCAGTCCAATCAAGAAAATCATTGCTCAATTAAAATTTTCTAAAAATATTTTATCCAGAGGCAACAGCACTTTTTACTAAGGATAGAGGACATATTTTGAGTGCAGATATTACCATAACACTAATGATTCAGTGTTATCATCAAGGTAGATTGATTTAAATCACAGATTTTAATCATAATTTAAATCATCAAGAAAGAAATCTTCATTTAAATAACTGATTTTAATCTTGTTTTGCATTTGTATTTTTTAGTTATTTTCCTAAAGAAAGTTGAGTCTCACTGATTGGTAACCATTAAAACATGTTGATTTGCAACTAAATATAGCCTTCACACTAAATTTGGAGCTTCTTTTTGTTAACCAGGACACATTATATCTATACACATTTATTTGAGCAATTATATAATTTAATTTATTTTTATTTAGATTCTTAAATATTACATGTATTATTTGATAAACTGGTGAGTGATGCTTTTTTTTTTTAAACTAGATGATGATTAATTTTTTTTCATATGTGATTTGTGTCAAGCTGGAAATTCCAATTTAATCATAAATGCAAAAAACCCAACATTTGAAACGTTTGAATTGTTAAATAAAATTGCCGGTACCTTAAATGGGCTGGATAAATAAGAAAAAAGTTTATCAAAGTTTATCAAAACATGCTTGTCATTTAAAACGAAATGATTTCTTAAACAATCAAATATAGTAGTATCTGTAGTCAGGATTTTAGAACCAGTAGATCTCATCCTCATGCACCTAGTTTTTATTCAAAGACTGGAAAAGGAAAACAAGCCTTGCATTTTCAATTCCCAGCTGGTTTCTTAACTTTTTAAATGAACTAGTCATTGAACTTAACAGGCTGAATAAAGTGAAATAAGGAAAATATACTTTGCCCCTGAAAAAAAGCTACTGCTGTCAAAAGCTGGTTAGCTTTACAAACTCTGGTTGCAGATGTTTCTCCAGTGACTTACACCATGCCAGTGGTTTGATTTTCTTTACAATTTGGCAGCCCACAGGTACTGCTTTTTTTTTATTATTTAATTTAAATTATTTTGATATATTATAATATGTTTTAGGACATAACATATGTATTAATTTCACACCAGTCTCTCATTCTGATCCAAACTACAGCCTGCAAATCCTTTTACATATGTACCACTCAGGCCCTGATACTGTAATTCTAATTTAAGAGTGTAAACTGTTTTTGTTTTTGTTTTTCATATTAAAGTATCACCTCAAGTCCCATTGTGTTAAGCACTGTTCAAACATGTAGTGAAAGACCATCTCTGCCCCAAAAGGCTTACAATTATACAGACAACACAGAAAAGGGATGAAAAGGGAAAGATAAGCACAGAAATGACGCATCCTCTTGTTGATTTCTCTCACTCTGAAATCAGTTTACATTCTGTTCATGGAATTTTCTAATACTAGCCCGAGGGAGACACAAAAGAGACTGTAAAGGGGAGGAAAGAAAATGCACAGGACAGAGAGAATCCTAAAACTATAAAAAGAGTGATAGGAGGAAAGATTTACCAAAGTGGAGGAAGAAAGAAGCGCAAGGTTCCTAGCATGTTTTTTTTAGGGGGCAGAGTGTACACCGGGGAGGAATGTTACAAGGCCTCCCAAAGAAAGGTGATGTGAGAGTCACTTGGCGTTATCAGAGTGAAGGGAACAAGAAGTGCAAGGTACCTCGGATAAACAACTGCCAGAAGAAAGGAGATGTGAGACTGACTCACTTGGACCTGACCCAGTCCTAACCCCTATTTCCAAGCCGGTATACTTACCTAATGCCACATTTTAAAGAGCCCTCAGAAGATAGTCCCTATTCCGCAATCACCTTCATCCTCCCCCATCCTTTTAACTCTTGATTAGGACCTTTTTTTTTTTTTCCGCGCACTCCCCCTCCCCAGTTTTGTCTCCTATAACGACCAGGTTTCCATTTGAAAGATGAGACCATGAAGCCCGAGATCCTGCCTCCAGCAGTGATTGCATGTAACTGCTCCGAGGAAAACGCTCGAACAAGCCCCACCAAGCCAGCCATTAGGTGACTTTAGCCTGATGCAGGTAGTGGGAGGGGCGGGTCTGCGCACTGTACAGCTGCCTGGTGAGCGAACGGAGGGGGGACAGCACAGGCCAGGCGGCCCTAGCACAAGCTCCCCTCCCTGTCCGCTGCCTGCCGCCAGACCCCATCCCTGCCCTGCCGGGCTGCACGGGGAGAGCGGGGCTCAGTCTCCAGCCGGGCTCTTCATGAAACCTCCCACCCAGTAGCGCCCCCGCCCCGGGTGCGCCCGGGACCCCTCCCTAGCCCAGCGGGGCCGGGTTACCTTCTGGCTGAGCGGAGGGAGGAGCTCGTAGGAGCCGCCCCCTCCCCCGCGCAGAGCGGCGAGCATGATCCCAGCGCGCCCCGCAGCCGCTCGGGGTGTCCCTGGATGCCGGGCAGCGCGGCAGCAGCAGCCGCCAGGGCGTGGCTGAGTCACAGCCAAGGGGCGCCCGGTGCCGGTGTAGCTCGGGGAGCCTGGGAGGAGCTGGCCCGCAGGCACCACCCACCTCCGCGTCTTGGCCACAGCCCAGGCGCAAAGCTGTCGCCGCAATCTGCCCGCAAGCGATGGAAAGGTCGGGTCACGGGGGCGGAAAGCAACTCCCGCCTGATCCTGTGTCCCCGGAGCTTAGAGACTGAGCCCAGAGCCCCTTGGAGGGAATGGGAGCGCTGGGCATTAGCAGTGGGTGCCCCTGCCTAGAGCTGCGTGCTGGCTGACTGCAGGGAGGAGAGCACAGGGGAAAGGTCCATGGGAAATCAGGACCCTGAGACTGACAGTCCCCAGGAACAATGCAGAGAGGCCAATGCTCCAGGTCAGCCTGATTGACAGGGCGGGCAGGTTAATCATGGAGTCAGGAGGCCAGGGGTGGGGTCCCATCCTCCTGGTGAGCTGGAATTGCCTGGATCCGACAGAGTAGGGCCAAGCAAAGGAGAGAACAGGGGCCCGAGCTAAACTGCTGGGAGCAGAGCAGTAGCAACCAGAGCCAGAGGGGCTAGAGAAGCAGCCCAGGGAACTGGAGGCAGAGCAGCAGCAGCTGTGCGGAGGCAGTGTGGAGCTGGAGCCGGGGCTGGAGCAGTCCGGAGCTGGGTGCGGTGAGCAGCTCGGGAGAGTGAGGGGGACCCTGGGCAGTGGGCCCAGCACAGGGAGACGCCTCCGCCAAGAGGCTCTGCAGGCCAGACTTGGAGGGGGATTGTAACCCTGACAGGGCGGGGGCGACCCTGGGAAGAAGAGTCCTGCCAGCTAGAGCCTGAGAGCATGTGGCCACCGGCAGAGCAAGTGTCCAACCCGCAGCATCTCTGTAGCACAGCCAGAGCCTGAGAAGGAGGCCTGGGACCTACAAGAAACAGACTGTGAACTGCCCTGACATTCCAGAGACACTGTTTGTTATGTTCCCTGGCACAGAGCGGGATGATGTGTTTCCTTTAACCTTTCCCATTTTTTCTTATTCCTTTTTAAACTAATTGTTAATTAAATAAACTGTATTGCTTTAAATCGTATGTAATGATCAGTGGGTCTGGAAAGCATCCAGTGCAGAGAGAGTACTCCGCAGTGGGGACACCCTAGCACCTGAGCTAGGTGACCACAGCAAGGTTGGGGGTCGAGCCCTCCAGGAATCCTGGACCCAGCCTTGTTGGGGTTACAAGGACTCTGCCAGACAGCGACGCAAACAAACCCTGCTCCCGTTTTCCTACTTTGGGTGTACTGAGCATGCTCACCCGAACTGAGCATGCCCAGTAACCTTTGCTGTAGCCACTGCCCTCTCTCTGCCCTTACTTCTGCTTAAGATTTGCTGCCTCCTCTTTGGAGGGATTTAAAACAATTAAAGGCATGCTAGCCAGGAGGAAGCAGATCGATTAAAAGGGCCACTCTGGTCTCACCTTGGGCTCAGGGACATGCTCCGTACCCCCAAACCTTACCTCCCTTTTCACATATTCAATGAAAGGGGCCACTCTGGTCAGGAAGCAGATCGGGAGTGTTTTTGACCATATACCCCATCCCTCCTGATTCGCAACCCCATGGACCAGGTGGTAGCAAGTAACCGAAGTGGGCTGTAGTCCACGAAAGCTTATGCTCTAATAAAGTTGTTAGTCTCTAAGGTGCCACAAGTACTCCTGTTCTTCTTTTTCCAGATGTCAAGTTGCGTGGCAGAAACTGCACCCAGTTGCAAAACGGGAGGGTTGCTATTCGTGGCGTCACACACCCCTCTCTTTGAATCTCTCCACTGGCTAGGGTGTCCAGACGTCCCGCTTTTATAGGGACAGTCCCGATATTTGGGGTTTTTTCCTATATAGGCTCCTTATTACCCCCCACCCCCAATCCTGATTTTTCACACTTGCTATCTGGTCACCCTACCACTGGCTCCCTCTTTTTTATCACATCAAACATAAGCTGCTTGTCTTCACTTTCAAGGCCTTCATGGCCTATCCCCCCCACCTATCATCTTTCATGCTGGCAGTCAGGGAGGGATGTGACTTGTTTTGGATTTGTGTACCTGTATTCGTTATCATTCGTTTGTTATCATTTGAATGCAAAGGAAGTTAGATGTAGTAACAAAACCAGGATTTCACTTACTGTTATAGTTCCCGTGATCGTAACTTTTCCTGTACAATAATGGAATTTTTGCATACGTTCATGAAGCATCATATCTTAGCATTACTCTGTGGAATATCAATATTGTATTTTCCCATCTCCTGTTTCATTCACTACTTCTTTTGAGGCCCCATGTCCCCTTATGTTAGAATTTGAACTGCAGGGATACATTTTTGCTCAAGGCCTGATAGCTAATGATAGAAGTCAAATGTGTAAGGTGTAGGACCCAATGCAGCCTAATTAAGGAAAATAAGTCTAATGGCCGACAACTTGTCTTCAGAACTACCATATCTGAATTGTTTATTGCAAGACTTCTGAGAGAGCAGATGTGGCTTGTGCTTGAGATAGCCTGGCCAGGAAATAGCATGGAGAGAAAAGAAGACTAGAGCAAAATAATAACGTAGTGGTAAAAACAATACAGGAGGCCCTAATGTTTAATTTTCAGAGAATGAAAACTGACTAGTATAGCTTCAGGTAAATGAACAAATATTTGTTCATCAAGACAGTCTTTTAGAACCCACTTTTTTCCCCACTAGTTATTAATGAGGTCTTCATTGGGCTAAAACATACAGAAGAGTTTTAATAATGACTAATGCCTCTCTTTAAGTCCAAGCCGCTTGAATAAATCTCTTTTATGTCTTAATTTCTATATTGTTTTGTCACAAAGTTGCAAGCTGAGAAAGAACATTTCCATTGGTTTCTTCCCATTTGTTTCTTCGTTTTACACGGTTTTGTGGTGATCTAGTTTAGTGGTTTAGGTTTCAATCCATTAATTTATTTTGCCTTACATATGCACACTATGTTCTTTCACCTCAATTGAGACAGTAGAAATGCCATAGTGAAGGTTGCACTGATATTTATAACTAATCCCTTTGTTATATATGGGAGAAAAATGTGTATCAGCACCAAATTTACTACTATCTAATTGTAGGGTAAAGATTGCATTTTCCAGAAAGCCTGAAAAAAGTCTGTTTAACAATTAAAGAGCTAAAAAGACTTTTTGAAATTAGATTTGCAGTCAAAACTTTTATTCATACACTGCTAGCTCATGTGGCTGTGTTGTAACATATAAATCTAGGCATATGTTCAATCTAGACTAAATTATATATACAGTATATATAAACTCCACAAAAATAAGTATTAGCATTATTCATAACTGTTTTTATTTATACCAAGGGAACCTAAGAGAGAGAGAGCTTTTTTTGTAAAAACAGCCTGCTTCGAGGACAGATAATGAAGTGCTGAAGCATGAGTACTTCACTGCCTATGTTGGCTTCAGTTGCCAAGAATGCTTTCCTAGGCCCTACTAATCTTTTAAGGTTCACCAGGAGACATAAGGTTGGTCAGAGTGGGGATGCTCTCTAGCAGACCATAGCAGGTACACCATCCAGAGGAAGTGGCAGTCTACTAGAACTACAGTTTCTGCTTCCTAGGAAAGTTATGGTGAAAGTCTGCCGCTCTCTCTGTCCACTTCCATGTCCTCAATAGTAGACAGGGTCAGGATAGAGAGGAAGACTTATACCATGGAATTTCCTAGAAAGCAAAATGTGTAGTTATGCTAAAGAGATGCTGTCTCTGGCTGGCAAACTTACCAGCCCTGCTCCATGTCTTTCTCTACTCCAGCTCCAAGCTCTGCCCTTAATCCCCTGCATGTTCCCCTACCTCATTGGATCTCCCTTTAGACCCATCCCTCCGTGCCCACCCACTCTCCTGTCCCATTCCACTTTTAAAAGTTTGAAAATGTAAAGATTTATGGGCCTGATTCTCAGTTACACTAAGACTTATCCCACCCTGACACTGCAGAAAGACCAAAGTGGGTATAAGTTACATTTACACTCCCTTTAAGGTCCATTAACATTCCCAGAGTTATGTAAACAGGTCTTAGTATAAATGAAAATCAGGCCCCTATACCTATAAATATGCACAGATGATTCATGTTTCCTTAACTAGTGACTTCCTAGATTTTTAGTAATTGTGTTGATGAAAAAAATAAATTGAGTAAATTTAAATGTAAAGCAAGGCAATTTTGGGAGTAGGAACTCTTCCAGTCTATGAATTATGACTCACAAGACAGAACTGTTTAATCTTAAGTAATGTTCACTCCACTTAACCAAGACAGGTGAAGTTATACTTTGTACACAGTGTTTTGTGCTGGGCGCAATTTTTTCCTTATGTGTATACTAAATAAGATGTTATGGAAATTTTGTGCTTTACAACACATATAATGCACTGACTCAAACAGTTCTCAGAATTCTTTTCCCTATTTCATTGATTCTAACCTGAATGCAGGTTGTGTAGCATACACAGTTCAGCGACCCAGAAAAGTCGTATTAATTTTCCATTGGGTCTATCTCGTCTGGCAGAAGCATACCTTGTAGTTCTAGCAGTAACATTGGCAGGTTACAGGTAGCATCCTTAAAAAATAAGTTTACTTACCAGTGATATATGATAAAATAGAAATATTTACAACTCTCAATTTTCTCTTAGTCCATGCTGTTTACTCTTTCCATCTCATTCAATTTGGATGCTAGAAATAATCAATTCTAATCAATTTGCATTAATAAAATGTGGCACTATTTGCCTCACAAACAATCCAAGGTGATAATTACATCTAAACGAACTGGGTCAATTTAAAAAAGGAGAAGATAATACTTCTATTACTATTAGATTTTTTAACAGTCTACATTGAGTCTAAACTTTTTGTAATAGAAAATTTTCAAAACAAAGTCATCCTTTCTACTCAATAGGATTATAGTAGTAGTTCTGTTGCCCTTTTCTTGCACAAAACCACAGCACTGTACATTTCTGTTTGTTACTGTAATGAGTTATACTTTGTTGCAAATAATATTATAAGCAAGGCAGTGAAAAATAGGAAACATAATTATTTCTTCTTGCGTTATTTTGATTTGTCACAGTTTTGTGACAGTGATTTTTTTCCTTTGTTAGATAGTGGAA
The DNA here is from genome assembly GCF_013100865.1 of Trachemys scripta elegans. Taxonomy (NCBI): domain Eukaryota; kingdom Metazoa; phylum Chordata; order Testudines; family Emydidae; genus Trachemys; species Trachemys scripta. The sequence continues at coordinate 173,394,673 of NC_048298.1, read as the reverse complement.
TAGTTGTCTTTTCATACAATTGCTGTAGTAATTCACTTGAGTCTTGCTGTTGGGTTACAAATTAGCATTCCAGTAAAAAATTACTTGCACAGGCAATAACAACACTTAGGTGACCTTTTGACCCACTGTTCACAAAGCTTGCATTCCTGATTTTAAAGCAAGCAAATAATATACTGAAAGATAAATTTATGGAAGGGTGAAATCCTTTTTGTGGGTGCCAATCACACCCACAAAATGTGCATATAATCTTAATTATTAGTACATATGAGTAACCGTGGGCTCAAATCACTTAGCTACAAGTAAAATGACTCAGATTTGCACCCCAAATTATTTCGCAAGTCAAAACTGTACCAATAACTATGGAAGGCCAGATCTTAGCCCAGCTGAAAATATACCCTTGGGTAAGAAAATTAAATCAAAGCAGACTCTGACACCTGAAAAATTTTGTTGCAGTTTTTGATACCTTAGTCCAGGGATCGGCAACGTTCGGCACGCTGCTCGCCAGGGTAAGCACTCTGGCAGGCCGGGCCAGTTTTATTTACCTGCTGATGCGGCAGGTTCGGCCGATCGCGGCCCCCACTGGCTGCGGTTCGCCATCCCGGGCCAATGGGGGCAGCGAGAAGCCGTGGCCAGCACATCGCTCGCCTGCGCCGCTTCCTGACGCCCCCATTGGCCTGGGACAGCGAACCGCGGCCAGTGGGGGCCGCGATCGGCCGAACCTGCCACGTCAGCAGGTAAATAAAACTGGCCCAGCCCGCCAGGGTGCTTACCCTGGGTAGCCGCGTGCCAAATGTTGCCGACCCCTGCCTTATTCCAAAACAAAGCTATGATATGAAACCTTGAATCTTTAATACTGCTCAGCTTGAACAATTCTTTTTAAGCTACCCTACAGGGTTCTTACTCCAACACACATCTGTAATACTTTTGAATGACTAAAGTTGAAAACTTCATGTATTAGTGGAATAATAGTTGTCATTGCTTCATGAAAAAATAAGGGAAACAAAAGTGCTTTTTTCCTTTATTAGGAAAAGTTCAACTTTTACAATACTTTTCCTATACCTTTTTTAGAAGGATTTCTTCCTCCAAATATGATAAGATTAACTGCAATGTCAGGATACTTTATACATATAACATTTCAAAAATAATAGTCATGAATCTTGTGGGTCCATTTTAGTAAAGTGCAAAAATGAGAGATGCTCACTCTCAAATAAAAAGAACAAATAAAAGCGCAATTAAAAAAAACTGTGAACTCAGTCACACAATATTAGTGCCTTTTTTTCTTGATCTTACACTTACGGTATTTTTGGCCATGTTCTCTTTGTTTTTTTCTGTCATTTTCCATGCTACTGTCACTATCACTAGTTTGCTGCTCTCTTTTTCTTTTACAAGCATTTTCATTAGCCAGATATGATTCACAGTCGCTCAGTTGTGGAGGAACCCACTCAAAAGAGCTTTGCCCAGCTTTAAAATCCTCAACAGGATTCATATAGGGTGGCATGGGAAAAACTGAAGATGGTGGTGGAGTCATCTGATAGTAAGGAAGCTGCTGTTCCATTGGACTGTAAACAGCATACTGCTGTGTTAAAAAATGGCTCATCTGAAAAAACAAAAACTCAGTTATCAGGGCTGTCAAACAACTAAAAAAATCACAATTAATTGAGAGATTAAAAAATATCACAGTTTTAACTGCACTGTTAAACAATAGAATACCAATTTAAATTTATTATAAATATTTTGGATATTTTTCTAAATTTTCAAATATATTTATTTAAATTACTACACAGAATATGAAGTATACAGTGTTCAGGTTATATTATTTTTATTACAAATATTTGCACTGTATAAAAGGTTTAAAAAGACCATGCTTTGACTTGTAGATTGCAGTAAGAGGCACACTAACGTTTAGCATATCTGGCACGTAAATACCTTGCAACACTGGCTACAACAATGCCATGTGAATGCCTGGTCTCACTTTTAGGTGACATTGTAAATAAGAAGCAGGCAGCATTATCTCCCATAAATGTAAACAAACTTGTTTCTCTTAGCGATAGGCTGAACAAGAAGTAGGACTGAATGGACTGGTAGGCTCTAACCTTATTTAGGTTTTGAGTGCAGTTATGTAAAATAAATTCTACATTTGTAAGTTGCACTTTCATGATAAAGAGATTACACTACAGTACTTGTATGAGGTGAAAAGAAAAATACAATTTCTTTTGTTTCTTTCTTACATTGCAAATTTTGTAATAAAAAATAATAATATAAAGTGAGCACCATACCATTTGTAATCTGTGTTGTAACTGAAATCAATATATTTGAAAATGTAGAAAAATATCCAAAAATATTTACAATAAATTTAAATTGGTATTCTATTGTTTAACAGTATGATTAAAACTGTGATTAATCGCGCCTATTTTTTAATCTAGTTAATTTGTTTTGTGTTAATCGCTTAAGTTAACTGCGATAAATTGATAGTCCTACATATTAGACTAAGTTCCAACAAGACAAAGCTTAATTTTGCATGCACCACTGCATCTATAATGAAAATGTTAGCACCATTTTACAACTATAAGTTATTACCTTATATAACGCTTTTCCATCTTCAAAGAGCTATAAAAATATTAAGTAATTCTATACCTTTGTAGGATACTTTAATATCTCCATTTTACAGACAGGAAAATTAAAGCAAATGTTAGACTCGATGCGTCAGAGTCTCTACTCTAGATAAGCAGGAACAAGGATGGCAATACAAATTATAAATGTGTGTGTGTGCATGCATATGCTGGGGGAAAGGGCTTGGAGCAGAAAAGTGGTTTTATGTCATCTTTGTGCCTTCCCAAATTCTAACTTTGGCCTTTGACTAAGTTAGGGCATCTCAAGGTATCTCCAGTTTATGCCTGGGGCCGTTGTGGCAGCTGGACTGCAGTCATGTTTCAGCCACACTCTCCTAGCTATACTTTCAGTACACCTCCTGTCTCATCTAGAGAAACACTATAAGTATTCCCTAGTTTAGCAGATCTACTGTCTTTAATATTGGCAGCCTAATTGGACCACAGGGCAACACAGAATCCAACCCACAATGTTTGCTGCCTAAAGTTGAGCACTAAAATCCATATCCAGGCACCACAATAAGCAACCTTATTTTTCAGAAGAATGGGGCTCCCTCAATTTGAGGGAGCCAATGTCAGAGTAGGATTAAAATTTTGGACTGGTAGCCAGACACTCAAATTCTGATCAACTTCCATATTAATGTGTTACACAAGCACCATGTCAGAAAACAAAATATCCGATTTTTATACTCCCTGGAATGCTAAGAATTTGTAACTACTATACAGATATACCTCCATTATTTGGACATGGTGACTAGGAATTCAGATAATATACTCTTTAATACATTAATTCTGTTGTCTTTCATTTCACACAAGTCATTTTGCTTTAATGGAAGGAACAACTATTAACCAGATTTGTAACATTTATGCAAACTTACCATCTTTTGAAAGACTGAATATTCCTGAGGTAAACTATTGTTCATTGGAAAAGGAGTAATGGGAAATGGAGGACTGCCATAAGGCTCTTGATTCCTGTGAAAACAAGCATAAATACGTGAAGTTGTCTCTTGTCAAAGATTCCCTTTTTTAAAAAAATCAATTATTTGAATTTTGGGATATCACATGCAGCTGACTGGATGGATGATATGTTAAAAGCTGAATGAACTTCTATTTTAAGAGCTGAAGCTCCATGACAAAATTGTGTCAACTAAAGAAACTAGAAGAGAGGATTCAGCGAAGGCCTGTTCCCGAAGGCCTGTTCCCAAAGTCAACTGAAGTCCATGGAAAGACTTACATAAGACTCTAAATGACACTGTATCAAGCCCTGAGAGCTTAATTTCCCTTAATAGTTCTGCCAGAGTTTTAAACAGAAGTGTTGAAGATCTAGGCTGGTTTTCAGCGGTAAGCTCCATTATGATGATTTATGTTTTTGTATTCTTATGGCATTTGTACATGCATACAAACTTGATGGAGTTTTAAAATTATTTCTATTATCACTGACTTTTTTTTCTAAAAAATGTAGTTCTAGAGGTTTTTTTGTGGGAAAAAATGCTCTGAAATAATTTTACAACATTTATACTTTCTTCTGGCAGAAACGAGGCATGTAAAATTCATTCTGTCTGGTCATTTTGGATTGACATGGTATCCATTCTAATCACCCAAATGTTTAAAATAATAGGATCCAGGCCAAACCACACTGGTCTAAAAACCAAGCTTGCTGACCTGTGACTAGGCAGAGGTAACATGGTCCCCAACAGCTTGACCAGCTAGCAGGGATGGAGTCAAAATACACTACAACTGTTTGTATATGTGGTATGTACACACTGATCTCAGATTCTAGTATGGGTTACAACTTTTAAAATAAAAGATGTTTCACACCAAAAGACCTCCACCCCCAATATAATACAGTAGAACCTCAGAGTTAACAAACACCTCGGAATGTTTGTAATTTTGAAATATTCATAACTCAGAACAAAACATTATGGTTGTTCTTTCAAAAGTTTACAACTGAACATTGACTTAATACAGCTTTGAAACTTTACTATGGAGAAGAAAGATGGGGCTTTCCCTTTTTTTTAGTAGTTTATGTTTAACATTGTACTGTACTTTTTGGGGGTTTTTTTTGTCTCCGCTGCCTGATTGTGTACTTTCGGTTCCAAATGAGGTGTGTGGTTGACTGGTCAGTTCATAACTCTGGTATTCGTAACTCTGAGGTTCTACTGTAGAACCATTAGGGCAGAGGGACAGCTCAGTGGTTTGAGCATTGGCCTGCTAAACCCAGGATTGTGAGCGCAATCCTTGAGGGGGCCATTTAGGGATTTGGGGCAAAAATCTGTCTGGGGATTGGTCCTGCTTTGAGCAGGGGGTTGGACTAGATGACCTCCTGAGGTCCCTTCCAACCCTGATATTCTATGATTCATTCTGGGTTTGGCACATAATCAGAGAGACTGAGAATTCCATGTACCATCAAACTCAGGCACAGCAACATAAACTGTATGTGTGGGGCCAAAAATAATATACCATGACCATCATTTTACAGGGTGAAATTTACTATATTAGGTATTCGTTTCCTTGAAATACTTGTAAAAGGATCCTTGGTATTAAAGTGTCTCTTGCTTTACTTCTATAAAGGCTTAATGCTGTTTCCACGTACCACAATGTAAATAGGTTTGAGCCCGCAGTACTTTAAAAATACATGTGGTGGGGGTTTTTTTTGGTGAAAGCTATTTCAACTCCTTTTTCTCCTCACCCATTGATTGCATTATCCCATTAGGCAGATTTCAATTAAGTATTAAATTAAATTTAAAATAATGTAATATCTTGAACACCTTGCAATATTTTCACAAATGTTCTCCATTACCTATACGTTGGTGAATATATGTCAACCCAGTTCTCAAAACCTTGGCTAGGGCTGTTTAACTCTGGTGAGTGGGAACTCCCTGTAAACAAAATAAAAATGGTAACATTTATTCTGTTTTATATGAAGACTATTACCTTAACTTGTTAAAAATAAAGAAACTGTCCTAAATCAGTTGGGGGAGACACAAAGTTGGGTTGTTTTTTTTTTATAGCAAAGCACTTGTAGATGTAAGACACCATTCTACAGCAGATTAAAATTCCAGAGCCTGATTGTGATCACATGAAAACATTTGCTGAACGTTCATGTGGCTCCACTTATTACAGTGGAGTTACTTCTGATTTAACAGTGGTGTAACTGAAAGCAGAACCTGGCCCACTTTGTTGTAGAAGGTATTTCCTTAACTCGTGGGTAAGTTTCAAAAGTGGTTAAGAGACTCAGGAGCCTAAGTCCCTTTTCAAAAGAGACATAGGCACTTAGAAGCCTAAATCACAGGGCACGTCTTCACTACCTGCCGGATCGACGGGTAGCAATCGGTCTATTGGGGATCGACTTATCACGTCTAGTGAAGACGCGATAAAATTGATCCCTGATCACTCTGCCGTCGACTCCGGAAATCCACCGCGGCAAGAGGCGGCAGCGGAGTTGACGGCGGCGCGGCAGCGGTCGACTTGCCGCCGTCCTCACAGCCAGGTAAGTCGACCTAAAATACGCAACTTCAGCTACGCTATTCAAGCTATCCCCCGCTGTAGTGTAGACCTAGCCTCATTGAAAGTCAATGGGACTTAAACTCCTAAAACACTCAAGCACTTTTGGAAAATGTTACCCTATGCCAACAGAACAGACTAGAAATCCTATAGCTTATATTTAGTACACAACACAAATTATTACCATAGTATATTTACATTATCCCACAATGTTTAAATAACATTAAGGATTTGACTTAAAAGGACAGACTTTCAACAATTAAGAATCCTTTTTTCTTTTCTTCACTTTTTGTAAATACTCTTAGTAGCTTGAAAATTAGATTTCTCTAACTAGTATTTCGCTTTCTTTTTGCCAATTGTTTATTTTCTCTTTCCTGTGCTCTTTCTGAGGCTAAACAAATATTTTTGTTTAATTTACAGTCAACTTCACCACAGCTTTCAGAATAGTTTAACTGTAGTACTAAAGAGCCTGGACACTGTGCTCTTAAAGTGGACTGTGTTGGATGTTTCTTTTTGGTGACTCACTCAGAAAATGACTCAGTGACAGATTTTGAGTTTTCTAGAAAGAAATATAGCATATGGAGGACATTCTCTGAGACAAATTTTCATGGATTGATTAATTTTGGAAGTAAACTGCTGGAAAGTGTTCATCTTAAAAAAGGTACAATCTGAAATGCCATTCTTAACTCATCATTGGGATAGTTCTCTGACTGAGACTCGAGGGACATGGAGACCAAATCCTGACCTCACTGAAGTCAATGGCAAACTTCATTGGGACCAATCCAAGTTTACCCATGCACCGATGAAAAAATATGGGAAGAGGGTAGGAAGGAGAAATCACACCTAGTACATCTAGTACAGTACTTCAGCACATTTTTGTTGTTGTTAAATCTGGCAGGCCATTACTGAGATATAAAGATAATTAATAATACATTATAATTGTATATCACATATATAAATGGTTATATTTTACTGTGATATTAAAGGAAAATTATCATTTTCTATTTTTGAAAGCACTTACCTATGTATCTTAGTGCATTCTCTCTTCAGATTATTAAATTTGACCATTTGAATGTCAAGTTTATTTTCTATCATTTATGACAGACTGACTTTCCATTCACAGTTAATTGTATCCGACAGAATTAAGTAATAAATGATTTTACTGTGTACAATACCTTTATATTTTAGATTCTGTATGAATAAATGGCTAGCAGAGACTGCATCTACATTAGCAAACTTTATCGCTGTAACACACCAATGGTAAGGAGCAGCGTAGGCTGTAGTGTCAACAGGATGCCCAGGTTAATACTGCAATGTTTGGGTTGCAAACACTGCAGGGAAATTATTATTAGTTTTGTAATTGTTTGAACTGAAATTATTTTCATATATGTTAGTGGAATCTACTAGTCACAAGTTTATAAAAGTTTGGGTTTTATTTTCTTAAATTGGGTTCAAATTTTAATTCTGTGTTTGACAGTACCCTTTTTACCACATATTTTCCATTTAAAAAAAAAAGTAAAAACAAGCATATGCTAGCAGTCCACACATCCCTTTTCTGCCTCAGAAAAAAACTTGGCAAGCAAACATGTGATAAAATACTCTACTGTAAACATTCTCAGCCAAGTTCTACTTTCAGTTACACTGGTGTAAATTCAGAGTGACTCTACTGTCTCCAAATTTACATTGGTGTGATCAGAATTTTTTGCCATCTTGTTGTCGTCACTGTATTCTCTCTGATACCTTACAAGTTATGTTCTGAATCCCCTGGCGTTCCTTTCTTATTAAACTTAAAAACACAAATATTTGATCTTGCTATATGAATATGGACAAAGTATTTCTTCCTAAGAGAACAGATTGTGCTTTGTTCACTTGTGACCCACCTCTCAAAAAGACTACAGTAAATCACGAATTTGCATGTCACACAGCTGCTAAATCCATTCTACAATGACAGAGCAGAGCCAGAATTCACATTGAAGGAAAAATAAAGTTGCTAATTCAATAGTTTTGGAATTACTAAACCTACCAAATCGATACTGTACTTTAATTGGTCTTCCATATAAACGGATTCCATTCAGCAAAGCTATAGCATAAGGCACTGATTCTGTGTGCTTAAAGCAGACAAATCCAAAAGACTTGGGTTTTCCTTCTTTGTCCTTACATATGGTCACATTGGTTAATGGTCCAGCCTGTAAGAAACTTAAATTATTTTCTCATAAATCCTTAGCAGAGAATAGCTTTTCATTCTGTTTTGAATGTTTATTTCATTCATGAATATTTAGCAATGGTCAGACCTACACAAAATGCAAGCATGTGATATTTAAGATTCCCTACATCATTTTGACTATGCACGTCATTCTTTACTGACTGAATCCATATAGCTCCAGACCTGGGGCTCTTGCAAGTAAAAGTCAGCTGTGCATGTGTTTGAAGGTAACAAAACATCTAATTAATGTGTGGTTATCATTGGTCCTGATCACCCCACTCACACTTTTTCTCTTTATCTTTTTAAATTATACATTATTTGTGGCAGAAACTGTCTTATGTCTGAACATCAGCTAGCACAATCCTGATAGGAACCTTTGGGTGCTGCTAGTGCAATTCAAATAGTGAGTAATACCAGCTACATATAACTAGGTCTCCATCTATGTTGCAGCTTGCATAAGTTCAGGTAACAAGTAGCATTATTCAGTTTTGATCAGCTACTTAAAAAAAAACTGTGGTAGGAATAGCAAACTTGGGCAGGTAGCGCCACTATTATCTGTAATTGAAACAATACAAAAAAACAATCAAATCAGTTTTCACTCAAACATTGCCCACCTGTCATTACAAATATGTAACACAGAAAAACAAGGGGCACTGACAACCATTAGGGATAAATTGTAGCTTATATTAAGCATTAGGCCCACATGTCTCCACAGAGAAGGGATCCATCTCTGTGCCACTTGAACTATTTCAGTACTGGGTAAGCATTTTTTTTAGAAGAACCAAGTTCAAAGTGATCATGCTTCAAGAAATGCTGATTCCTGAATTTCAAATAAGTAGTAGTTTTCATAATACGGCATCCAAGACAATCAGCCTTCAGTGCAAAAGAGAAGAATGAACTAGTATTTTAGTCACTGAATCAGCATTTCCTCCTGAGATATGCTCCACTTCTAAAATGTTGATTTGGCAGAGTGAGAGGAAATAGGAAGAGGAGCCCTCCTACCACAGGCCAGGAATGCTTAAGAGTGGTCATACTATAGTTGGCTCATTTGTAGGGGGAACAAGTATGTCACCCCATTGCTGTCTTGGGTTGGTCAAATTGCTGTTCAGTTCACTAAGTGGGGTCATGAAGCAACTAACTAGATGTTCAAATTACTGTTGCACAGCTATTGGACTTTTGGTCTTAAATGAGTGGCTTACTTGTTGGAAGTACTGATGATGAAATGAAGTTTCAGGTAAGAGCCAAAAACCCCCTCAAAAATCATGTACTACTTTAGGCCAGGTAGCATTCTGTATGCTTGGCTTTTCAGCAATTGTAAACCTGTTCTTCCTGCACAAACTGCCAGAGGCTTATATTTTCAAGTATATGCTAAATGGAGAACACTAGAGCACAAAGGAAAATAAAATCAATCTTAGGTTTTCTGTATTTCTACTTAATGTAATACTCAGGATTTTAGATGATCATTAGCAAAAAGCAAAATCAGAATTTGTCTGTCTAGGGAACTGATCCTTTTGATTCATGGTGCTGAGCTGACAGTCATGTTACCCACTCCATATTATCACACTGAAGACATTAAGAATCCTCATTAAGGACATTAGGGATTCTTGATTAATGTAATCTGATTGCAATGCACTGTTGCCAGCTATCTATGAATTGGGACTAGATTAAATAAGATGACTGCACACACTTCTTCTGAAAATAAAGTTTAAAAATGATTTTTTTCAGAAAAAAATGGAGAATACAAAAGATGAAGGTAAATATGAAGGAACAAAAATAATGTACCATTTTTTTTTTCTAATTCTATTGCAACAGAATGCTGATCGAGATAGGCAGAAGATTCAGCCCAGGCTATCCTGTGCAGGGAGTCTTCAGAAAGGTGATCTTGCATCTTCAAACATCTTGAAGTATTTTTTTTTTAAAGGAAGGCACATTTCAAAGTAATGGCAACTCAGCCACCAACTTTTGCAATTCTGCTTTATTTTTTCCAGAGTTGTTCGAATCTTGAAGCAATTTTTTTTCCTAATCTGCAAGTTTCCTACAAGTATCCAGTCTGCTGCTCAGGATTTGTCTAATGCAGATTATCTGGTTCTTCAAGAACTAGTAGTAACAAACCATGTGCTCTGATGATCAATCTTTTATACGTAGATCTTCCTGTTTATAAATAAAAAATAATTTTGTGCTGAGCAAAGTTACATAAATGAATAGTTATAAAAATGAAAAGAGAATAAATTTTATAACTGTTTTTTCTATTTAATGTGGTAAGAGAAAACACTATGATACAGGAAAACAGGTTTAGGAACTAAAGCCTTACGAGTGTTTTTGGACTACGAGGTGCTACCATACTGAATTCTACAGTCTCCGTGAGAGAGGGGAGGAGGACAGCACGGCAGTGGAACGCATCCAGCCACAATAAAAATAAGAGTAAAGGAGCATGTATGGGGGAAGAGAGAAGGAGAATAAGGAAAAAGAAAAGACCTGCTTGGTTTCTTGAGGAGGTGTATGACAGAAGCTACGGCTAAATAGGTATACATTGTTAGCCAGGATCAGATGACCAGGGTAGCTCATGCACAAGATTCATTTCTGGGTGAAGGACTTCATGTTGGGAGTGTCATCCTATTTTTATCCCACTGGGAGAGCATGACGGACTGTCTCACTAGGGATCATGAGTAGTACAACATGGTTTAAACGTAGGGAGCAACAACAGAACGGCTGCTAAGGGGAGATGAGATGGATGCTTTTTTTCACCTCTATCTCTGGAAAAAGCTAATTCAAGGATTATGAAGTGGCAGAGACAATAACAAAGGGTCGAACCTCCTAAAATAAGAAAAAGTCTAGGCTGTGATGCTTTTTTCTATAATTGGCCTGTTTATTGTCAGTGAGGGGAACCCTGATGCCAGTGAATTTCTGATGTGAACACTATACACATGCACACACATGTGCATGCGCTCACACACACACAGATAGCACAGAAACTGATCCCTACCTCAACATTTAAAAGGTAACTGGCAGGGATTTAGTGCATTTGCATACACAAGCACTGAAAACATTTGAGAGAGAAAATTTAGGCAACATGTTTTTCACTGTGAATGGATCACATGCCTCTCCTCCCTGTACTAGTTCCTACAGATCGGGGTAACCTAAGTATGTCCAAGGACCCAGAAGCACGCAAAGGACTATTGTTACCAACTCCTACAAATTCAGTGTGTCTTGCAATAGTAGTTCTTCTTAATGCCCCAGTTTCTGAAGTCAGGTGACTACATGAGAATCTTAGCTTTCTCGTAACTTTTTCTGGTTTTGTACCTTTCTAACCTTTTCTGGTACAGAGAAATGCTGGAAAACATGACCCAAATGATTCAAAACCCAGAAAGCAAATAAAGAAACAAAAAGTTTATTGAAGTCCCATGATTTGGGGGTCAGATTTACAATTTTTGAATGTTGGAGGCTGAGAATACCAGAATAGACAACAGGACAGAGAGGCCACCCTCCTCATGGGCACGGGGCAGAGAGCTAAGGAAGTCAGCACCCTCAGCCCCAGCTTGGGGGCCAGAACAGGAGGACACGGACCCTGTACGGGGGGAGTGACTTCTTCAACCTGCTCCGTTGGATGCAGGTGGGAGCTCTGCAACACCACACAACACAAGGGCAGCTCCTGTACTGACTGCAGCCCCCTCCCCCAAACTCCCTCTCCAAGCCCCATCACACCCCAACCTGCCCCACCCAGGGGCCCTTCCGGTCCATCAAGACCCCCTCACCTCCCACCTCCCAGGATAGGCCCCGCTCCTGGGCCAGGCCCCCACATTGCACCTGCCTCGCTCCTACCAGGCCCCGCCCCCACACTCCACAGACCACCTGCCTCATCCAGACTCCACCCCCGCCCCCAGGCCATGTGCCCGCATTCCAAGTCCCACCCCTCATTCCACCTCTTTGACCCCACCCCCTTCCCAGGCCCCGCCCCCAGCTGCCCACTCATTCCACTTGCCCGCCCCTTGCTAGGCCACGCCCCCGGCCGGCACCTGCAGGAAGAGCTCGTAGAGAATCTCCTCCCGCACGCGGCTCTCCAGGTTCCCTACGAACAGGGTCCGGTCCGGCTCCCCCGCCCGCCCCGGTGCGGACATGGCGGCCCAGCAGGGCGTCAGTCAGTCAGCGCCAGCGCTCCATCAGCGCCGGCACGGGGCGGGGGGAAGAGGGAGTGAACACGCACGACCGTCCGTAAAGCACCGGCCACCCGTCTCAGCAGCGCGACAGGCAGGCGGGGTGCTTTACTGAGGTTGCTAGGAGACGAGTTGCGCGCCCTGTGGCATCCAGAAGGCTGCGTTTTCGGGCTCGGCGGCCCTAGCAACCCTCATACGGGCAGCGCGCGAGGGGGCGGAGCTTCGCTCTTTCCAACCCCGCCTCCTGATGGGGAGGGCTGGGAGACAATGGAAACGGGAACCACCGTCACAGCCTCTCTCCCCTGCGCCGCCTCTAGGCCAACCGGCCCCGCCCGCCAGTCGCACGTACAACGGCTCCCGGCCCCGCCCAGCGCAGGGACGTCTGACGTCACCGGGCAGCCGCGGTAGCCGGGCGCCGACCCCCCCCCCCCCCCCCCCCCTGGCCGTGACGTGCGCGGACAGACCCCGATCCGCCGCAGCGCTCAGCGCCTGTGCAAAGGCCCCGGCCCCGGAGTCTGACCCTGGGCAGGGCGCTCCCCGCCCCGCTGCGGTGCGCAGTCCCCGCTAGGCTTGTGCTGGAGTCGCCAGGAATTGAAGATGATGTGGTGTGTTATAGTCCAGGAATACATGCAACCAAAACCGGCTATCGCCTCTGGGCCACAGGCAGCCTGAGACCCCTCCCCTCGTCCTGCTGCAGAAGTGGTGGCACCTGTGGGGAAATCACAGGCTTAGCTTCACTAGATGAAGCAAGTGGTGCCCAGGGACTTGTTACTTTTGAATACGCTTGTCATCAAGTTGCATTAGTTGTCTTTTACTTGGTGGCCTTAGTACTGCAGCCCTGTGTGAGCACCCCCTGAAAATGAAAAAAATAAAGTCAGTTTGTGTTCCACTTGCCATCATGTGGCTCAACTAGATATTACAGTTGTTGTCATAGGGTTGGTAATTGCAGATATTGAGGAGCCCCATTCTTCCAGTCCATACATGAAATCATATTAATGATCTCAGTCAGCAATATAATAACATAGCATTATAATACAATTCTAAAGAAGAAAAGTGTTTGATTTGAGATTTCTGTGTTTACAGGTCTGTCTCATCTTATGCTGGGGTTACGTTCCGTGGTCAGCGCGTAAAGTGAAAACCATGTATAGTCAAAATTACATTGAGTGTAATGGTGGGTGGAATTGCCCACCCTACAGGCACAGTATTTAAATAGTTTTTTTTTGTTTTTGCCAACCGCGTAAAGCTGAATTCGCGCATGTTAAATGCACATAAGATGTGACAGACCTGTAATTAAATTTGAAATATTGCAAGTGGTACCTAGTAAGTGTCATGAGATCAGTGGTATAGCTGAAGTTGGCATGATGGTTGCATTCGAACTGTCTATTTTAGGATATACAGATATTGCTTAAATCAAATAAATATGTACATTTACCTTTATGTTGCTTCAGTGTTTAACAAAATATCACATTTCCTGAAATTATCTAAGTGATAAAAAATCTTACTCTGATAGTTTTATAAGTACTTCTGCTTTGCTCTGTTTATTAATGGTTAAAATACCCAAATATTCAGTGGTTCTGAGAAGCAGGGGGTTTGGCTTAGCTTTGAAATTTGCACTAGTGTTTTTCACTGATGCCTAGTTTATATGCTAGCAAGGTGCACTAGCTTGAGTCTTCTTGAGGGTCTTGATCCAAGTACACCTCTACCCTGATATAACGCTGTCCTCAGGAGCCAAAAAATCTTACCACGTTATAGGTGAAACTGCATTATATCAAACTTGCTTTGATCCGCCGGACTGCGCAGCCCCGCCCCCCCAGAGCACTGCTTTACCGTGTTATATTGGGTCGCATTATATCGGGGTAGAGGTGTACTTTGAAAGTCAATGTGAGTTTGTGACAGAATGTACCTCTGTATTCACACCCTACACGCTTTTGTAATCTTTGTACAAAGCATGCCTTGAAAACTCATAACTTGCTGATCAGTATAGTCCTGATAAAATACGTGGCGATATAGTATATGAAATTATAAGATTACATTGTATGGTGTTATTAACACATGTTCCAAACTGAGGTTAGCAGATAGGTCTCTCTCAAAGGAATGTGTGCTTTGCTTAGTTTGCATTTAAGCAATAATCAGAGTAATGAAGTAGGAAGCAAAACAAAGGAAGTTCAAAAAGGGGAAGAAAAGCAGCAGGGATCATCCTTCAGTATGGGCACTGTCTCCTGAAACTCAGCTGGCAATGTTTTTCAAGAGGGGGACTGAAACTATAAAAAAGAGGGACAAACACCCCAAGGCATCCCACTGTTCTCTGTCTCTGTGCCCATCAATTCACAGCACCCGAAGAGACGAAGGAAACAGCCGTTGGATGGGGGTGGGAGAGCAGAATGGTCCTGACCTAGGAAGTTTGGTCAGTAAGACTGCTGAAAACATGTGATGAGAAAACTTTGCTTTGAATTTAACATAGTTTGTTAATCTAGGTACAAGTAGCTATCTTTATTTTTCTTGTAAACATTTCTAACTTTTATGCCTCATTATTTGTACTTATTTAAAATCTCTCTCTTTGTAGTTAATAAACTTGTTGTGTTTTACTTAATCCAGTGTGTTTAAATTGGAATTCTGATAAATTCCATTTGGGGAGGCAAGTTGTGTGCATATTATTCCTTTTAAAGAATAATGGATCTAATATAGCTTGTATTGTCCAGGACAGGGCTGGGCAATACGGGGCATACATTTCTGGGGTAAATCTATGAGGGTGTATTGGGGTCACCCTGCAATATAACTAAAGCTGATGAGAGCTAGAGTGTAACCCAGATATGGCTGGCAGGTTGCAGTATTCAGGGTGTAGCTCGCACGTTGGAGGCTATGAGCAACCTAGACGGAAGCCACTTCAGCAAGACAGTGTAAGGCACACAAGTTGCAGGGCACAGGTGACACAGCTGCTCATTAGCCTGGATTTTACCTTGGTATGTCCTAGAGCAGGGATCGAAAGGCGACACGTGAGCTGATTTTTAGTGGCACTCTGCTGCCAGCCAGCGTCCTGGCCGCCGACCCTGCTCAACCCTGCTGCCTGCCTGGATGAACGGAACCCCAGGCCAGCAGCGGGCTAAGCGGGGCCGACGGCCTGGACCCCGGCTGGCAGGAACCAGCGATGGAACCCCAGACCAGCAGCGGGCTGAGCGGCTCAACCTGCTGCCGGTCTGGGGTTCTGCCCGTCATCCTCCTGCCAGCCGGGGTCCCTGCCACCGGCCCCGCTCAGCTGCTGGCCTGGGATACCAGCCGCCGGCCCTGCTCGCCTCGCTGTCAGTCTGGGGTTCCAGCTGCTGGCTCCATACCAGTTGGGTGTCGAGGCCTCCAACCCTGCTCAGCCCACTGTCAGCCTGAGGTACTGACATCCAGCCCCGGGCTTTGCTCCTAACCTGGGCCTGGCGCTCTGCTCCTGGCCTGGGCCCAATGCTCTGAAGCTGCCCCGAGCTGTGGCCCACTGGCCCCAGCCTGGAGCAGTGAGGGATGCAGATGGGCAATGGGCCGTAGCTCAGCACCCCCATCTTAAAAATTGTTCCTGGCCACTGGGATATTTTAAAGTCCTGGTTTGCTGCTTATATCAGACCACATCTGCATTTGACCTTGTGCGTGCCCTCTGTCACCATTTTTTTTTCCACTGAGAGTTGAGGGGAACATTTGACAAAATGGCAGCTCCTAAGACAGCAAAGTTAGATGTCCGTTCTTTTCAGCCTTCTTGGACAAACACATTTGGATTTATTCAAAAGAAGGACCGTGCTGTTTGTGAAGCAGACAAGACTGAATCGATCAAAAAGGCAGTAGCAGGATATGAGAAGCAAAGCAGTGTTTTTAAAAGCTTAAGTGTGAGTAAAAATCAAGCTACAGAAGGAAGTTACAAGATTGCACAGTGCATTGTGAAAAACGGAAAGCCATTTACAGATGGGGAATATATAAAAGAAGTTTTTCTCAGCAGTTCAGAGATTTTGTTCAATGATTTGCCAAATAAAGATACGATCATATCTAGAATAAAAGAACTGCCTGTCTCTGCCAGAACAGTTGAGAGCTGCATAAGCGAAATGGCAAAAAAAAAAAAAAAAAAATTAAGGAAAAGCAGACAACTGCATTAAAAGACACAGCAGTGTTTAGCGTTGCAGTGGATGAGAGTGTGAATATAAATGATGTTCCACTTTTGGCAGTTGTTGGAAGATATTGTGCTTCCGATGAAATCAAAGAGGAACTTTGTTGCCTAAAACCCTTGTATGACACAACAAAGAGCGAAGATATAGTGGAAAGTTTTGTAAACCATTTTGTGGAACGAGGAGTTGACATCAGAAAAATATTTTGTGTGACAACGGATGGTGCTCCTGCCATGGTCGGAAAACAGAAAGGATTTGTAAAGTTACTTGAAGATCAAATTGGCCGCCCTATAGTGAAATTTCACTGTATCATCCATCAAGAAAACATGTGTGCTAAAATTTCTAATTCAGAGCTTAATAATGTGACGAATACAGTGGTGTGAATTGTGAGTTTCCTTGTTGCTTGCTCTGCTTTGACTCACAGACAGTTTCAAGCACTGCTAGAAGAGATGGACAATGCTTATAACGACATTCCACATCACAGCAACATTCGGTGGCTAAGTCGTGGCAAGGTTATGGTGAGCTTTGTAAACTGTTTTGATGCAATCAAGGCCTTTTTGTCGGAAAAAGGACAAAACTACCCCAAACTGGTTGATGATAAATGGCTGTGTAAGCTCATGTTTCTAACTGACATCACCACTCACCTAAACAAACTCAACCTCTGACTCCAGGGTGCAGGGCAAACGGTTCTGAATCTTTATGAAGCCTGGAAGGTATTTGTTGTAAAACTAGCAGTTTTTTCTCGCGGTATTCAAACTTCTACTTTCTGCTACTTCCAACACATAAAAGAGCTACCAACACGTTGCACTGTCAGTGTCGATGAGATTGGAATGTACATGCAAGAACTGGAATCAGAATTTTCTGTCAGATTTCAAGATTTCCAGCAATTTGGCCCAATGCTTTCTTTTCTAATTAAACCTGAAAAGTTCAACGAAAGCGACTTGGATTTGTCTGTATTTCAGTGGATGGGTGTTGAAGATTTCGAAATGCAGCTCATTCAGTTAAAGCTCAGAATTGTGGGCATCAAAGTTTGTAGATCTGTGGAGTGCACTTGAAGCTACCGAGAGAGATCATGGATGTTCCTGCCAGTGAAATTGAACTCTTTGAAGAAAATTGCGTTTGCAATGCTTTCAGCGTTTGGATCCACATACCTGTGTGAACAAGTATTTTCACACATGAAATCTGTCCTCTTCCCTCTCGGAGCCGGTTAACAACTGATCACTCAGAAGCCTGTGTGCAGCTCAAAGTATCCGAATACGTGCCAGACATTGGAAAACTCAGCAAGGAAAAGCAAGGGCAAGCATCACACTAAACTGATAAGATCTGCATTTTAATTTAATTTTAAATTAAGCTTCTTAAACATTTTAAAAACCTTATTTACTTTACATACAACAATAGTTTAGTTATATAATATAGACTTAGAGAAAGAGACCTTCTAAAATGTTAAAATGTATTACTGGCACACAAAACCTTAAATTACAGTGAATAAATGAAGACTTGGTACACCACTTCTGAAAGGTTGCCGACCCCTGTCCTGTAGTCTTTCCAATGGCTAAGGTAGGCTTTAGATCAACCCTATAATGCATAATTCCTGCTGGCTCCCTAGACAAGAGATTGTAGATTACTTCTGAAAGCGCATGTCCTACATGATGGTATGTAATGCTACTATTACATTAAGTGTTTCTTGTAAATGTCGTGCATTTCTACTAAGCTGTTTAGTAAGTTTTTTGAGCATATATTTATTTCACCATTATTTATATGACAAAATATTGGAATATAAAAGAGAATCAACTGGAATGAAGTGATCGGAGAATATCAGTCTTTGCAGATAGCAATTTTTGCAGAACCTAATGCTTCAAAAGATTGAATGTGTAAATACATCATGTGGTTTAACAGAATTGTAATTATATTATCATCTTACTTGACAATAATTTGAAACATACTTAAAATAACCTATTTGCACCAAACAAAGGTTAAGGATGGAGAAGGAATGGAAAAAATAATAGCTGAGACACAGTAATGGATTATAGTAGTTATGTGAGTTCATATGTAGACCTGTCAGAAATAAAGGACTCCAGTAAAAAAGATTCAGTCCCTACATTGTTAGAAATTTGAGGTTATTTTCAAAACTTTCTGTATCATGTCCATGTATGTAATCTAGGATATGAACATCCACAGGTAGATGCACATTGCATTGAATAAGATGCATATTTTAAAAACTGGTGTGAATATGTGCACACATCAACCTGACTTTCGGTGCCATGCAAAAATAGATGGAGAATGAGTGAAGCTACAACAAGTAGTCAAACATTTTCAGTTTTGAAAACAACTTTTGTGGGAAGCTCCTGTTAGTCTTGTTCATATTTAGACTAATGAAATAAAGGTTTGATTCTGCAAAACTTTCCTTGTGTGAATAGTCCTATTACTCCATCCCCCTCTCCACTTTACCACCAGCAGAGCTCAAAGTAAAAATGTAATGCAGCCTTAAAGGAGCCCACAGGGGCAGTTACCAGCTGTAGAAATGTGGACAGCATAGCTCTGTTGGAGTCACCCTTTGAAGAGTGGAGGTAGTCTGTGATGAGTTGTACAAGCCCCACACTGGGAAAGGAAGGGGTAAGGAGCAGCTCTGGGCCCAGAAATCCCGGCCCACCCACACTGCTGGGCATGCTCACAATGGAAGAGGAGCTCAAAAGGGAGCAGCCCAGCTCAGTCTTGGCGTACTGAACAGGAGAGGAGTTGTGTGGTACAGGCTTCTGCCGAAAAGCTGAGGCCCCAGGTGGCCAGGACTAGGTCCCAGTGCCAAGCTACCACAGGCCCTTCGACTCCAGAGGACTGCAATGACAAGCCTCAACAAAGGGTGGGAAACCCTCCAGATCATGCCCAAGGAGGACTTCAAGGGGAGCTCAGAAATTACCCAGTGGCACCAGCAAAGGAACTGATACCAGGGTAGGAAGTAGCCCAGGGAGCAGGCACCCACCCCCCTAGGCCGCATACTTTGACATATTGTTTCATTGGGCCCTGGGTTGGAACCCGGTGGAGCAGGGAGGACCTCAGTTTTCCTACCCCGTCTACTGACTCATCATCGGGCAACATGGCTGCAAGCAGTTACTGACTCTCACTGTTGGGCAACACTGTCCAGAGTATCTCCACTAGGTGGTACTGCCAGCCTGGGACTCAAAACACCTTCTGACAGTCCAGGAACACAAAGCCAGCTTCTGGTCTCTCGCTAGTCCATGAGGAATTGGTCTCATATATTGTTCTGGAAAGAACATCATGAAACCACATCTCCTACCCAAGGGAACAATTGTGAAGGAATCTTTGCAAGGAAAACATCACTCAGATTTGTTTGCCTTTTTCTACTCCTGTGGGTTTTCCAACAGGGAAGTTGTCAGGGCTGGATCCCCACTTTGAACTTTAGGGTACAAATGTAGGGGCCTGCATGAAAACTTCTAAGCTTAACTACCAGCTTAGCTCTGGTTCGGCTGCCACCATTTCAAGGGATTCCCTTCCTGGGAAACCTTGAAAAACCTTCACCAAATCCCTGGTGAAAACAAATCCAAACCCCTTGGATCTTAAAACAAGGGGAAATTAACCATTCCCCTCCTTCCTCCCACCAACTCCTGGTGAATCAGTTCCAACCCCCCTGGGATCTACAACAGGGAGAAATTAACCATCCCCCCTCCTTCCTCCCACCAACTCCTGGTGAATCAAGATCCAAAACCCCTTTGGATCTAAAACAAGGAAAAATCAATCAGGTTCTTAAAAAGAAGGTTTTTAATTAAAGAAAAAGGTAAAAATCATCTCTGTAAAATCAGTATGGAAATTAACCTTACAGGGTAATCAAACTTAAAGAGCTCAGAGGACTCCCCTCTAGTCTCAGGTTCAAAGTACAGCAAACAAAGATAAACACTCTAGTAAAAGGTACATTTACAAGTTGAGAAAACAAAGGAAAACCAACACGCCTTGCCTGGCTATTTACTTACAAGTTTGAAATAGGAAAGACTTGTTTAGAAAGATGTGGAGAACCTGGATTGATGTCTGGTCCCTCTCAGTCCCGAGAAGGAACACACTCTCAAACAAAGAACACAAACAACAGCCTTCCCCCCCAAGATTTGAAAGTATCTTGTCCCCTTATTGGTCCTTTAGGTCAGATGCCAGCCAGGTTACCTGAGCTTCTTAACCCTTTACAGGGAAAAGGATTTTGGAGTCTCTGGCCAGGAGGGGTTTTATAGTACTGTACACAGGACAGCTATTACCCTTCCCTTTATAGTTATGACAGAAGTGTAAAGGGGTAATAATTGACTAAGTTTCACAACACCTGTGTGAAGATGTAGGTATTGTTCTATTTTACATCTGGGGAAACTGGCACACATTGAAGTTAAGTGATATGCCTGACTCTCAGTAACACAGCAAACCAGTGACTGAATCAGAAATACAAGTCAAGAGTTCTGACTACCAGTTCTGTCTTCTATAAAATATTCCCCATCTCTCTGTGGGTTAAGATTAGAGGGAGAATCCTTAAGAAAATCACAAGGTCAAATCAATCCCTAGGAATACAATGGCTTTCTTTCTAGTCCTTACAGCGGAATGATTTTATAGCCAAAATGTGTTTTTGCTGTAAGTTGCTTTTGCCCATCCCAGCATCTTCTATTTCCACACTCTGCAGACCACCAGATGTATAACAGACCATCAAAAACAACCACATAGTCTGTCTTCATTGGCATTTCATCTGAGCAGAGAGGTCAAGCAAAATGATGTATAATTACTTCCACTCCTCCCTAAATTCCACATATCTGGCAGAGCCACCAGTAACATACCACATCAACTACTCACAAAGCATAGACCCATGTTAGTCCAGTAGTTCCCAAGGA
The DNA here is from genome assembly GCF_013100865.1 of Trachemys scripta elegans. NCBI lineage: Eukaryota > Metazoa > Chordata > Testudines > Emydidae > Trachemys > Trachemys scripta. The sequence continues at coordinate 173,373,205 of NC_048298.1, read as the reverse complement.
GAGAGAAAGAAGGGCAACTGACGATTAGAAAAAAACCCACAAAAATAACTCTGAAAGAACCGAATATGCATCACCAATTTCAGTATGGAAATAGGAGGAGTCATGAATTGCAAAAGCTTGAACACTGGTTTTTGCCCTTTGCAAAGTCACTTCCTTCTCTTCACCACACCTGTTTTTATCAGTGACGTTTCATTGTCAGATCATAGTGTAAGCTAGCACACATAAGGAAATACTAAAATCTTCTCTATTCAGTTGTGGATGTTACGTGTTGCTTTTCACAATTTCCATATGTTGAAGTTGTTTCTCTTCATCTTTTTGACGTGCTGGGTGAGATCAGGTAAGAGAGCCACTAAAAGTTCCTCTTGACTTTTTCCAAGCAAAGCAAACTAACTTTTCTAACTGCAAAATGACATGTAGATTAAACCTTATGAATCATGATTAATATAACAAACAATTAGTCAAGTGAACTTGACTGATTTGAAATTAGGACAAAGTTTTTCAGTGTAAGGTAAATAAAGAGAAAACATGATAACTTATCTCCTTCCGCATTTTTGTACACAAACATAGAAGTATGTGCACTTTGTATTGTGGAAGTGTATGAGAACTGTAAAATAGTTTTTGCAAAATAGTTTTAAACAGAAGATGAGATTATTCAGCATTAATTTACTAGGTATGAAGACTTTCAAAGTGTATTTTACAAATGTATGAGTTTATTTTTTGTTATGTACACTATAATTTGTTTGTTAAAGCCCTTCCAATCAAAATATGTGTTTATGTAAGGTTCTCTCTATCCTAGCTTCAAAAGCCACTAAGTGAAGACAAATATAAAAGAAATTGTACAAATTTAAACAGAAAACGGTGAAATGATATATATTTACTGGAATAAATACAACTGCCCAACTGATATTTATAATTTTCTCATGTGATAAAAGTACATATTTGAGTATTCTCTCATGAGGGTGTATAAAAAGCAATGTTAGTTATACAAATGTTAGTTATACGTTGCATTGCCCTCTTTAACACTACAAAAGTAATTTTCCCTCTCTTGATATTCACCCCTTCTTGTCAACTGTTGAGAATAGGCCACTTACACCTTAATTGAATTGGCCTTGTTAGCACTGACCCTCCACTTAGTAAGGCAACTCCAATGTTTTCACGTGCTGTATAAATATGCTGCTTACTGCATTTTTCATTACATGCATCTGATGAACTGAGTTTTAGCCCACGAAAGCTTATGCCCAAATAAATTTGTTAGTCTCTAAGGTGGCACAAGGACTCCTCGTTGTTTTTGCTGATACAGACTAACACGGCTACCACTCTGAAACCTGAAACCAATAAATGTTGCCTCAAAAATGTGTGAAGTCGAATTTGCAAAGCTTCCTGTTTGCTTAATGATTTACTGCTGAACAGTCTCAAATTATTTATAAACATTTCAAATCCATGTGAGTTTTCATCTAATTCCACAATATAAAGTATGCATAAGTGTACAAAGCAGATGCTTTGTCCTTTTTCCTGTATTTACTTTTCAGTGAACACATTTTATACTCTATTCATACTTGAAAGTAAACTTGTGAGATATGTTTAACTCTTATGTAGCATACCTTTCAGCTAATAGGTTTCACTCATCTTTGATATCTCCAACAGGATAGGCCTTTGTGTTTCCATTGATCTAAGTCTGATCTCCCTTACATTGGTTTTATGCCCATGGAATTCCATTGACTTGAATGGAGTTATTCCTGATTTACAATGATGTAAGTGAGAGGAGAATTGAGCTTCATGAGTAGATATCAAAATAGTCCCATTAATGTGAAGGAACATTTCAATATTTAAGGTATCTCAGTGTAATTCACTACACAGGTTTGAGAAATACATGGTAATAATAATAATTTTATCTAATTGTAAGATAGTGATATCCATTTTAGATTTTCTAGAGGAAGAACAGCTGTTTCATAGTACACCGAGGGAAAATGTTGTAAAGTTTAGCTGTGAATCTGAATATTTAAAATGCAATTAGATGTCTAAGTAATTTTTTTTTAACTGAAACTGTCTCCAGCATGTAGTTGTGGGTGTGTGAATGGCATGTGTGAGAGAGAATTTCTATTTTAGTTTTCTCACCTCACCTAACATTGTCATGATTTGAAAACCAGAAATTAAATTTGACAGATGATAACATTTCAGGATCTTGCCAATGTAAGACATTTAAATAGGACCTTTTGATGTTGTTAGTATGAAGATCAAAATAATTGCATCTGAATCTGAACTGTTCTTAAATTTCAGAGTTCCTCACTTTACTAAGATTCACTATATACCAGTCTATTAAAGATTACAGCCAGATGTGTCTTCTTTTATTAGTTATCTGATTTAGTGAGTCATATTAATCCACAAAGATGTAACCCATTAAATAATAACTGCCAATTACTTAAAAATAAAATAAAACATTTAAAACACTTTTATTCAGAAAAAAATTGGTATTTAATTTTAAAAGTCAGGAATTCCAAATATGTATTAATTATTGTTACAATCATTTCTAATGAGGTGACTGAATGAATGAGCAGAGAGAAATGTTGTGCCTTTCCAGATGATAGAGCAGGAAGCCTCAGGACTTTTTGTAACCCTGCTCTGTCACCTTATTTTGATTTTCATTAACCCTGCATATATCCACTGTTCTTTGCAACGTCCAGTCCATTTCTTGCAGTAACCTTGCTTTGGCCTGGTTATCAATTATTCCACAAATAATTTGGCCTCTAATTGTTCCATCTGTTAATTGTTGAAATTCACATGATTTATCTTGGTTATGTAGATTTGGAACATAGAGTTCAGAGATCTCACCTGTCAGTTGGTTTCTTGATTAAAAGAATATAAAGGACCTCTCCAAGTGACGTTCTTATGTGGATCACAGTATTCTTGATTTAAAAAAAAACAAAACACATCTTTGTCAGCTAGTTTGTAATCCTCTTCATGCTTCCACCACAATGCACTGTGGATATCGAGGGCCTCTGGACCTGCCACGTGTAGCTGTGTGGGTGATTTAACCATGTCCACTTTCTCTGTAATGCCACTTGGTTCCAGAGAACTGTGAAAGTGCTGCAACCACGTCCTTCAATCTCTGCCAGATTCCCATTTATTTTTTTGCCTATTTATAGAATCCTCAGTAAACTGAAAACTTAGTTTAAATGACAAGCTTACATGAAAAACTACCATTTAGGAGCAGAGTAGTTACTATTCCTCTTCCTACTTCTAACTTTCCAAAAGAAATTGACAGTTTGTATTTTTATACTTAGTTTTATATAAAGAGGCATATGACAGGAAAAACTGAGAACGGTTTGTTAAAATATTGGTGGCCCAACCTTCAGTTGGGTAAATCAGCTTTGAAGTCCATTGAGCTGTGTTGATTTACACTAGCTGTGGATCTGGCCCCAGATTTGTTTCACAGAGTTGGAATGAGCATAGGCTTTAGACGAGTTCAGAATGATGGAATAAATGGAAGTACTTCAACCTTTGTGGACAATTAGAGAAAGAAAGAGTGTAAAAGAATGGCCTTTTACATAGTCTAACTGATCAAACAATTGTCTAACATTTTTATATTTTTCAGATACAGAACGAAAATGTCAAGAGTTCACAGATCTTAGCATACACAATGCTTTAGCTGGGACAGATCTAAAAGTGAAACTGCTGTTGTACACAAGGACAAACCAAAACTGTTCTGAGAGTCTCAGTGAATATAATACAACAGCATCTACATATCTGGATGTGACCAAGAAAACTGTCTTTATAGTCCATGGCTTAAGACTAACAGGCTCTACACCAGTATGGCTGAACGACATGAAAGAACTTCTACTGTCTTTAGAGGACGTTAACCTCATTATAGTAGATTGGAACAGGGGTGCTACAACTGTAATTTATCATAATGCTGTCCACAACACCAGAAGAGTTGCAGAAATCTTGAAGAAATATATTGACCAGATGTTGGTAAGGTAGACATTTACCCTGGAGGTAAATGATTTAAAATAGTATAGCTTTGGGTGGTTAAAAAAAAAGTGTTCAAAATATAGTGGTCTCAGAAAGAACACAATAAATACCATACTTTGAAACGTTTGTACTAATGCTTACATTAGTGACTGCATGAAGTTACTACTGCATCACTCACATATCTTTGTTCCCACATCTGCTCCCATTGACGTCAAAAGCAGTTTGGGCACTTTATTTCAATGGAACCGAGATTGTATTTGAATTACTTTGTCAGCAAGGAGTTTCAGATGCATTAAGCAAAGAGCTGCTATTTCAGAGGAGAAAGGTCACGTGAAGGATATGCAAAACTCTAGACCATTACATTATTAAAAATTGTTGCATTAGATACTCCTTTAAGTACTAAATGAGATGCAAAGAAAGCCCACTTATGAACATTTCTTATATGGAATGTTTATCAGAAATCATTGATATAAGGCAGTTAAAAACAGTTCTCCATTATACAAAATATTTTATATACCAGTGCTAACAGGAGCAGCTAAAACAATTGGTGATGAATAAAAGTCTGAGCCAAAGCCCACAAAGTCGGTGGAAAGACCCACCCATGGACTTTACTAGGTTTAGGATCAGTCCTTAATGAAATGGACAAAAATAATTTAAAGTCTCATTTATTTAATTATCAATTTTATTGTTTGAATTTCTTCCATCCCCATCACTTCCCATCCTGAGCATTCTCAGAAAGTTTGAAGATTCTGTAACAAGAAAATATCTGCACAAAGGTTAACAGAGAAAGAAAGTGGGTTTTGGGGGAAAGTGGTAAGAAGAGATGACAGAAGATATTACACACCATAGCATGGCCCCTAGGATCAGCTAATGCTGGTTGGGTTGTACTTACTAATTTACAAAAATATGGTGGAAAAGTGACATAAGACTAAAATAATTATAACAATGTAGGCACAGTCCCATACTGAGGTAGACAGGACTACATATTGCATAATCCCAGGTCCCTGATGCAGGCTACTGCTTGCCACTTACAGTAAGCAAGTAGGCTACCTAGTGGAACAGTGGCTGCACCATATGCATTGAGCAGATCTTGCTCTGCTACAACTTGTGTTACAGTAAAATGTTCACGAGGGGGGTAAAAAGTAGGGGTAAAGATGTTAAGGCCCAGGACTCCAAACGTCATACTGACAAAATGATTGTCATGCAGCCATTTAGTTGTTAATTCACCTCTGGAACAGGAATAATATATCATACCTCTAGGACTGATTGAGAGAAGTTCCCAATCCCATGACCTGGCAGGCTCTAAATCTGCTGGTATTGCCCCTGAGTCCTGCAATAGCTTTTTTTTTTTTTTTTTTTTTTTTAAAGTCACCTACTGCATATGGTAAGCATTGCCTCCTCTCAAGCATTCCTGCAGATGTAGACTTGCTGAACTGGCTATGTGATATCAGAGCTTGTTATTAGTATTTTTTAATTGTATTGGGATGGGGTCAGAGTTGCTTTTAACTGATAGTTTTAGTTCACCTTTCTAGAGAATCTGATAACACTCTGTCTCTTCTTCAAAAAAATCAATGAGATAGCCTGGAAGAAAGGTTACCAGCCTCCTTCATACATTTTTATAACTACTGTACAGTATAACTAGTACAGAAAGTTTAATAAAAAAGACACTTAAAATCCATCATTTTTAAAAGTCAGAAAAAAAAACCCCTAAAGTTTTAAGGAAAAGTTAAATAGTAAAACTTAGTTTACTGAAGTCTATTCAGCTAACCATATTGTAAACCTTATGGTTAACATTTCTATAACCCATAATCATGCCTTTTTTTTTACTGACAGGCATATGGAGCTTCTCTTGACTCTATTCATATGATTGGAGTTAGCCTTGGGGCTCATATAGCTGGATTTGTTGGAGAAATGTATAATGGTAAACTTGGCAGAATTACAGGTAAGACTTTTAAACCTGCCACCCCCATTCTAGTTTATATTCCATCATTGTCTGAGTTAGCTGCATACCTAGGGTGACCAGATGTCCTGTTTTTAAAGGTACAGTCCTGTTTTGGGGGACTTTTTCTTATATAGGTGCCTATTACCCCACCCCCCACCCCCTGTCCTGTTTTTTCACAGTTGCTATCTGGTCACCCTATGCATACCACATGCGTGCCACTGTTGAAAAATCAACACATAGGACACGATTAAATTTAGTAAGACAATGGATCAAATGCATCCTTGACGTAAATCAAGAGATTAATTTGACCCAATATAACAGTAGCATAAACAGTATTTAGAAATATTACATTTTAATTTTTTTTTAATCCACTACAAAAATTCGTCCTAGGATTTAAGTCACTTTGGAGAAAAAAAAAATTGTGGCCAAAATGTTCAAACCTACTTGACTAAAGTTAGAATCCTAAATGAGAGTTGCAAGTGCCTAGCACCCTCGCAGCTCAGGCTACCTGCATTAGAGGAGCTTAAATATGGATTTAAAAACCTAATTTTAGGCCTAGGGCCTGATCAAGCATTGTATGTACCATATATACTCGTTGATAAGCCGAATTTTTTTAGTAAAAAGGGAAGTTCCAGAGAAGGGGGGTCGGCTTATGAACAGGTATAGAGAGGGAGAGGTGGGACACAGCCCCTCCCCCCAACAGAAGCAGCACAGCCAGCAGAGCCAGAAGGGAAGAGGCGGGGCCAGAGTCTCTCTGCTTCTGGCCACGCTGCTCTCCCCCCAGCCTCCGAAGCAGCTGCAACTCTGGGGCTGGCAGGCTGCAGCCGTGATGCTCAGCCCCGCCCCCCAGAGCAGGCTGTGGCTGCGCTGCCCACCCCGCCCTGCCCCGCCCCGCTGGAGCATGCTGCAGCTGTACCGCCCGGCCCAGCCCGCTGGAACATGCTACCGCCGCTCCGCCCGGTCTGGCCCGCCGGAGCAGGCTGCAGCTGCACTGCCCAGCCTGCCGGAGCAGCTCCAGCCAGGCCAGAGACATCCTCCCCTGGCCCTCCCCAGATAATGTGGGAAGGGATGGGATGGGGAGAGTATGGGGTTCCCGGTCTAGGGGTAGGGTCATGTGAGACATGGTCACAGGGGTTACTCTCCTAACCCTCAGCTTCTCCCCCCCCCCAAAAAAAATTCCCCACCAGTTGCTGTCCCTGCCCATCAGGGTAAGCAGCTGGCATGCCAGGACACTTTGTTTACTTAGGTTTACCTCTGTGCCTGCGGACGCGAGGTAAACAAACCATCTTGGCCCGCCAGTGGCTTATCCAGATGGCCCAGGAGCCAAAGTTTGCTGACCCCTGAATTATAGGTTCGGCTTATGAACGGGTCATAAAAACTTTCCATTTTTACTTATCCATCTTTCGGGGGTCGGCTTATAAATGAACCGGCTTATGATCAAGTATATATGGTATTTCAGAATTCCCTCAGTGGGAGGTTTGGTTGCATGTTAATATCAGTGGAACATGGGTGCATAAAAATACAGGATGGAGACCCTACATTTGAGGGATTTGTGGCAGAGATGAACAAAGCTAAGCCATTTACTTCACCAAGTTTCAAGAAACCAGCTTCTATTTTGATCCTTGTGTGTTCAGACCTGTCATTCTCTGAATTTCAGATTCACAAATACTAAATTTCACATGAAAACTCAGTCAAAACCTGACCAGTTTCACCTGGTTTTGCATTAAACTGTGTTTAACCACAAATTTCAGATAATTTCAACACAAATCTAGAAATGGGGCATGGCCCGCTTGGAATCAGGACCGCTGCAAATGTTATACCATGTTCTTTTGGCGTCACAGTCTGGAAGTTTTTGCCTGAAATACGCCACTCACTTAGCAGACGTTTCTGCTGGGCAAGAATAAAGCAGTTCTGCTGACTCAGAACCATGGTGTAGGTGGCTTGTTACTCCCCTAGATAAAAGGGAGGTGGGAGTGGCTCTTTGGGTGTAGAGAATCTAGGATGTGGACTGAGCAGTCCTTTAGTAGGAACCCTAGGAGATACTAAGTCTGGAGTGAAGGCTTGAACTGTATTGTTAATTTATTAATATAGAAAGGGGTGAGTCTTTGTGCATGAACTATGTGTTAGAATAGATTGTAAAGGCATTTATTCAAACATGGGTGTTGAGGGGGGGTCTCAGAAGAATTTTTTTGGTAGCCTCAAAGTGCGGCCACCAACTCTTGCTGGTGGCCATTCTGACAATTTTTCCTAAAATGTTTAATTAACTTTAGGAAAAACAAATAAATATGCACATATACACATCCAAATCATTGTAATTTATGTAGATTTTTATTGCATACTCAGTCATAATAATATACAGTTGTCTTATTCTTTACTGGACCCAAACAGAATAGAAACAAATAATGTACTTTGCACATTCTTGTCTTTTGTTGCATCACCACCCAGGAGGCTGTGGCCACATGAAAAGCCTCTGGTGGCCACATGCAGCCACGGTGGCCGCATTTGAGAAAAAATTAGGTGAAAAAATTATTATTGAAATAGAGTCCTAGAAAAATAATGCCCACATGATTCTTCTTTTCTTTCAGGTCTTGACCCAGCTGGCCCTTCATTCAGTGGGAAACCACCAAATGAGAGATTGGATCATACAGATGCACAGTTTGTTGATGTCATTCATACTGATATAGATGGTAATGACATAGCTTATACTTTCCTATTTGAGTTTAGGGGGAAATATACAAACTGGAATGCAGGAGTAGCAAAGAGGAGGGGAGAAAGTCAATTAGGAGCATCTAAGTAATGTTGCTCTGGTTCATACTGATAAATAGGAGTAGTTCTGAGTTGTTGCTATCTAAGGGTCTGATCCCATTGTACTAAATGGGAGTCTTTCCATTGACTTCAGTGGCATTAAATAAGTCCTTATATGCCTGTTCAAAATGAAAATGGAATTCATTTTAGAGATGAAGGGCCCAATCCTTCTGTTCTTATATGAAGGGTTTGGTTGTCATCAATCGGACTATTTCGAGCAACCTAAAGGTTTCAGCTCTAGATCCAAAACTAATTAGTATCAGGACTTTTTTAATTTAAAAAAAATCAACAAATGTGTAGGCCAGATGATTCACTCCCACACAACTCTCCTTTTGTTCATAGGACGCTGAGAAGTAGACTATTTTCTAGTAATTTATGTCTATATTATTCTAGTAAATGCACTTTGAAGGAAGAAGAATTCATGCAGTCTCCCCAGGAAATCAAAATATGTGTAAATATAATGGGTCAATTGACACTGTGTTCTTTGTAGGCTAGTTAAGCATTAAGATAATTTGTACAATGCTCACATCATGTTCATACACGCATCTAGAACTGTGAACATTTTAATACTACGGGGCCAAATTCTGCTGTCATATAGGCAGCTACCACTCCCATTGACTTCTGTGGAGGATGGACTTTAACTTAGGATGGATTTAGAGCCACTATTGAGAGTCCTGAGAAGAACCACATTAGTGTAATGCTGAAATCAAGATTTTCATCATACAAAAAATCAAGAAAGTCAGTCAGGATTTCCACAGCACCATAATTCTGCCAAAGAATAATTAGTTCTGATGATTTTTAAGAGCACAAAAAGTCTCTCATCTCTGACCTTTGGTCATATGTATAACAATAGAGTCTCAATAATAATATTAACAGTTAACATTAATGTATTGACTTACATATTAAGACATATTAAAACATTAATCTTTAAAACACCTTGGCCTGGTAAACTAAGATCATATGCAGTAAAATGAATAAGTATAGTAGAACCTTAGCATTATGAACACCTCAGGAATGTAGGTTGTTCGTAACTCTGAAATGTTCGTAAATCTGAACAAAATGTTATGGGTGTTCTTTCAAAAGTTTATAACTGAACATTGAGTTAATACAGCTTTGAAACCTTACTATGCAGAAGAAAACCAACTTTCCCTTTATATTTTTAGTCGTTTACTTTTAACACAGTACTGCACTGTATTTACTTCTTTTTTTTTTTTTTGTCTCTGCTGCTGCCTGATTGTGTACTTTCAATTTCAAATTAGGTGTGTAGTTGACCGGTTCAGTTCAGTTCAGAACTCTGGTGTTCAAAACTCTGAGGTTCTACTGTATACATGTGTGTTTAAAGTATATGGATCTAATCCAAAGTGCACTAAAATCAGTGAGAGTCTTTGAGGGGCTAGGAAGGCTGGAAGTCAGTTCCTTTCCATTCTACTTCATTGTATTGACATCTGCTAGTTTATCTTAGGGCTCAGTATTATGAGCACAGAATGAAAAACCCTAATTAAACTAACATGGATGCAGAATTTTGATTGCTGAGGCAAACCAGAGCTCTGAATTTCCTGACCTTTGTGCAATTAAAATCCCTACCACAACACTATGTAAACATAGGGTTCTAGTCTTCTTTCATTCCATGCATGGCAATTTCATTGGTGTCAATGGGGGTCCTGTGCAAATATGTGGTTAGAATATAGCCCACTGATTTTTGCATATTATTACTTTTGTTTTTAAAGAAAATAACATGATTAAAAGGGGGGGGAGTGCAACTAGAGAAAAAGGACTATATTCAGTTTGTCTCAGTAGGAGTGCTATGTACAAAACAAGAGGAAAATAAGCTCCAGAAACTTTTATTTACCTTTAAGACTGTCGCGGGGTAATGACTCACCGGTGCGGCGCCTCCTGCTGGTTGTCCAAGGAATTAGCTCTTTTCCAGCTCTGGAGCGCCCTCTGCCAGCTGATGTCTCGCCTGCCCCCGTGTCTCTCCTGGACCCCTGTGCCCTTTGCCCAGGGGTTCTGCCCACCACAGTACTCCCTGTGTCTGGGTCTCCCCTCCCAGGGGAACCCCCAACCCTCTATCCCCACCTTGCCTCAGTGGCTACTGCCAGTCTCCATCTAGCCCCCACTCACTGGGGCAGACTGCAGTTGGTATACCACTCATCATCGGCAAGGGGGGTTAGGACCTGCTGGCTTTACCTATCTCTGGGCTGCCCCCCTGCAGCCCCAGTACCTTTTTGGCCTTCTTAACAAGGCCTGCAGCCTGCGGTTTTACTAGGCTGGAGCTCCCTAGCTTCCCTTGCCTTTCCCCAACACTGCTCCACCTCAGGTACCCTTCTCAGCTACCAGGCAGACAGGTCTTTCTCTCTCAGGAAGCTAGAGAGAGAGTGTGTGTCAGCCTCTGGCCCTCAGCCCTCTTATAGGGCCAGCTGAGGTCTGATTGGGGCATGCTGCTTTCCCCAATCAGCCTAGCTTTTTCCCCACCGCAGCCCTCTCCCAGGGCTGTTTTAAACCCTTCAGGGCAGGAGCGGGGTGACCCGTACAAAGCCTTAGTAAACATTATTGTGTAATTATAAATTATCATTTGAAAATTCCATTGATGTACTTTATTACCTCAGATGTTTTTACTTTAGTTCTAGGCTTCAGGAAACCTTTAGGAAATATCGATTTCTATCCAAATGGAGGAGCAGATCAGCCTGGCTGTCCACAAACACTGTTTAGTGGTAAATAAAGATATGTTCATTTTAATTCAGAAAAGAGCATGACAGAAGATGTATCCAGTTAATCAACTAAGGTTTGGTAAGGCAAAACTAAAATCAGTGGGGTTTGCATGTTTAGAACTGTTGGGATGGCTGACCCCAATGTATTCTTTTTCTTTCCCACTCTGCTACTGGATAAATGAGAATTAGTCCATGCATACTGCTACCTAGATTTTGACCAAAATACCTGCTGTATCTTATTATTTACAATGTATACAGTGTGTGTAAGATGCTTACTACCTTTGTATATGTGTATATCAGGGGTCGGCAACGTTTGGCACGCGGCTCGCCACGGTAAGCACCCTGGCGGGCCGGGCCAGTTTATTTACCTGCTGACGCGGCAGGTTCGGCCGATCGTGGCCCCCACTGGCCGCGGTTCGCCATCCCGGGCCAATGGGGGCAGCGGGAAGCCGTGGCCAGCACATCCCTCGGCCCGCTCTGCTTCCCGCCACCCCCATTGGCCCGGGATGGCAAACCGCGGCGAGTGGGGGCTGCGATCGGCCGAACCTGCCGAGTAAGCAGGTAAATAAACTGGCCCGGCCCGCCAGGGTGCTTACCCTGGTGATCCGCATGCCGAATGTTGCCAACCCCTGGTGTATATAGTCATGCCAGGCTTAGGGTACAGAAGTTGTACAACATCCTTCTCTCAGAGAGTTTACATTGAAAAGGTGATATAGTATTACAGACTGTATTGCCTTTCCACAGACCCCTTCTGCAGTGGGGACCTCCCTGTTAAGAGGGATGTCCACTGGGCAGCTGTGACCAGGGAGAGTTCCTGGTAGAATGGCTACAGCAGAGCCCCACTGCCAAGAGTAATGTGGGACCACAAGGGACCAGAACTGCTGTGGCGGGCCCTGTGAGGATGGCTCTGGATGCTTGAGAATCCATTAGGATTCCCGGGCATCTGCAGTGTTATGGAAAGGTCCTACAGCCTAGTTTGTGGGGAGAGAGGAACTTGCCCCCCAGAAGAACAGCATGGGGGAAATCTTGATGAGGTGATGCTCCCAGAAGATCGTTCTCCCTGAGCTCCCTCTCATGTGAGGGGCAATTTGGCCCATTTTGACTTGGGCCCATGTTTAATCTCAATAACTCTGTAAATTTTGCAAGAGAGCTCAGTACAATACTTTTTCTATGTACACAGCCCCTTTGTTCAGCAACTGTATACTCTAGCTCCTCATCTTTTATTTTTGGATAGGTATAAATCCATTCCTCACCTTTGAAAGCTGGTAGCCAAATAAACCACAAATCAACCTTCTCCCTGAGCAGTAGGGAATAATTTAGTCATTAGCAAGAACTGAAATGGGAATTTTGTTGTGTGACTAATATTAATTCTCTTTAAGAATAGATAATTCAGTACATATTCCTTGCATATTTAATTTTTCTTTTTTAATTAAAGGATCTCAGTTTTTTAAATGTGATCATCAGAGATCTGTTTTCTTGTTCCTGTCATCCTTGAAACGGAGTTGCAACATAACAACATACCCTTGTGATTCATACTTGGATTACCAGAATGGAAAATGTGCCAACTGTGAAGCTTTTCAACCAATGCCATGTCCAGAACTGGGTAAGAGTTACATGGTGGTGTCTGTTTTGTAAGTTGGAAGGACAAATAATGTATTGATGACGTTTTCATAGCAGTCTCCTCATTGAAAATAGCTGTTTCTCAGGTAGCTTAGACTTCATATTCATATTGCAGCCTGCTGTAAATATTACAGGAGACATTGACAGATCTGTGGAAAGGGGTTGCTTGCAGAACTACCTAGCATCTAAAAATAATCTAAAGTTTTAATGCTATGACTGCTTTTTTAAAGGCCCCTAGATTCATTGCAGGGGTTAAATCCATATAAACTTTCTTCACTGGGCTTACTAGTCCAAAACAGAGGCAGGCAACAAAAATAATTAGAATCATGTAGAAATGTAAGGTTAGGGAGAGATTGAAGAGATTGAGACAGTTTCATTTAGAGAGGAGATGAATAAGAGGGGCATGATATAAATATGCATAATAATGAATGGTAAAGAAGTTAAATCAGGCATACCCATGTACCCTCTTTCATAGCACAAGAATAAGGAGACAATTAATGAGACTGGCAACAAATTTTAAAATGGGTAAAATGGAAATACTTTTTACATTGAGTCCAAGAGTTTAGTAGGATTCAGAGTGGATTAAACATTTATAAGATAAAATATCCACAAATACATTATACAGGAAGCATATCAACCCTCATAATTCAGTGATAAGCTAACCAATAATTTATGGGAAGAACAGGAAGAAACTTTACCTGTGGACCTTTTCCTTAATTGTTCAGTAGGAGGTTTCTTACGTCTTCCTCTGAAGCAGTTGGTACTGACCATTTTTGGAATAAGATACTAGACAAGATGGTCCCCTGCTCTAATCCAGAATGACAATTCTTATGATCTTAGTATAGCAGGAGAAGTATGTTAAGTGGCCTACTGAAGACTGAAAGGATATATATATTATCTGTTGGACTGGCTGGATGATTTTTATGTTTTCCAAATCAGTTTTCTTTCCCAATTAATGCACTGAAAAATTACGATAACATTTATAACCTTGAGTAATTTGCTCTTTTGTATTTGTTGCTATTTTGCTTAGTACTCTAATGTTGAATTATTAACATTTGTATTTCAGGTTATTTTGCTGATAAGTGGAAAAACTATTTAATCCAAAAAGACCCTCCGGAGACAAAGGCTTATTTTGATACCTCAGGCCAAGAACCATTCTGCAGTAAGTGACTGACCACGCATTACTTTTTTACACTTACCAAACTTGTCACTGATTATTAACTGATCCAGAAAAGATGACATGTTCTTGATTAAATTTTGAACATTGCTTCTATATGACTTGTAAAATACTATAATAAAAAGAATCTAAACAGTCAGTTAAATGTCAGTGTATAGAATGGGGAAAGGAGAGGGATGATCTGGCCAGAATAGCGAGCAACGAGTGAGCTAACAGGAAAGAGAGAGAAATGCGGCTGCATTGGATATGGAGAAAGATGGACTGTTAGGAGGGAAAGGGGAGCCAGAGAGCTAGGCTAGTTAGTTACAGAGGAGAGGCTGGGTGAGAGAACTTGCTTAGAAGGGAACATGGTTGTACTGTACATATACCTTCTTGCTAGTCCACCGATCCGATGATGACAAATCTGTGCAAATCATCAGTTGTTGGTCTTATGGTGTGGCCTCTGATGGCTATACAAGCCAATTCTAGAGGTGCACAATTTGCTGCAGATGGTGCATGGGAAGTTCGCGGTCAGTGGATTGTGCGCTGCTGATGCTCTGTGACGTCGTTCGCGTGCCTCTTGTAGATGCTGGCAGCGGTCTTCCTCAAAGGTGATGCAGGTATTTCTGACTGTTGCACGCCACTGTGTTCTGTCGCTGACGGCGTCCTCAAGATCCCTAGGTTTGATACTGCTGTACTGCAGATTGGCTTTGATGGTGTCCTTGTAACGTTTCCGTGGATGACCTATATGCCGGATGCCCTGGGAGAGCTCACCATATAGAAGCTGGCGGGGGATTCTGTTGGCATCCATGCGGCTGACATGTCCGGTCCAACGTAGCTGTGACTTCATGATCATCATTTCGATGCTTGTCATCTGGGCTTTCTCGAGGACCTCGAGATTGGGCACTTTGTCTTGCCAGTGGATCTTCATGATGTTATGGAGGCAGCGCATGTGAAATGCTTCGAACTGCTTGATGTGACACCTATATAGTGTCCATGTTTCGCACCCGTAAAAAAGAGATGAAAGAACAACAGCTCTGTACACAAGCAGTTTTGTTGACATCCGGATGTTATAGTGATTTAAAACTTTGACACGCAGACAACCAAGTCCCTGGCTTGCTTTGGATATTCGTGCATTGATCTCATTATCCAGTCATCCGTCACTGGATATGACACTACCCAGATATTTAAAGTTCTCCACTACTTTCAGCTGAGTGCCATCGATGGAGATACTCGGGACAGAAGCATTTGATCCAGGTGCAGGTTGATGGAGAACTTCTGTCTTTCCGAGGCTGATAGTTAGTCCGAAAAGTTGCAAGGCCTCAGCAATCTTGTTGACAATGTGCTGAAGATCATTTTCAGTGTGAGCCATGAGGGCACAGTCGTCAGCAAAGAGTGCCTCAAGAAGGAGTTTCTGCACTGTCTTAGTCTTTGCATTCAGGCGACGGAGGTCAAAAAGTGAACCGTCATGCCGGTATTTCAAGTATATACCTCGGTCCAGATCTTTCACTGCATGGTTAAGGACACATGCAAAGAACAGGTTAAATAGGACAGGAGCAAGAACACATCCTTGTTTCACGCCGTTGGTGATGTTAAAGGGGGCTGATGTGGTTCCATCAGACAATACATTGCCTGTCATGCTGTCATGAAAAAGGTGTATAATCTGGACAAATTTTCTTGGGCAGCCAAGTCATGTTAGAATGGTCCAAAGGGCTTCCCTGTTGATGGTATCAAACACCTTAGTCAGATCTATGAAGACAGCATACAGGTGCATGTTCTGTTCAATGCACTTCTCTTGTATTTGTCTGACAGCAAACACCATGTCGACTGTGCTCCGGCCAGGTCGAAAACCACATTGACTTTCAGATAGATTTGCGTTGGAAATACTGCTATTAGGTGGTTCAAGATGATGCGGGCGATGATCTTCCCTCCAACAGAGAGGAGGGATATGCCTCTATAGTTTCCACAGTCTGCTTTGCTGCCTTTGTTCTTTAAAAGAGAGAAAATAGTAGCATCGCAAAGGTCCTGTGGTATGTTTTTATCCTCCCAGATGTTGATGATCACGCTGTGGAACGCTGCTAGTGCTGCTGGACCTGCTGCTTTATGTATCTCTGCTGGTATCCCATCTTTTCCAGGAGCTTTCCCTGAACTCATCTGGCTAACAGCTTTCTTAGGCCTTGTCTACACTACGAGAGTAGTTCGATTTTACTTAAATCGAATATTTGGAATCGATATTGCAAAGTCGAACGTGTGTGTCCACACTAAGGACAGTAATTCGACTTTGTGAGTCCACACTAACGGGGAAAGCGTCGACATTGGAAGCGGTGCACTGTGGGTAGCTATCCCATAGTTCCCGGAGTCCCCGCCGCCCATTGGAATTCTGGGTGGAGCCGCAAATGCCTTCTGGGTAAAAAAAAAAGGGGCCAGGGTGCTTTTGGGTAACTGTCGTCATCCGTCCATCACTCCCGCCCTCCCTCCCTCCCTGAAAGCGCCGGCGGGAAATCATTTCGCGCACTTTTCAAGTCATTGACAGCGCGGACGCCACAGCACTGTGAGCATGGAGCCCACTGCAACCATCGCTGCAGTTGTGGCCGCTCTCAACGCCTCGCAGCTTATCATACAGGTTGCCCTGAGGCAGATGCAGAAAAGTCAGGCGAGGAGGCTACGTCAACGCGGTGATGACCTGAAGTCTGAGAGTAGCACAGACCTCTCAGAAAGCAGGGGACCCAGCGCCGAGGACATCACGGTGGCAATGGGTCATGTTGATGC